>NC_138148.1:5179800-5327300 GCF_964199315.1 Orbicella franksi | reverse complement strand
TTACTGCCATTCTCATTGGCTGAGAAAAAGATGCGATTTAGAACAAAAAATTGTGGGATTCGTGAATAAATCACACCACTGAGAACCAATCAGATTGCAAGGATCAGCACTGATTTCAAAATGGATTTAATGAAGCTTTTTATTGTTGTGTATGTAAATTGAGTCGGTGCTCTTTGAAATGATCTGCAAAATTTTTATTTGCCTTTGATAGTAAAACAGAAGTGTCGTTTAAGTTTATGGAGGTCTTATGTTATCTATACCTAAGCTTATATAGAACGAATTAGTGGAATAATAAACAACCCAAAGTGAATGATTTGCATAGAAGACTTCACAGTAAAACGATAAATGTGAATTGGTCATTGATTTACCCCAATTATATTAACTTATTTAATGAAACTTTTAATATATTCTTGTCAGGATAAAAAGTAGCGATATTTAAACATGACGTTTCGGAGACGACATGTCACCATTATCAAATGTAAATTATTGTAATTTCAGCAACGTCATATAAAGGATGGAAAGTGTGAAATTACATCAGAATAAAGTGTGAAGGAGGAAAACAAACGAAAGGACAAAATGGACAAAAACAGAAGAATGTACATAATTAAATAAACAGTTTCACTGGAATGGAGTCATTTTGAGTGTTCAGAGTCGGCCTCTTTTTTCTTATTAAAAGCATCTCACAAATAAGGCATTTAAACTTTCCGCAGCATTTCTTCAGGATGGCAAATTGCTCGTGAAGATTGTTAGGTCTTTTATTGTGTTCGTCCTTAAGATGTTTACCAATGACATAATATATGTGCACCTCAAAGCGCAGGTTAAGGTGACAACTCGAATTACATTTAAATTCATACACAACGCATAGTTGGTTTACCAGTGACGGCTTTGTTTCGGTGACTTTCAAATCTTCCGAGATTTTCCTACTTGTGAAAACAGGTTATAATGCACGATTGATTTTCTTTTTAAGGTCTCTTAGTTGTGGGCGTGCGGAGTAGGCGGATTTCTGGGTCTTTTAAAGGCAAGATGATTAGTGGTTCTGGTTCTGGGAAACGTGGAATCTCTTGAAAGTAGAATCAATAAGTTTCTCGGGATATTTCAGCGTCAGAAACATTGTTTTCAGATCCTGACATTCTTTTGAAAAAAGGTCCGGTGAGGATGGCAAGCGGCTGGCGCATTAGCGATTGTTTATATCTTGAGTCATCTTATCAGAAATGATTAAGCAAAGGTTAGCAAATAACTAACAGGGGTTGATTTTCAAGGTGGATTCAAAAGCTGAGGATATTTAGAGTAATCTGTAGTAAGTTGTAAAGGTAGCCAATTCTAATTCATTTCTAGAGGCTAGTGTGGTGAATGTTGTTCGCACCTATGACACATCTTATAGACCAAAATATGCATTTTTCCTATAAACGATATGATTTTCTTGAATTTGTTACACTGCAAATTATTCACATTTATCAT
Source organism: Orbicella franksi (assembly GCF_964199315.1). NCBI lineage: Eukaryota > Metazoa > Cnidaria > Anthozoa > Scleractinia > Merulinidae > Orbicella > Orbicella franksi. The sequence continues at coordinate 5,325,842 of NC_138148.1, read as the reverse complement.
TTCACTAGGAAATTACAAACAAAGCATTAACTTTGGGTCGTTGACTCAATATTCTCTGGATATTGCAATGGAAAGATAACTTGTTTCTGATTTCACTCTTGATTTCTGAAAATTTTGCCTTCCAAACAATGGCTACAAATTGAATATAGTTAAGTGAAAAGTATGACAAAATGTATGATAAAAGTAATTAAGACATTAGCAATGGTCTTGAAAAATTGGAGTGAAGGATTTCAGAGGGCGAGAAAGCAGGCATCACATTTAGTTTATTTATTTTGCAGACTTGAGAAGTTCTCAGTGCTGATGCTAACATGATCAGCTCAAGAGTCAACTGCCATTTTTCATCCAGAAAACAACAACATCTTATGAGCGCTTCTAAGAAATCTTCCCCCACGTGATCAACTTCTAACAGTTAAAGGTAAGCAGTTCGATCAACAACCTTCAACAGTTTCTTATTAGACAAATTGTAGTATGCAGACTTCAAATGTCTGTTATTTTGTTTTCAAGAAATATTAGCACTTCGTTTCTTTTCATTTTCCCGACATGACTTGACAAGTTTTTTCCTCATATGGTTTGGTCAGTGTCTCCATGGAAATCTTTTGTCCATATATTTCTTTAAATGTGAAAGTTTTCCGTTTGTGCTTTCTTGTCTTCTAAGCAAACTGGATAACCTAGAGGAAATATACAGTTCTCGTTCATTTTAGCATGATTATAGAATCCAAAGTGGCGGTTTCTCAGAACACGCATCAACATATTGTTAATAATGATTGTTTAGTTACTTGCCTTTTGATTAATTCATTACTCTTGTCAACATGCATTCAGAGATTAGAAGAAACAGGCCAGAAAATAAGATGCAGTGCTTCACAACATGTATTAAACCACCTTAAAATGGAGTCATGTTACAACTTCAATAAATGATGTGAGAACATCTTCAGTATAAATTAAGTTATTTTACAAACACGGTATTGACTTTAAATGCCATTTTAAAGATAATAATGTTATCAATACACCAATCTTGATTTTAATTTTTCCACCACATTCAGTTGGCTTTAGTTTAATACGCCGTATGTCCACGTACCACACTATTTTACCAAATCTATCTCAAGTGTTAAAAAGATCTAAGAGCTCTTAGAGCCCTCTGCAATATTAATAGCTAAATTGCTAAAAACAACATAAAAAAGCCACACAGCCAGAGCCTGTGTGGCAAAAACCTGTGTCGTTGTCCATTACTCTAATATTTAAACAAAGCATGTTTGCATCTTGTGTTTAACCAATTTTAAACCCACCCTCCTCCACTCCCCGGAGAGGAGGTGGGAGGGGGTAAGATTACTCTTCCACCCACCCTCCTCCACTCCCCGGAGAGGAGGTTGGAGGGGGTAAGATTACTCTTCCACCCACCCTCCTCCACTCCCCGGAGAGGAGGTTGGAGGGGGTAAGATTACTCTTCCACCCACCCTCCTCCACTCCCCGGAGAGGAGGTTGGAGGGGGTAAGATTACTCTTCCACCCACCCTCCTCCACTCCCCGGAGAGGAGGTTGGAGGGGGTAAGATTACTCTTCCACCCACCCTCCTCCACTCCCCGGAGAGGAGGTTGGAGGGGGTAAGATTACTCTTCCACCCACCCTCCTCCACTCCCCGGAGAGGAGGTTGGAGGGGGTAAGATTACTCTTCCACCCACCCTCCTCCACTCCCCGGAGAGGAGGTTGGAGGGGGTAAGATTACTCTTCCACCCACCCTCCTCCACTCCCCGGAGAGGAGGTTGGAGGGGGTAAGATTACTCTTCCACCCACCCTCCTCCACTCCCCGGAGAGGAGGTTGGAGGGGGTAAGATTACTCTTCCACCCACCCTCCTCCACTCCCCGGAGAGGAGGTTGGAGGGGGTAAGATTACTCTTCCACCCACCCTCCTCCACTCCCCGGAGAGGAGGTTGGAGGGGGTAAGATTACTCTTCCACCCACCCTCCTCCACTCCCCGGAGAGGAGGTTGGAGGGGGTAAGATTACTCTTCCACCCACCCTCCTCCACTCCCCGGAGAGGAGGTTGGAGGGGGTAAGATTACTCTTCCACCCACCCTCCTCCACTCCCCGGAGAGGAGGTTGGAGGGGGTAAGATTACTCTTCCACCCACCCTCCTCCACTCCCCGGAGAGGAGGTTGGAGGGGGTAAGATTACTCTTCCACCCACCCTCCTCCACTCCCCGGAGAGGAGGTTGGAGGGGGTAAGATTACTCTTCCACCCACCCTCCTCCACTCCCCGGAGAGGAGGTTGGAGGGGGTAAGATTACTCTTCCACCCACCCTCCTCCACTCCCCGGAGAGGAGGTTGGAGGGGGTAAGATTACTCTTCCACCCACCCTCCTCCACTCCCCGGAGAGGAGGTTGGAGGGGGTAAGATTACTCTTCCACCCACCCTCCTCCACTCCCCGGAGAGGAGGTTGGAGGGGGTAAGATTACTCTTCCACCCACCCTCCTCCACTCCCCGGAGAGGAGGTTGGAGGGGGTAAGATTACTCTTCCACCCACCCTCCTCCACTCCCCGGAGAGGAGGTTGGAGGGGGTAAGATTACTCTTCCACCCACCCTCCTCCACTCCCCGGAGAGGAGGTTGGAGGGGGTAAGATTACTCTTCCACCCACCCTCCTCCACTCCCCGGAGAGGAGGTTGGAGGGGGTAAGATTACTCTTCCACCCACCCTCCTCCACTCCCCGGAGAGGAGGTTGGAGGGGGTAAGATTACTCTTCCACCCACCCTCCTCCACTCCCCGGAGAGGAGGTTGGAGGGGGTAAGATTACTCTTCCACCCACCCTCCTCCACTCCCCGGAGAGGAGGTTGGAGGGGGTAAGATTACTCTTCCACCCACCCTCCTCCACTCCCCGGAGAGGAGGTTGGAGGGGGTAAGATTACTCTTCCACCCACCCTCCTCCACTCCCCGGAGAGGAGGTTGGAGGGGGTAAGATTACTCTTCCACCCACCCTCCTCCACTCCCCGGAGAGGAGGTTGGAGGGGGTAAGATTACTCTTCCACCCACCCTCCTCCACTCCCCGGAGAGGAGGTTGGAGGGGGTAAGATTACTCTTCCACCCACCCTCCTCCACTCCCCGGAGAGGAGGTTGGAGGGGGTAAGATTACTCTTCCACCCACCCTCCTCCACTCCCCGGAGAGGAGGTTGGAGGGGGTAAGATTACTCTTCCACCCACCCTCCTCCACTCCCCGGAGAGGAGGTTGGAGGGGGTAAGATTACTCTTCCACCCACCCTCCTCCACTCCCCGGAGAGGAGGTTGGAGGGGGTAAGATTACTCTTCCACCCACCCTCCTCCACTCCCCGGAGAGGAGGTTGGAGGGGGTAAGATTACTCTTCCACCCACCCTCCTCCACTCCCCGGAGAGGAGGTTGGAGGGGGTAAGATTACTCTTCCACCCACCCTCCTCCACTCCCCGGAGAGGAGGTTGGAGGGGGTAAGATTACTCTTCCACCCACCCTCCTCCACTCCCCGGAGAGGAGGTTGGAGGGGGTAAGATTACTCTTCCACCCACCCTCCTCCACTCCCCGGAGAGGAGGTTGGAGGGGGTAAGATTACTCTTCCACCCACCCTCCTCCACTCCCCGGAGAGGAGGTTGGAGGGGGTAAGATTACTCTTCCACCCACCCTCCTCCACTCCCCGGAGAGGAGGTTGGAGGGGGTAAGATTACTCTTCCACCCACCCTCCTCCACTCCCCGGAGAGGAGGTTGGAGGGGGTAAGATTACTCTTCCACCCACCCTCCTCCACTCCCCGGAGAGGAGGTTGGAGGGGGTAAGATTACTCTTCCACCCACCCTCCTCCACTCCCCGGAGAGGAGGTTGGAGGGGGTAAGATTACTCTTCCACCCACCCTCCTCCACTCCCCGGAGAGGAGGTTGGAGGGGGTAAGATTACTCTTCCACCCACCCTCCTCCACTCCCCGGAGAGGAGGTTGGAGGGGGTAAGATTACTCTTCCACCCACCCTCCTCCACTCCCCGGAGAGGAGGTTGGAGGGGGTAAGATTACTCTTCCACCCACCCTCCTCCACTCCCCGGAGAGGAGGTTGGAGGGGGTAAGATTACTCTTCCACCCACCCTCCTCCACTCCCCGGAGAGGAGGTTGGAGGGGGTAAGATTACTCTTCCACCCACCCTCCTCCACTCCCCGGAGAGGAGGTTGGAGGGGGTAAGATTACTCTTCCACCCACCCTCCTCCACTCCCCGGAGAGGAGGTTGGAGGGGGTAAGATTACTCTTCCACCCACCCTCCTCCACTCCCCGGAGAGGAGGTTGGAGGGGGTAAGATTACTCTTCCACCCACCCTCCTCCACTCCCCGGAGAGGAGGTTGGAGGGGGTAAGATTACTCTTCCACCCACCCTCCTCCACTCCCCGGAGAGGAGGTTGGAGGGGGTAAGATTACTCTTCCACCCACCCTCCTCCACTCCCCGGAGAGGAGGTTGGAGGGGGTAAGATTACTCTTCCACCCACCCTCCTCCACTCCCCGGAGAGGAGGTTGGAGGGGGTAAGATTACTCTTCCACCCACCCTCCTCCACTCCCCGGAGAGGAGGTTGGAGGGGGTAAGATTACTCTTCCACCCACCCTCCTCCACTCCCCGGAGAGGAGGTTGGAGGGGGTAAGATTACTCTTCCACCCACCCTCCTCCACTCCCCGGAGAGGAGGTTGGAGGGGGTAAGATTACTCTTCCACCCACCCTCCTCCACTCCCCGGAGAGGAGGTTGGAGGGGGTAAGATTACTCTTCCACCCACCCTCCTCCACTCCCCGGAGAGGAGGTTGGAGGGGGTAAGATTACTCTTCCACCCACCCTCCTCCACTCCCCGGAGAGGAGGTTGGAGGGGGTAAGATTACTCTTCCACCCACCCTCCTCCACTCCCCGGAGAGGAGGTTGGAGGGGGTAAGATTACTCTTCCACCCACCCTCCTCCACTCCCCGGAGAGGAGGTTGGAGGGGGTAAGATTACTCTTCCACCCACCCTCCTCCACTCCCCGGAGAGGAGGTTGGAGGGGGTAAGATTACTCTTCCACCCACCCTCCCAAGGTTAATTTATTTATATATTCCTTTTTTAATACAAAAATGTACAAGATTGAAAGTTTTCTTTTATTTCATTAAGTGGTTTTTTAACAGTTTTCTCTAGATAGTTATTAATTGATTTCAATGTGCTATCTAGAAAGTTTACCGAATTATAACTTTTTCTTCCATACAAATGTTTTTTGCTGTTTTGTTTTTTGTATATGGTGATTATTAAAACTCAAAACAAAAGGCAAACAATATACAGAAAGCCTCACTGCAAAGTTACAAAACTCAAATCAAAATTCTACCTTTTTCTGGGTTAGCTTAATCGGGCTTTGAACAACCCGGCCCAGGAGCTATGCTTTTAGCTGGCCTAAATCTATATATTTTATTTTGTAATGGGGTAGTTTTTTTTAGTGAACCCTGAAACTGTTTTGTTTTGTTTGGGGAGTGCAGGAGGGTTGGGAGCAGGAATTAAAGGTCTTTAAATAATCTCTGCTAATAGGGAAGTGGAGGTTTTAAATAGGACTTGAACCACCATGGAGAAAGTTTCTAGGAGAGTACAGGATTGTGGATGGGTGTCATGCTCCCTGCCTCAATGTTCTGTTTTAGGAAAGAGCAGGAAATGGAATATCAGACCTTCTTCCACTATGGGATTAAACATCTTTGCATTACTGTCGGCTTTAGGAGTGGGAATGTTGATAGGAGTGAACTAAATTTAAATGTCAAAGTAAAGGACAAAGACACAAGTTCGACCACATTCACCTCTCAGGTTCTGCAGCATATTTGTTTTTCCTTTTTAAGTCTTTTAGTTATCGTTTATTATAGGAAGGTTTTAAGAGCTTATTGGAGTCTAGTCTTTAATTTGCTCTTAACACCCTCTCTACATCAATGAAGTTCACTTCTGTTAACTGCAAAAATCTTGTTCTTTTTCTTTTTTGCTCTGCAGTTCTCATACACGATTTTAATATCGCAATTATACATGATTGTGCCATACTATCAGGATCAACTGATTTACAATAAAATGTTTTGATTCGTTTCAGTTTATTGCCAAGTTCAACCCGGTTATTTTAAAATATTTCAACGATTGTTTTGTTGCCATTCTCGATCTTCTGTGGTAATGGGTTATCATTCAGTCTGAGTATTCATCAGCCTTCCTGGTGATAGAATCAGAAAATAAAAGGTGCATTAGGACTTGTCGACTAAAGTCAACATGTGTTAATTAATTACGTGGTAAACTGTTCAAATGCAAGTGCTGCTATTACTAAACTGCGTTTCATGTTTCTTCCCAAATAAAACTTTAAATTTTCATGATAAGGAAGAAACACGAGGTTAATTAGACAGACGAGCCACTGGCCAAATCAGCTATCACGCCATAGAATTGAGAGTGAATACACTAGTTATAATTTTCGTAGAGTTCTTATGAACTCTCCTTCAAAGAATGATTTCCAATAATTTCTCTAGTGTTAGATGGCACTATCTTGCCCACTTGGGATTACCCACTGTTTACTTCAAGAAAATAGTGTTGTTCTCCCATTTAATAGCTTATTTACGACTGAAAGGATTGTTTGGTCAAAATGCCTGGATGTTGGCCTCATTCTGCTTTGCATGTGTTATTAACAGATTTTGGACCTGGACTCTGTCTCAGTTCATACACATGCAAAAACGAACTTGGCCAATATCCAGCCATCTTGGCCTTACGCTTTGTAAATAACCCATTATACTGATTGTCACTCGTTTTTACCTTGTCCAGTGTCAGAGCAGAACTGTTAATCCTCCATAATGATTGCCATTCTGTTTTATCTTGTCCAGTGTCACAAATGTAATAGCAATTCTCCAGACTGATTGTCATTCAGTTTTATCTTTTCCAGTGTCAGAACTGAAATAGTAATTCTCCATGCTGATTGTTATTCAGTTTTATCTTGTCCGGTGTAAGAACTGAAATAGTAACGCTCCATTGTGATTGCAATTCAGTTTTATCTTTACAGTGTCAGAACTGAAATATGTAGTAATTCTCCATACTGATCGCCATTCTGTTTTATCTTGTCCAGTGTCACAAATGTAATAGCAATTCTCCATACTGATGGTTATTCAGTTTTATCTTGTCCAGTGTAAGAACTGAAATTTATAGTAATTCTCCATACTGATGGCCATTCTGTTTTATCTTGTCCAGTGTCAGAACTGAAATACTTATTCCCCATACTGATATTCATTCAGTTTTATCTGTTCCAGTGTAAGAACTGAAATAGTAATTTTCCATACAGATTATCAATCAGTTTTATCTTGTCCAGTGTCTGAAGTGAAATAGCAATTCTCCATACTGATTATCGGTTTTATCTTGTCCAGTGTCTGAGGTGAAATAGTAACGCTCCATACTGATTATCATTCAGTTTTATCTTGTCCACTGTCTAAATTAAAATAGTAATTCTCCATACTGATTGTCATTCTGTTTTACCTTGTCCAGTGTCTGAATTGAAATATTAATTCTCCATACTGATATTCATTCAGTTTTATCTTGTCCAGTGAAAGAACTGAAATAGTAATTTTCCACACAGATTATCAAGCAGTTTTATCTTGTCCAGTGTCTGAAGTGAAATAGTAATTCTCCATACAGATTATCATTCAGTTTTATCTTGTCCACTGTCTGAACTGAAGTAGTAATTCTCCATACTGATCGTCATTCAGTTTAATCTTGTCCAGTGAAAGAACTGAAATAGTAATTCTCCATACTGATGGTTATTCAGTTTTATGTTGTCCAGTGTATGAAGTGAAATAGTAATTCCCCATACTGATGGTTATTCTATTTTATCTTGTCCAGTGTAAGAACTGAAATAGTAATTCTCCATACTGATGGTTATTCTGTTTTATCTTGTCCAGTGTAAGAACTGAAATAGTAATTCTCCATACTGATGGTTATTCAGTTTTATGTTGTCCAGTGTCAGAAATGAAATACTTATTCTCCATGCTGATTATCAATCAGTTTTATCTTGTCCAGTGTCTGAAGTGTAGTAATTCTCCATACTGATTGTACATCCTTGTTATGGTTAATTGACAGCTGTCAAAACAATGTATCTGCTAACCAATACCATGTGAGCACACTGCAGGCTCAGGTTTAGAGTTCATCAAGGTCAAATGCGTTTTTTTTGAAGTTGACTGCTGCCCAGTTACTGGTTTTCAATTGGATTGCAGGCTCGAGCCAGGTTAAGTTATTGTAATCAGGAGCTTGGCTTAATCTGTATATTAGTGTTCTATTATGCAGAAACTATCTTGCAAAATAAGCTCATGGCAATGCATTCTTGTTGCCCACCACAGTTATATTGTACCTATACATGGCTGCCACAGACATCATTTTTCAAAATCGATGTTTTTCCTGACAAAAATTTAACTTCCCTGACCAAATAAATACACAGGCAAAAATTGTCAGATGATAGTCACCTCTAGCTTCCCCTCACAGCTGTCTCCTCTACCCATTTATTAAGGCTGATCAGTCAGAGAGACCCAAAATGTTTTTTTTTACCAGCCTTCACTGGTATTTGATCAGTTGTGTTAAAGTTATTTCAGTTTGCTTTGACTCTTCAAAATGTCACTTTTCCCAGGTTATTACAATAAGATTTTCTCTGCCCTCGAAGAACTTTTTTCTTGACCATTTCCTGACATGTGGCAACCCTTTTATAGCTATCTTGCAAAATGAATAGATAACCAAAATGAAGCCCCCAACCATTAATCCAACACACCGTTTGTGACACCTTATGATTCTCTGAAGAAATTCATGACATCAGACTTTTTTTCAATGGAAAACACTCAGGTTCTCACTGACAAACCTAAGCTTCAACTGACAACTTGTTCTTGAAGTCATATCAGTGGCATCTTTCCTGGAACCTCAACATTTAACATCCCTCTATCAAATTCACCATACAAGTGGACACCAATAGTATGGTACCATTCCTTGAGAATATGAAACAAGGGTGCAAACTAGAAAGAGAAGAACTCTTGTTTTGTTATGAAAGCCATGCATGCATGTCAACCAGCCAACAGTCCAGTATCTGTGCTATTACCACTAAGGCTGCAGATAAACAACCTAATCAACATGAGAGCAACAAAAACCAACAATCCTACAAAGGAAAAGGTGTGCAAAATATGCACCCATTTTGTTTATAAATATCTTTTTAAGACTTTCTTGTTTAAAGGAACTTTTTAACTTATTTCTGTAATTTATAATTTAATATTATCCAACAATGTATTTTAATATTTTAAGAGGAGGCCTCCAATCAGCTAAAACTTGGATTAAAAATACCACAGCTAACTAAGGTTAAAAATGTTTAAGTAAAAACTGTTTCAGTTTGAGTTTAAAAATCCTTTTCAGCATAAGTTCCTTAAGCTCACTTGGTAACAAGGCCCAATCGTTATTGCCTTAAAATATGTTTTGTCTCTGCCTCATTCCATTCTTGGTTTGCTAATTTTGGGCATGTAAACCATTTCAGGTGTTGTAACTGTGTTGTTGGCTTATGGTAGATCTGAACACATCAAAACGTTGAACTGGGATCTCTCCCTTCATTGCGTCTTGCACAAGACAACACCGATGAACAGAATGCCTGGCATGTAATGGGACCCACCATTTCATCCTTCACATTCAAATATTTTGTATTATAATTTCTAAGTTCAACTGAGGATTACATGGGAGTCTGCACATTATAAATGTTAACTAATTTTATTATGAGTATCAATTTGCAAAAGCTTGGCCAAAATCGTGAAAACAAATATTGATTTTGCTTAACTCATGAAACAAATCATTTAATGCAAATCATTTAACCCACAGTCTACTAATATTAGTGTTAGTGTGGGAGGAGCGGTGGCCTCATGGTTAGTGCGCTCGTTCCTGGAGCGAGCGGTCCGAGTTCGAGCCCTGGCTGGGGACACTGTGTTGTGTTCTTGGGCAAGACACTTAACTCTCACAGTGCCTCTCTCCACCCAGGAGTATAAATGGGTACCGGTGAATTGTTGGGGAAACCTAACAAATTGCAGGGGAGTGATCTGCGATGGACTAGCATCCCATCCAGGGGGAGTAGAAATACTCCTAGCCACTTAATGCTACAGAAACTGGGATAAGCTCTGGCAGCTATGAGCCATTCGGCTCCAAGGCTTCACTTACTTTTTACTAATATTAGTATCATGTATGGATTACAATTCCTCCAGGCCCTTGCCTGGTTTGGTTTAAGACTATAAGGTTGCCATTGCACCTGAGTCCAAGAAAAAAAGTCAAACATGTCACTATAGCAAATCATCACTAACAATGAACTTGAGATTTGAGTAGACCACCCTTGGACCTACATACAGTGTCCCTGGATGGATTGCAAATTATGTTAGTTAGCTCAGCCATAATCTTTGGCTTGTTACCCCAGATTTAATTTTCCTTCCACTTGAAAATTCTCATTTTCATTTCTTCACCCATTAACTCATTAAATAAGATGTGTTTCCTACACCATCCCATTTGGTTCAGAGTAAATGAAAATGTTAATAGGAACTTTGATACTAGAAACATCTTTTAAAGTAGATGTGCAAAGTAGTGATGTTACATGATCACCACTCAATTTCTTGTCACATAATATTTTTATGATTACTCACTGAAGTGGGAGAGGAATGTACAATTACATTTTAATTTTAAAAAAATAATAATCATCAGCATCCATTGATCAGGGAATTGTTCTCTTGACTAGGAATATGTTTAGGGGCTAGCAGAACAGTCTCTGGTGTACTGCTAATATGAGTCCCTAGGACATGTAAAGTGGTCACATCTCACTAGGTCACTGATTTGTGCCATGCTCTCCTGGAGCCTAACGCCTTGCAGCCTCACTCTTTCTGGCACCAATTTTCACTTCCTGTCTTCAATGGGTATGGCTCCTGACACACTCCTCTCAGATTCAAACCAATGCCCAAGGCCAATCACACTTGCAAAAATCTTTGAGGTGAAGATGACCGGTTCCTTGTGGTCTAGAAACCAATAGTCATTTCTCAATAAAGAAGTTCCTTGAGGATCCTTCCATCAGCCATGTTGTAGGTGCGATCCGGATAAGCCAGCAGAAGAAGCGGAGTTGTAGCAAGATGTAAAGACTAAGGGATCTGCTGATAGTCAAAGTGGTTGATATCATAAGTTGATTCAGGCACGTAATTCAGATAATAAATGTGAGGGTAAAAAAGCCTATTGTTTATTGCAAAGCTACATGTACATATGTAGCTTTGACTGCTTTTGAAGCTTTTTCAGTTTTCTGCAATAATTTTTTGATTGGTAGAAGTCTTAAAAGATTTTTTTGCCAGTTTTAAAAATACACCAACTAAAATAAATAATAATAATTTTAAAAATAAAATGGCAAATATTATGCTTGAGGCATCTGTATCAGTCACTGCACTATAATATTTGTGGGTAAAGGGTTATGTACTGTAGTTATTACATGTACATGTAAGTGACATTGCCTCAGCTTTAACCATCTCACTAACCAGTATTAGTAGTGATATTCACATAAGACAGGGATCTCAGGTCAAAACACGACAGGGTCAGACTTCTTGACCCGTCAAACAAATAAAATATTAACTTCTTATGGTATGTGTGACATTTGCAGACAACTTGGATTAAGAGTTTAATTTTCAGAATTAGGGCTAAAATTATAAATGAAAAATGAACCAGTCTGTTGGCTGTGCTTATCGGACTATGATACTTAGCGTTTCCATTTGATAAATCTTTTCTCAGCCTCTCATCAAGGGGTACTGGCACTTGTTGCTTGTCGAAGTACACCTTGAACAGGTTTGATGTCTGCAGTGATGCCTATGTGATATTCCACTGGAACACAGCCCAAGCCAGTGGAAACATCATCAAACTCTCTGAAAACATTCATTATTAAATGAGAGAGGTTCATAGAGTTAAATATTCAACAAGGGAAAGGACTGATCTAGTCCTAGAGATATCAACCCTTGTTTAATGCTTGGTTTGAAGCCATTGGTGATGGACCAAGGTGCTTTCTCCAAGATTTCAAAGGGTCACTTACTTTTCAGGCCACCTCTCTAGCAAGCTTAATGTAAAGGTGTATAGAATCCCAATGGCTTAACCAGGCACCCATCATACAATCTCATTTTTCCCAGGGTGGGAGGCAACTTGACTTCTCCATTCTGTAGTATTAATTTAAGAGATCTGTGCAAGACATTGTACTGCATGTTGCGGTGGTGAGTGTCCAGCTTAGTTGTGTTCAACTTGGTAAGAGTATACTCTGGAACATGTAAGTGGTACCATCTTTGTGTTAATGACTTCAACTTGTTCAGTGACAAAGAGAGAATCATCAGATTTGGTTTCTGATCAACCTCCAGACTCGCTGCATATTCTAAATAGTACCACTTGTTTGATCTACTTTGTTGGTTGAGGCCATCAAAGCACACTTCTTTTCCAAGTACTTTACAGCAAAATGTCCCTGTTTACACACTAAAGACAGGTCTTGCTCAGAAGCTGGACATTTGTTTCTATCATGATTGGTGTCACAAAACTTGTATGGGACCTTTATTTGGGTTTACCTTGTCTTGTTTTGATTTCCCTCTATGATTGTGATGAAAATGCTATTTCAAGATTCTGTTTGTCTGCTATACGAACCATTGCATCTTGTAGCTGCTTTATACCATTTTTGACAGTTCATGGGCTCTATTAAGGCTTCTATGCATTTTGTTAAACCCAGTAGCCTGTCATAAGTGCCTGAATCTTGAGCGTCAAAACCTAATCTATCATGGTTATAACTTTCACAAGTAACAGACTCTCAAATTCTCATTACGCTGCCATCTGGCACAATCTCATAGCAAGCCCATCAAATGTTCAGCTTGATTAGAGAGTCAAAATTTCACCCTTGTAAACAAAAAAATTTATGTGGCATAAAATGGTCTCCTAAGGCAGATGGAATTTTTTCAGGGTCTTGCTTTATGCATGTTTCTGTGGGTTGTTACAAATAATTTCGAACAGTTTGAAATACCCTTTGTAACTGACAAAGACGTGAGTCACATTGAAATATGAATTAAAGACTAAAAAAAAACCAGTGTCATCTTTTTAAAATTGCATTCATTTAGTAATGCTTCAATTCAAACCTTATATCATTTAACGATATTCCATTTCATTCCAATTTTTAACAACATGACTCGACAGTCCAAAAGAGCAGTTTATCATTGAGTGTCCTGCAAAATGACTATAAACAACATCAAATCATGCAAAGCAGTGACCTGAGATCTTGGGGCAAATACACCTAATTAAGCCATGTTAGCACAAGTTAGAAAATGGATGTCACCAAGTCACAATAATTGTTTTTTCTTAAGGCAACCAGTTGCTTTGTAGAGCAGCAGTGTGATATTCTAAAACAGATGATAGAGTATTTAGACAACTCTGTTGTCGCTAAAGATTATAGAGTATATTGGTTATCATCAAACACTCAAGGTGGTCAACCCCTGCAAACATCTATGTCTGCCTTTTGAAAGCAATAATTTTTGAGCAAGCAAGTTTGCAGGAATATTTTAGCACCTGGTGCACTGCAGGTGTTAAAATATAACATGTGTTATGGTTTAAAGTTATCTTTGTTTTAATTTTTTTTAAACCAGTTTAAATTTTTCAAATTGGTTCATCTTTTTCATACTGCATTGAAATTTTCAAACCAATTCAATTTTCTGTTTTAATTTTCAAACAAACACTTATTTAGAATGGTTAGCTTTGATGTTAGGCTAGGAACTTTGCATGTGTCTTAGTAATTTGCATCAAACCTCATGTAGTTGTCATGAATCATACCTGTTTTAAAATACCTCAAAATATACTGTACTTCAAATTAAGTTTCGACAATTCCATCCTAAAAATGCATAGCTTTACCAGCAATCAGTGCCATAATCACAAATGTATACAATAAGAAATAGATAACAATTTTGACAACAAACAATACCTGGGCAGGGATGTGGCTGGGTCTTGTGGCATTTACAACAGCTGGAAAGCAGTCACACATCCTCTTTAACTTTCAAAGCAGGAACAAACAGGTTGAAAAGCAGGCTTATTTTTTTCTGCATGTTGTAAGAAGACACTGACAAAATATTTTGATTGAAAAATATAGTTTTTCTTTTGAGTCCTGCAAAATTCTGGTTAGTATGACATTACAAGTTAGGAAGGTTAAATGACCTCCTTGGGATGTAATTATAGCTAAAGAGGTCTATCTCAAATTAAACCCACCATGTTAAGTGATTAAACTGATAAATAACAGACTTTGATTAAGAGCAAAGTATCCATCATACCAGTACGTGCAGATAGCAGACATAAACATTTTCTTTGCACAGAATTAGCTAGCATTTGTTTAGAGTGAGTAGTGTCACTCCTTAATTTTCCTTGTTTTCTACACTGAATTCCAAATAATGAGTGGATAGGCTTATTTTCTAGCTTTACTTACAATGTCAAAAAGATCATATCATCCATGTATGAAATCTGGATTGAAAATCTTTCATGTAAGATTTACTGGTTTGGAGATTATTTTTCTCTGTTTATCACTGCAGCTATCTAAAGCTGAAATCTGATGTTCCAGTTAATGGAAGACTGCAAAAGGTTGATTGACAATGTTAGTCATGGCTGAGAAAGCTACTTGGAAACTCCTGAATATGTACGACATTTGCTGACAATTTTGCATTTATGGGAACTAAAAACTTCACTTCTCTAGAGCAACAACATAATCTGAAATGGGACAAAAAACAAACAAACTACACTGGGCTTATTCACTCAATTGAAGTGTTTTTTCATTTCATTCTCAATACATTTATTTATAAAACCTTTGAAACTTTCAATGTCCTGTGATGGAAAAATATTACCAGAAAGTCCTACAATCCACTGCCAGCTGCTAGCATCAACCAACTACATGTACATACAACAATTGGGTCAAATTAAGCTGCCAAGTAGCTTGTACATCCACATGGTTCATACAGACCTCAGTCTTCAGATGCTTTTGCTTTGAGATTTTTTAAGCCTGGATAATTCAGCAAATGAATATTTCAGAACTCATAGTAATCACAATAAAATTGATCTGTGTTGGTGAGAAGTGGGGAGTGGCAAATTCAAAATACCCCAAACCTTGTTGAGGTGGGATGCCTGGATACTTCAAATAATAATCACTTAATATTACAATAAATTTGGTAAACTGTATCCCCAAAATCAAGAAAAATAAAAAATAAGTTCTTCTTGACTTCTCCATGTCCATGCTTCCTAAGTTATAATGTGGTGACAAAATATTGTTGAAATGTTGCCTATGGTCTAACTAGCATTTATGAACTTCTCAAGACAATTCAAGCTCTGGTGAGAAAATTACTCTAATTGATAAGGCCTTTTAAAACATCTTAGTTACAACAATCCCATCATTGTTTATACAGTGCACCAGACAAATAAATTGTGAAAGGTGGGAAAGGAATTTTCATGCTTCACTTACTGGCAACTCTCAAGTCAATTCATTGGTAGCTGTTAGAATCAATCAACTACATGTACATGTATCAAGGCTGGTTAAATTTGGTTGCTTGAATATCCGACTTGATCTGTGGCTTGCTGTTGAGATTTTGAATCAGAATTCTTCATGATTTAAAGGTGTCAACACAAGTGTGCACTGTCAACAATGACTTTCTGTCAATGTTGGGAGGGAGTAATGGAGTAGCGGAGGGTTGGGGAGGGGTGGAGAGTTGATGGCTTAATGATTAGTCAGTAGGACTCCAGATCAATGGGTCCAATATGGCGCCTAGGCTTGGGTCACTGTGTCATGTTCCAGGACAAGACACTTGACTCTCCCAGTACCTCTTCCTCCCAAGGAGTGGAAATGGTACTGACCGATAGTGAGGGCAACCTGACAAAAAACTGGGGTAACCTGTGATGGACTAGATCCCATCCAAGAAGGGCAGTGATACCCCTAGGCACTTCATGTTACAGAGACCAGAGTTCAGCACCAGCACTGATGAACCATGTGGCTTCTCCTTATCCCTAAGGAGTGGAACAGACTTCCCTGCTCTGTAGCCAGTGAAATAATCACTAAAATGTTCCTGTTCTGAGCCACAAAGACCAGAATAGGGATTCAATGTCCTGTGTAAAGCAAACCCTTTGCCATAGAAGTTTAACCCCCCAGACTGGATGTACCAACAAAACTTTCAAGTGAGGGAGGGGAAAGGACATTGGTTAACATACACTTCAAACAGACAGTTACACAACAGATGGCTGGAAATGCGGAGTGATGGACTGGGACTAGGGGAGTAGTGGATAATGGAATGAAGAAGGGAAATTGGAGATTAGTGCTCCTTGAGTGTGGTTCTACAGTCAGGTTGATTCAAGAACCCAGAATGGAGGAAAATCCCCCTGTACTGATGTGGTCAACACATGGCATTGTGGTAACCAAGGTCATGATCCAGATCTTGGAAAGAGTCATCTTTTTATTATGGAAAAAAGACACGCAGCCTTCGTAACAACAGTTATTCCTTTTGATATTTAGATGACATATCTGACAGGGATGAAACTCAGCTTTTGATTTTTTTGTTGAAAATTAGGGAAATAATACATTCCATGCTCAGTAAAAACAATGTTACATGTTCCACGCCATAATGGCAGTATGTACATGTAAGATGGAGAGCAAGTCATGGTGGGTGATCTTTCCTTCAAGACTGAGACATTTCCATCCTTCCCGCACTCAGCTCAAGATGTTCAAGTGTATCTCTTGCAGGAACTACAGTGTAAGGATTTTCTGGCTGTGATGAAGCAAAATCATCCATGCATTCAGGAGAAGTATCAGGTGATGAACTGACACATCTTGATGAAGAAGTGGCTAACACCATTTGCATGAGCTGTGGAGGATTCAGGTTGTCTGCTCAAAGGTGTTACGACCGGTCAGCAACAAAGATGCCGCACGTGCACCCCTGCCCACGCCTCCAACTTTGCCTCCAACCATGCGCTCCGCCGCACCATCACCACATCTGCATTGCCTCCACCTTTGCTGCCATAACACCTTTGTGCAAGACATGGTGAATCATCTCCAGTTCATGCGACTGATGTAAGCTACTTCCTCATCAAGGTGTGTCAGTTCATTACTTGAGACTTCTCCTAAATACATGGAAGATGATGCTTTGTCACAGCTAGGCAATCCTTGCACTGTAGTTCCTGCGAGAGGTACACTCAAACATCTTGAGCTAAATGCCAAAAGGAAGGAGAGGTCTCTGAAATGAGGAAAGGATCACCAACCATGACCTACCATCCACCCCATCTGCTGCTCTGTTATGGCTTAAAACATGTGACACCATCCCAACCAAGCATGCAATAAATCATTTCCCCAATTTTCAACAGCCAATCAGAAGCTGTGCATCATCCAAATAAGATGTGTCATCTGAATATCAAGCACAAATAACTGTCGTTTTAGTACCCATCTTTTTCCTATAACAAAAACGCCCATTCTGAGATTTGAATCCTAACCTTGGTGACCACAAAAACATGTGCTAACCATATCACTGCTGAGGAATTGTCCTTCACTATAGATTCTTGAATCAACTTGATGGTACAACCAAACTCAAGGGGTACCATTCCCTGATTCCCCTGCCCCATCCCACAATCCACTATTCCCCTGGTCTCAATCTGTCATTCCACATTTCCAGTCATCTGCTGCATAACTGCTTGCTAAAAGTGCTTGTTAACAAATGCCTTTTCCCTCCCTCACTTAAAAGTTCTGCGATATATTTAGTGAAGGGTGCTGGACTTAAATGGTGAAAGGTCTGTTTCATACAGGAAATCAAATCACCCTTCCAGTCGATATGGCTAAGAATGAGAACATTCCAGTGATGTTTTCACTGGCTACAGGGCACAAAAGTCAGTTCCATTCCTATGGAATCAGAGAAGCCAGACGGATCGTCAGCACAGGTGCTCCACTCCAGTTTCGGTGACAGGAAGTGACTAGGAGTGTTGCTACTCTCCTTGGATGGGATGATAGTCCATTGCAGGTGACCCCCAGCAATTGTCAGGTTGCCCTCACAATGGCCAGTACCATTTACACTCTTGAGAGGAGAGAGGCATTGAGAGGGTAAGGTGTCTTGCCTGAGAACATGACACAGGGCCCTAGTTTGGGCTCCATTGTGGACCTATTGATTAGGAGTCCAACTGACAAACCATTAAGCCATCAAATCCCAACCCCCACCCAACCCGCTACCCCCATTACGCTCTCCCAACATTGACAAAAAAAGTCATTGTAAACAGTGCACACTTGTGGTGAAACCTTAAGATCATTTGTGAAGAATTCTGATTCAACATCTCAACAGCAGGATATTTAAGGTGGCTCAAAACAGTTTCCAGCACTTAGATTTTGATGGGTTGTTATAACCACTCCTTAACACTTGATGCTACAATCATGGTATCAAAAAACTGCCCAACCATTGGTGAAGATGTTGTTATCATTTTTGTGACACAATAGGTTACTATAGTAATAGTCTGACCTGCTACATGTAAAAACACCCTTAATTACAGATTTAGGAGCTTATAATTCACAAACGGCAAGGTAAGATTTTTTTGTGTTCCTAATTTTTAATAAGCATGATAAGATGCAACTCTTGGCAAAGTTTAAAAAAATTCTGTACATAGGGTTCAGAGCCATTTTAAATTTTCAAAATTTTAACTTTGAGGTATGATGGATACTTGACTTGAAACTAAAGTTCGCCTTTCATTCAGGTTTGTTCAACCATGTTTAGGTAGTGTCTGAGAACAAATTTTTACGACTGACGTCTTTTTTTATGTAGAAGTATTAAAATGTCATTGACCAGCAATAACAGACCAGTTCTGTACAGTCATGTAGTTCATTACTATAATATTTTGGAAAGTCAGGAAACGGTCTTTCAACATACAGTCCCACCTTTTCCATCAGCTCGTTATTTCAAAGCAGTTGCTTTGTGAACTTATCATCAGAAATATTGACAGTGCTGAAATAACAAACAGACAAACCTTCATGTTAAAAGTTAGCACACTTGTACCCAAAGGAACAATTAGTACACAACTTTGCATGAAACCAACTGGTCAACAGTTGACCACGGGGACATCATTTCCAAAAGGAATGAAGCACTCTATTTCACACAAGTAACGGGTTTCCACTTACATAATTAAAACATTTATGAGCTTACCTTATTGAAATACACCACACGTTGCATTCATTTGCTTTTCATTGCTTTCCTCAAAACGAGCGTTACAAAGCGTTCATGTCAAGTCAAACAAACCTTGCAGACGTAGACGACAGCAGCTACAGAGTGCGACCTGGTTAAACAGATATATCGAAGCTACCTTCAGTTCACCGTAAACTAAACATTAGCAACAAATTTGGTCAAAAGTGCGATAAATGAGCTGACCTTACTTGGTTTTTAAAATCTCCCGCGCCTTCAGCAACATCCTTCATCTTTTTCTGCTACCCAGAGTGCCCCGCGTGAATGCGTGCTCAGTCTCATTTGTCAGCGGTTTGCCTCAAGGAAAATGGGCACACTTTGCATTGTCAATTAAACAAATTGATGTCAGTTTTTCGTGCGTCTGTCCTGTTTATATTGACCGTGAATATTTGTAGTTCGTCTGGTTATGTGTCTCTAGTATAAAGACGGGCACAAGATGTATTATGCGTCTAGTCGAACTATCTTTCGTGGTGCGTCGTTCAAGACGTATTTCGAAGGCTAGTTCGTCTAATCGTATAATTCGTCTCGTGCCCGTCTTTATACTAGAGACGCATAACCAGACGACCTACAAATGTTTACCCAAGTTCGTCCAGACGGATAATGCGTCTTTAGTATAAAAACGGCGAGAGCGCATTGTCCTTCTGGACGGATAATGCGTCCTCTAGTACAAAAACGGCCAATGTTTGTATGTGAAGTCCGAGCAATAATTGTTAGTTTCTTCCCGAAATTACCTGGCAGCCAGGTTGAATCTTGCTGTAATGCAAATGAAAAGACTTACTCGTGAAAAGGCGACTGTTAGCTTTTTCAACCTTGAAAACGCTCAAGAAAGATGCGTATGTGTAATCAAATTAGACCTGCACTTGGGCTGGCGTATAAAGTACAGCCAACTATATTCCTTTGCTTTTAAGCCCTCGTGAACGATCACTCAACAATTCAATGACAGCTAATGTTCGTTGATAGACCTCTAATTAAAGTTAATTTACGACTGCATTACTACCCTGAAACTGTAGTTTCGAAGAACGTTTAATGTCTAAAGTTCTTGGTAAGCGACCAGAGTGGCTTACGAGAGTGACCAGCTCTAGTTCAGTAATAATAGCACTTTTTTGAATTCCGAGGTGGTCACCTACGAGAACTTTTATTCGACGGTACGTTCTAACCATCGAAGTAAATCCGACATGTCCATTTCCCTAATCCTTCGGAAATAAGCCCTTGAATCACAGTACAGCAAGAATTCGCTACTCAACTATCCGCGAGCAGGTTCAAAAGATTGCGCGTAGACCACGGAAACTTAGTTATTAAGTCTTTTCAAGTCTCATGTTAAGGTTTCTTTCCTCATTTTCCGCATTTGTCACTCTCCGTACTTTCCACCCCTCATTTTCCACACACCTCATTTTCCATACTCCTCATTTTCCACACTCCACACTCCGCATTCCTCATTTTCCACGAGCGCGCGTTGGATATGGGATGGTAGATCGATAGCCAATGAGGCGTATCGCGCCAAGTTAGCTATAATCATCTCATTTCCAATAAGCGCGAAGGAATAATTGTTTATTAAAAACACCCACGAAAAATATAGAAAACGGAACTAAAATATAAATGAAAACGCCCCAAAAAATCACGCGCTCGCTTAATTACCATATTTGTAGAGCAAGGTATAATGGCTCATGACCCATGATGGCTAAGCCACTGAAACCTCTCGAATTCATCATTCAATGATCCAGTTTTTAATAAATTTTTGGATCTGAGGCAAGTCCGACTAATAATTTTGTACTTTCTTTCCGAAGTTGCCCGGCATCCAGGTTGAACTTTGATGTAATGCAAATGAAAGAGTTAACTGTGAAAAGGTGACTGTCTGCTTTTCCAACCTGAAAAACCCCAGGCCTTGGGACTAAAGCTATAGGTGTGTACCCGTGTCAAGTCATATAATACTTGCACTTTGTCTGGCGCGGAAAGTACATCCAACTGGTTTATTCCTTTGCTTCTAAGCTCTCGTGAGCGATCACCTAACAATTCAGTGGCAGATAATGTTCGTTGATAGACCTCTAGTTACAAGTAAAGATGATTTACGACTGCAGCGTTGCCCTAAAACTGAAGGTGAACGTTTAATGCCAAAAGTTTCCTGGTAAGGGACCAGTGGCTTACGAGAGTGACCAGCCAGCTGTAGTTAGGAGCACTTTTGAATTCTGAGGTGGTCGCCTGGGAGAGCTTCAATTTGACCGTACGTTCTAACAACCGAAGTAAATCCGACATGTTCATTTTCCCAATCCCTCGGACATAAGCCCTTGAATCACAGTACAGCAAGGATTCACTCTGTGAGCGTGAAGAAAGGGTCTCAGGGTCGGAATTGAGGTAGTCTGCGAACAGGCTCCCGGCGAGGACGAAACAAATTTCGGCGAGCGCGAAACAGAAGAATTCGGAGAGCAAAGCGATCAGGGCGGGGACAGAGCTTCGTTCGGGCTCATCGGGAGCCTGTTCGCAGGCTAGAATTGAGGGGGCAGGAATTGGCACGGCACGAAAAATTAGATTTAGTGTATATCTTCGTCAAAGTCGAGGTCAAACATGATCATAGCTTTGATCCAAATTTTGACGCGCGTCAATTGTTTGCCAAATATGTCATGGCTTTGCCTATACATTTGATACTTGACAAAGGAGAGGGCAAATGTGATCTTAACTTTTGACTCCACCTTTGACGTTCGTTTGGGAAGGATGCAAAGCTTTCAATTTTAATTTAAAGAAGAGTTTATGTTAGTACGTTCTTGTTACGGGTTCGTCGTCTTTACACGGCGCAACCCGAACTGATGAAACACGAATTG
Organism: Orbicella franksi; assembly: GCF_964199315.1. Lineage (NCBI taxonomy): Eukaryota > Metazoa > Cnidaria > Anthozoa > Scleractinia > Merulinidae > Orbicella > Orbicella franksi. Next base: position 5,303,810 of record NC_138148.1, on the reverse strand, counting down.
GCATTTCACAACGCTTCGCAATGTAAGCGATACCTTCCCTTGTTGTAGAGTGCCTTAAAGCAAGTTACCGTACGTAACGTTTACCTGACTATTGATTGGGAATAAAAACCTTGGTCTGACTATTTTTGGAGGGGGTGGGGAGGCTTGGGGTGGAAGTGGGCTCGCCACTTTTGGAGGGCTCGGTTCTTTCGAGGGGTCGCTTCTTTCGGGATCTATTAGCGGCCACATTTTTTTGATGTTACTTAATTTCGGCGGGTCTTTTCTTTCGGAAGTTTACGGTAACTTACCAGCTGATAGTACATGTTACTGCCGTAAAAAAATGACAAGAAACCTCTGGTTAAACATTGTGATTTTTTTTATTTGTTGGGTGGTAATTTCGAAAAGGCCCTATGGCAGTACAATAATGTGCAGATAACAGTGTCCATGACGATGACCCTAAATTACGATTCTTTTGGTTGATCTTTGCTGTCATCCTTTGACATTTGCATTTAGAAATCACTCACCAAGCAAGTAAGCTAAATAGCATAACAAAGAACGCAGTCTCACAAAACAGCTGGAAATGGCGCCTAAAGTACAGTACCACAAAAAAATCAAGAAAAATTTATAGTTAGTGTGGGAACTGGTTTATTGTGGAAACCGAAATCTCCCTCGAGTAGATAAACTGTTTGATCTGCACCAAGATCTTTGCATGCCAGTTTCATAGAAGTACATAGATTTCTGGATTTTGGAAATAAAGCAGTGCAAGTTTTCAAATTACAAATATGTAACGAAAGGGAACAAACTTATTGACCATTTGTTTCACACTTGCTGTGCTTGACACCGTAACTAACACAATGTGTCACCATAGTTAGTCCCCTCTACTAACTATGGTGTCACGTACTTTGCGAATGGATTTGAGAATTTCAAAATGTAACATTATTAAAATGAATTCATTTACTTTTCAAATTTTGGTTTGTCTAAGGATAATGTTTACGCATGTATGTACTTCACGAGCCTTAAATTAAAATAATTTTTCTTCTCATGCCTAGAATGAATTTTGAGACCGACAAATTGCAATATGTACAATTGGTATAAACTGCTCCGAAGTGCGAGTGCATATATACAAGGACATCATTCGCTAATGTCATCTTTATGAAACTGGGTCTTCGTTGTCAATAAGAGTTGGACATTCCTTAGGTTTTGAAGGTTTAAACCTCTGAATAATCCTGAAACAAGAGGAAAAAGATAAATTAGCTTAATAGTAAACTTGAGCAGTTATCAACCTTTCAAAATTTACAGAAAACCTCTGGTATGAATAACGTAATTGCTAAGTCACAAACTTCACCAAAACAAACAAACAAACAAACAAACAAACAAACAAACAAACAAACAAAAAAAAAAACAGAAAACAACCTTGAGTTCTTTATTTCTGACCACTAAATTGGTTCTCTGTATCTTATTTAATGGAGTACATGTAGAGTAGGTGCCAAATGTGTTGCTGTTTGTGCCTGTAAAACTCACTGAATAGACCGAGTTTTCAAGCACAAGGACTCAATAACAAAGAACAGATACATCGTCATTGTTCATGGATAATCAGGCTCATAATATTTCAAATTGGCCCTGCACATTGCAAGTAGTACATGCAGTACATGTACTGTACTGCCGATACTGGGTGTAGATTCAGAAGAGAAGCAAAGTAGCAATGTTATTGACAAATGCATGCATTGCTACAGTGCACTGCACAATGACTGCTTTACGATGTGTAGTTGGCTGGTATTCCATCCATGAAGAGTACCAATACTCCAAGTCCTGAATCACTCTTAGAAACATCTCAAACAGATGAGAAGCCTTGTGGCTCTTCTACTCCTTAGAACTGGGGCAGACCCAGCCTTCTCTAATATTTACTCACCCAATAAGAACCATAGGAATTAGCAAAATCCCAGCATTGATGAAAAAGGTTATACCAGCAGCAAATTTTCCCTTGAGTTCATTTATAGTCCAAGTGTACAGTGGATTGAAAATCAATTGACTGCAAAAGTTGCACAAACTTTCAGCAGATGCTAGGATGGCAAAAAGAGCACCTAAAAGAACAACAAAAGTACAAGTGAAACAGTGCCAGAAAAATATTGTACATACAAATAATAAAATAATGTAACGAAGAAAAGAATTATTACTAACTGTTCATGCCAATTTAGAATGCAAAACACCAACGCTTGGTGTCATAGAGGTTGGCGTTTTGCTGCCACAATGGAGGGACTGCCCTCTGGCACTTGTAACTTACAGTGTATTTGAAAAAAAGTATTGAAAAGGGCAAACTGACAAGTGGTAATACCTTGTTCTTCTTTGTCGACCAATATGGACATTTCTGCTCTGATGCAGGGCTGTGGCACACCACTGAAGAAACCAAGAGCTGTCGCTACAAAATGAGAAAGAGTTTGCTTGGTTAAAGAATATCTCACTCCTGTTTAGATGCTCAAAACAAGCAGTGAAAACAATGTACAAAGTATTCAGCAGTTCAGACATAATACATGCATAATTCTGTCCATTTGATAAATTGATATCTGTCATTTATTTGTTGGCCAGTACTATCCATACTTTGAACAACCTGCCCCCCCCCCCCCCCCTCCCTCCAAAGTAACTTTAAGTGTCGGTGAGAGAGAGATTACGTTTGCATTAACCTTCATTTGGTCATCCGTCATTACCACTGAAAGTGAACAAAGCAGTCTCTGAAAAGCAGCTTGCGTTAAGCAGCTAAGCCATGTAGATCGTAGTCACTGGGATTATGCTGTTTTAAATACTGGATAAGTTAAACAAACCTCTCTTTCCAGCCCTTAAAATGATATTCTAGCCAGATTTTGAGAGACACAACTGCATTGTACACATACTTTGTCTATTTACTAGGAACTTTAAGTTGACTTACCCAAGAACATTTCCAGTGTGGTCCTGGAAAATCCAATCATTACCAGGTTTGCTATGAGGAAGAACACTCCCATTTGAATAGCACCAAAATTAGAGATTCCAGAGCATGAACAAAGTTTTATTCCTACCACAGCACCAACAGCTTTGGAAAACAGTGATGCCCCAAGAAAGTAACCAATAACAGATGATTCCCAGCAAAGTGGAGCTCTTTTACCAAATAGAACCAATAATGTTTGTACAACAAATCCTGCTAAGTAAACAAGAACTGAACAAATCAGGAGAGCTAGAAGGACCCAGTGTCCAAGTCGCTTCTTCGTGTAAACAGTCCAAATAGATTTGACAGCATCACAGGATAGGCCTGTTGTGTTCTGTTTGAGCTCTTGTGGTAACGATTCAGGGAGAAAGATGACCACGTAGACAAGATTCAGGAGATGTAATGTCAATATTACCAAATAGACTGATTCATAGCCATAGTTCTTGATCCACACACCACTGCCAAAATATACACCTGTCCCACAAACAAAGGCTATAGCTTCTAGAATGCCAAGCCTCAATGCTCTAGAGTCTGGTTTAGTTGTGTCTGCAACATAAGCAAGTATTGCTAGAATCACGGTTGGGTAATAACCGCTGAGACCAGCCATCCCACTGGCTGCAAGGAAAAAAAAAATACAGTTGATTAATAAACATTGTTTAATCAGCATGCATGTGTGGAGATGCAGTGACATCATGGTTAGTACACTTGACACTGGAATGAGCAGTCTGGATTTGAACCCTTGTGCTGCGTTCTTGAGGAAGAAACTTTTCTCTCACAGTGCCTCTCTCCACCCAGCTGTATAAATGCCTACTAGCGAACTTAATAATGCTGGGATCAATCCCCCCAGGGGGAGGGTTACTCCCAGAAAAATTCCCAACACCCTTACCCTATTTATGACCAAAATCTGTGATTTCCCCTGGCATATTTATGACCTGAAAAGTAGTTTCTTCCACAAAACTTAGTTCAAGATTAGAGTGCATAAAAACCATACCCTATTTATGACCAAAATGGACAAAATCAATACCCTATTTATGACCAAAACAGCTTAAAAACCTACCCTTTGGGGCTGCAAATACCTGTAGAGCGCATGCAAGTAAAAGGATTACCTCCCCCCCCCCCTTTGGGGGTTCAACCTTTTGATGCCCTAACATCCCATAGAGAGGGAAGTCAATATTTTTCTAATCACTTCATGTTACAGACACTGGATATGACAACTGTATGTTATAGCTAGCATGATTTGGCTAAAATAACATTGTTATTAAACCCTATTTCAAAGAAAACAGGATTCCACGCATACCAATCATAAAGACATAAAGTGGAAGCTTCCAGTGAATTGCTGCCAGGATTATTAGAGCATCCAAAGAACTTCCAATAGAAGCCACCACCATGGGCCCTTTACGTCCTCTCTTGTCTGACCACGAACCAAGGAAACATGATGTGAAGATGGCAGGAAGTGTCAGAGCCATATTCACAAATAAGATGTTCTCAGAGGCTTTCTGGTGCACCTTTTGATCTGTGCTGCAGTCAAGACAGAAAAGTAACATTAATTAACATCTTTATTTTTCAGGGGGGACTCCCTTATGAAAAGGTCGAGGATGCTCATAGGAAAATTCCATTCCAGCCTAGAATTGGAATGTACTTCATCCACATGTACATTACTTACATGTACATCACAGGGTTCATACCCTTTTTCAGAAAAAAAATTTCAGGCCCTTTCCAGGACTCAGATTGATTTTTCCAGGACTCTAAAATTCACATTAACCCTTCCACTCCCAAGATCTCAATGTTAATTCTCCTTACTGTCTGCCATACATTTTATGGTTTTTAATTGAGTTTAACAGATTTCCAGAACTTTCCAGGACCAATAGCCCTTTTCCAGGACTTTCCAGTCCTGGAAAATGCCACAGTAAAATTCCAGAACTTTCCAGGTTTTCTAGGACCCGTATGAACCCTGACTTTAGGGGTGCATTCCTTTGTGGTGATCTGGATTCGGAACAGTGATCCAAGATCACTCAGATCATGGTACATCAAAGAAACCGATGAATTCACTCTGGTCACAGATTCATCAGCTTCTTTTATGTACCATGATCTGAGTGATCTTGGATCACTGATCCAAATCCAGATCACCACAAAGGAACGCACCCTACATATCACAGGACTTTCAGAGTTTCAAAGTGGACAGACTCAGATATTGTTGTGGTGGACCACTGACTTTTGTCTACGTTCCATCTTTTGGTTATGAAACAGATGATAAGCTCAGCAGAGTAAGCTGTCTGACATCACAAAGTAATTCGTGATTTTTTCAGCCCTTGGACTCAATCTGTTGTTTGAAATGGAGAACTTACAAGTTCACTTTTGATTTTGTCAATTTTGTCAATTTTGTAATAAAAGCTTACAATAGAGATCTCATCACAGTTTTGGACTAGGTGGGACTAGATGAATGGGACTAGATGCTTTCTAGCTAGACTGTGTGCAGCCACCTCCTCCTGTACACAGGCTATTTCTAGCTATTTCTAGCTTGCACGACTACCTATCCCTCATATTTGGTTAAAGCAATCCTTCGTCCAGTCTCTTAACTTTACTATTCATGAATTGTTAAGAATTAACTTTTTAATAAGAAAACTATTTGCCATCACATTCCCATACAAACACTGTCCTTTCTCATGCATGTTGTCTACCCATAAAGGTGCCTCCAAACTGTGGAAAGGTCCAATTTAATACCTACTTGTACTCAGAGCTGTTCTTGTATTTGGGATTACAGACAGTGTCATTCTCCGTACCAGTTACTTTGAGTTCTTCCTTAGCCTTATCATACAGGTACTGTTGAATGACTGGGATTTCTAATATAACACCAGTAACATACAAGAAGATCACAATTTCTACAGTGAGGAGTCTTTGTGGATTGTTCCTCCATGATATGGATTGTCGACAATTTGACGTGAGCCTTGTTCTGCTTGAGGAATCTTCCATTGTGTTGCTATTTTACTGATACTGTTCTTCGTCTGAAAGGAAAAATGAGATGCATACATGTCAAGCATACTTAATTTAATATGTTGGTTGGACTGTGGCAACTAATAAAGCTGATGTGAACCTATCTGATATAACCTATATCTAATACCTAGCTACTAAATAATAATAATAATAATAATAATAATAATAATAATAATAATAATTACTACTACTAATACATCAATAATAGATTAATATCTTTGGGATAGTGTAGTGTTCTAAGCAGTGGCTGATCTAGAGAAGGAGCCCCTCTCTCCACTGGAGCAAGACTTTGCTCCCCCACCCCCTCCTACACTGGAAACACCTCTCGAACTGCCACTGCTACATGATACGCAGAGTAGCAGCAATGTGCACTCTCCATTTTAGTTCTGCAGTTGGCTCTAGAGGTATATTAACTAGTTATCATTCCCTCACCTTCTCAAAGACAGAATGAAAGAATTCCCAGAAGAATTGATCATGCATGAGATTATTTCATTTTCCAACTGCAGCGAGCTGGCATATATACAACATTTTCCTGATTTAGTTTCCTGGCTTACATTTCATTTCAACTTACATAATTTTACATGTACCGGGCGCTCGAGGTTTGGCAAAGAAAATAATAATAAAAAAAAAAATCAAAGAGGAGCCACCAAAATTAAGCCTTCGACTAGTTAATTATCGAACTTGAAAGATCGACGTACGTTGGAAATAGTGAAACTTCAGTTTCACATTGTGCACAGCGAAAATTCTTGCCACGATTCATTCAGTTTAGTCACCGTAAGTGCGACAAAGCTGTCTAAGTTCTCACCTACCGTGGAATCAATACATCAAGTTAGAAGTTCACAGGAGAAAAAGACCCTTCCACACATCTTCCACCACTGCGCCACTCTGTCCCTGGAATTCTGCGACCGATGACAGTGCGACTAAACAGTGCTACTTACATGACGTACTAGTTTCCAGTCACGTGCCGAGCCAAATAACCCGGAAAACATAGGGGAAATCTTTATACTTTTAGAATGGACTTTTTTTGGTTTTTCTTTAGCGTCACGCCAAATCTCGTATTCCCCGAAACACAACAGAACCCAGCATGAATGATCAGTCCTTGGTTACCCACCCTTTTGACAGGGAGGAAGAAGATTCCCTGCAGCAGCTGTTCACATCATTCTGTAATCATCTGACGCTCGGACAGTGGGAACTAACTCGTCTATGTTTGCGGGGTTTATTCGATCAGCGTAACGCACTCAATAAGCCTTTGAAGGAGATTCTGAGAGCGATCATCGATCAACCACATCACGCAAGGTGACTATAGTGGTCTTAAAATTTTGTGAATACTGTTGATAATATTTAAGCTTATTGAATGGCCTGGCGTGGAATTCCATGTAGACCTGACCTGGTCAATCAAGCTGCTAAATAATTTCGTTTAGTTTCGAAGATTACTTTCCCACCATTGGTTAAGATATCTGCAGATAATCGATCTTATCTCCTTTGATTATTTATATATAATCATAATGATAATGTTTGTTCCATCTCAATCTTACATTGTTCCACCCCCCTTCACTTTCCCCCTCCCCTCTAAGTGGTTTTGCACCTGTACAGAAAACATTTGAGAAACTAAGTATGTGTCGGAGCATGTCGTCCCAGAATTACTGGTAGGATGAATTAAATGGTAGGATGAGGTGAAAGCAATCAGAACTATCTGATTCCTGTTGTCTAGAAAGCTTTTCATTTTTCAAAGCTGTACATTTTGATGGAAAATTATTTGTGGGAAGAATTAAAGCTATGAAGGTGTCAAAAATGACCCAAGCCTCCTGTGCAGTCTAGTTGGGTTGCATGAATTGATCAAGTCAGAGTTAATGTTTAGAATGTTTTTTTTCTTTCAACACATTCATCAAGCAAACACTCTGTGATTAAATAATCTGACTATAATTGAGCATTACTGCTTGAAATCCAAAGACTCCAATGAAGAAGCTAACTTGTCTTTTAAGGACTTTATCAAGGCTTCTATTGATAACAAGTGCATTTGCTTCTGAGAGGACCACCCTGATGTAAATTAAATAAAGTTGTCTGTCTGTCTAACTGTCTGTCTGTCAGTCTGTTTCCATATCATTTGTATGTAAAGATCAACTTGTGGCTAGCAACTCCACATGTATGTGCGGTGGACAGAACTGTTCCAAGTCTCATCCCATGAGTGTGATATTTCATTGACAAATGATGACCGTATGGTAATCACCTTTTAGCCAATCACAATTTTTTGATATGGAATTCTGTTGCTCAAATGAAGTCCACAGACTGTCTATTGAATTATTTCAGAAAATAATTTTATCCCTTCACTGAAGTTTTCTTTTGGTTTGAACCCCGTGAAAGGGGTGAACTCTCAGCAAAATCAGGTGGGGGTGTGCGGCCTATTTCCCGAAACCCTTATCCTGTTTAAGACCAAAATCTGTGACCTTTCTTACCCTATTTTGATACCCTATAAAGGAATTAACCCTTAAATTAATACCCTGTTTCAGACCTGTCTTATATTAGATAGCTCAAACTGATGTTAAAGGCACTTTTAAGGGCTTTTGTTGATGGTCTTATTGATAGTGATGAAAAAGTAGCTTCTTCTGAAAAACATACCAAATCCAAGATTAGAGTAACTTAGAGTGCAAAAACCACAACCCATTTAAGACCAAAATGGTCAAAATCGTTACCCTTTCTATTTAAAAACCATACCCTTTGGGGCTGCCCCTAACCTCTGTGGAAATTCCAGTTGAGTTTCATACTTTCTTTTAAGTTATTGTTGGCTTTCGGGGTCCCCCACTCCCATGAAATTTTCCAATGACCTTCCATGGGGTGGGTATAGGTGTGTTTGCACTCAGTGCATTCAATTCAGTCCTGACATGTTTCGTACATTTTTTCAGTTATGGGTCACAGTCCATTCCTTCTCCATTCCATTTATCATGGCTGTGTTTGGTGGAGTATTTGGATCTTTTCACTAATGAAGAGGTAAGTTCTTAGTATTTTGTTATTGCTAATTTATTGTTGATAACATTTTTAATTGTAACTACTGGTGATAGCAGTCTATTAATGCTGCAGTTATCAATGCTGTAACACAAAAGGATCAAAAACAATTATGATTGTATGTCCACACCAAAGCATGATAATTGTTTGTTGCAGTATCATGATCACTTGTGGTATGTAAAGTTCTAGTGCCATTGAATTAAAAATCAAATGAATGGAATTGCTTATTCACTGCGGTACACAAAAGGCCATATTTGTATTCTCAGAGCTGGACTGGAAATAGCTTGCAATGGAGGATTAGCCTTAGTTGCAAGTATGGCCTATTCACCATTGATAGAGACATCCGGCAAGTGTGATCAATTTGTACCTCCTTTTACATTTTAAGTAAATTTTTAAATTGTGTAATATTAGTTACCTTTTATCACCTGACAGGATCAGATTCCAGAGTCAATTGTGAAGAAGGTAGAATTTCGTCTTCTTCTCTACCTTGCATGTCAAGAAGCTCCTCAGAATGTAATTCAGGTAATTAGCATACAAAGTTTATCGACTGGCGACAAGATTAAACATTAAATATTCATTTATTTGGGCTTATGTTTTTTATATCAATTTTATGGCAAATGTTGAAAGTTTGGTACAAACAGAAAGATATTGTTTAATCAATTAATGATGCGAGCTACTTGGCAATTTGAAAAATTTCCAAGATCTCATAACACAAGTTAAACCTATAGCCATCAACATGCTTGTCACAGTTGCCTCCACTGAGCTTTATCACATACACTCTTAGCAGTTAGGCAGTATATGTATGAGTCTAGCTTAGTTCATATCAGGAGCCATAATCGGGGACGGAGACCGTAAGCCTTGGGATCCGCACGCACCTATGATATGGGACAATTTTTCTATTTTTAGAACAAATTGCGCCATCCTGATGTCATATATCCACGCGGATCCACGCACATGTCGGGGGCTCTCGCGTGGATGCTGTCACGTTGCGTGATCAAATGGTGAGAGTTGCGAGATTCTCTTGCGTATCTTTCACCGCGATGGCAGGGAATAAGGCAGGGAATACGAACCAGGGCGCTTATATGTAGTTTTACGCTCTGAGCTAACGGAAAAGGTGGGTTTTTCAGGGTCGAAAACAAGACTTAAATCTCACGCTGGGAATGAATAATAAGATCTGCTTGTGCTTGTTGTAAGCTCACGCGTATGACTTTGCGTTTGTTCATACTCTGGTATCGAGTTAATTTGTGAGTTTCTCAGACAATGGTTAATCATAACCAAAACCTGTTTTGATGGTTTCTTATTGTTTCTGCTTCTTTGGTGAGTTTGCAAAAGTTTTTGAAACGAAAGTCTGACACGTACAATTAGCTCATTTGCATAGTGCAGCTCGTACACTTTCAAGTCCGAGTCGGTGTTTTCAATTGTCAACAAATCTTGACAAAGATTTCTTTCGTTATCTTTTGTGCTGAGATGCTGCAACAAATTTCACGAATGCAAAAAAGGCTACTAACATCATGTGTGTTTCTTCAACATAAGCATAGTGAAGTTTTACACTGCGAAAATGAAAATAGACAAGGAGTTTCGATAACTCGATCAACAAAATCGAAATTGTTATTCGAAGTTGATTAAAGAAAGCGTCATTGTGACTTTGCTGATTATTTCTGCTTTATTCACATATTTCCAGCTTAGCTTTTAATATGCTCTTAAACATTTATCAATCTTAAACATATTTAAAAACTATAGAGTTATTGTTTGAGTTCGATGTACGAAAGTGCGGCAGCGGAGGTCCAATTTGTCATTGACTGTACAAAACACGCATCGGCGGGCGCTCTCATTCATCGACAACAGAGAATTTACTGGATTTTTACACGAATAAAACTGAGCAGTATCTATGGACGTAAAGTTATTGGGCCTTGATGAAACATCAAGTGTTGGTTACAATTCAGGCGAAACTTTAACTAGCAATTATTTTGTTTTACTTTTCGGTCGCGATAGACTGGCAAATTCCTAGCAAGCGTGTGGTAAGAGGAGCTAGGAAACCATGAAGTCCTGAAGCTCTGCTATATCTAAATATATCCAGGTAGTTTTTTGCTTTGTAATGGAAAAGCTGTTAATCTTCAACATATGTGAAATTTAAAGTGGAGTAATGTACAGCTCATGTAAAAGAAGCATCCGTCGGAACACAACTTGGTCAGCGATATATATAAGCTTAAAGCGGAACATACCTAAATTCGACACGGTCTTACTTCACTCAAACTGCAGCAGCTTACGACGAAGATACTTAATTAAGCAAAATTCCAACAAACGTAAACGCGTTGAGTTGTGGGCCAAAAACGCGAAAAATTTCGGTAATTTCGGATGCCATTTCCCCCGCGCGACATCCGTAGAAATCCTCGCAGCATGTACGCGCGTGTGCCGCAGGTGATGGCGCAATTTGTTCTAAAAATAGAATTATTGTCCCATATCATGGGGACAACCCCAATACTTGAAATGGCGTGCGCTTACGGTCTCCGTCTCCGATTATGGCTCCTGTTCATATGTAACAAATGTTCTGCATACTTTTAGGAAAAGTGATCATGAATCTATCATGATCAGTTGCTTGCTCTTATACGATTTCTAAATCTGGACACAGAGGTCCCACCTTGGAAATCATGAATGGTTTTCCTCCCTAAATGTGTGTAATTTATTTGTATATTTTGGAATGAACCAAAGGTTTTGATTGTTTACTTTTTATACAGGATATTGATGACTATCACAGCCAGATTGTTTACAGGGACCCTGACCTGTTTGCATCAGGAGTGTCAGATCTTCCTTCTTCTACCCTGTCATACTTGAAACAGCTCCTTTCCGAGAGCCCTCAGTTTGGGCGAGCTGTGGTTAATGACCTCACCTCCAAAGGCAAAGGGTTTTTGAAAAATAATCAGTTGCTACAACAACTTTACGTAGATCTCATTAATGAACAACTGAAAGCCTTGGACTCTGATGTTGTGGAAGCAGAATGCATTGACCCAGCTGCAGTTGGTACAGTGGAAAGCCCAGTTGATTCTATCAAGAAACGATGCAAATTTATTTATCAGATGCTCTCATACATGAACCCAAGCCCTGAAATGGTTAGCCTATCTAAGTGTATAGATGATCTTTTCAAGAGTCTTATAAACCGAACATGCATTCACAAGCACAGTAAACTCGACAAGGGCATGCTGTATTCCTGCCTTCTCAGCCAACCCACAACTTATTTGATTGAAAAGTTCTGTTACATTGAAAACCAAATGCGGTTTTATGTAGAAGGTCCTCCAGAATTACCACTGTCGAGGACATCTCTGCAAGGATTTAAACAACAAGCTGCATTAGTTAGTCCCTTTGTTCAAGTTTGTTATTCACAGTCTTTCATGGAAGATAGGAGAGAAGCTTGGAAATTTTTGTTTTTTCATGCATTGGATGGAAATCATATCTTGGAAAATATAGTGGTAAGATTGACAGTTAGAGTAGAAATTTAATGTATTATAATATTAAGAGAAATCTTTATCACATATTGATTGGTTCTTATGGTAGGTAAGGTAAAGTCTGCATGCAAGCCAAGTGGCCCATCAGGCCGGAGCTTATCTCGGTTTCTGTAGCATGAAGCGACTAGGAGTATTTCTACTCCCCCCTGGATGGGATGCTAGTCCATCGCAGGGTTACCCCCAGCATTAAGTTCGCCGGTACCCATTTATACACCTGGGTGGAGAGAGGCACTGTGAGAGTAAAGTGTCTTGCCCAAGAACACAACACAATGTCCCCGACCAGGGCTCGAACCCAGACCGCTCAATCCGGAGACGAGCGCACTAACCACGAGGCCGCCGCGCCTCCACTAATTGGTTCTTATACATGTATAATTTATCTATTGGAGGACAGACATATAGATGTCGTCATTAATATACATGTTTATATTTTTTCTATATAATATAAAACATGTCAAGTAGATTCCATTTTGCTGTGGAGTTAACAACAACAACAGCCGTCCATTTTATTGTAAGATCTACAAAACATATTAACAGCAGAAAAACAATTAACTTAATTGGGCAAAAGAAAAAAAACTACTCAGAATAGAAAGAAAACTAAACAAGCTGAGCAGATAGAAGGGACACTGCAATTCCTCCCATAATCATCAAATTTACTTGTCGTCTGGTCAGGGATGACCTTTACAAAGCAAGATCCAAATTGAAGAACTTAACTATTCAAGACATTGTCCTGGGTAGACAAGGTGACAGTGTCTGTTCACATAAGACATCAAAATGTGCTTAGAACAAGAAAGTGGCACGCAAGCCATTAGGCAAGTGTGTCAGTGATGTTCTTACCACATTTTAATTATTTGATGTCATTTGTGATCTGTTACTGAACAGATGCATGTCAACATGGAATTTATTTATAAATTGAACTTAATGATTTTAAAATTAATTATTTGTAAGTACATGTACAAGATGACTATCCATAGTCTTTTAAACTGTTGTAACATAACTATCTCAGAATTAATCAGAGAAATTAAAACATATACATTATGTATAGCAGATGTCACTTCATAATTAGCACTGTAAGCAAGCAGCTGCTTGTACAAGTCACAAGGTGTTGCTAAGGAGAGTCATGAAAAACCCCTGATCAGTCATGTGTGGGAGATGACCTCTGACCAGCAGTGTCTCTGAGTTAACATTTTATGAAATTATATTTGGTCAGTTCTAAGAAATTATGCTCTTCAAATGTACATAAAATAATAATGTACATAGTAGTACAAGCTTTGAAAAGAGATTATTGTCAGGGTGTTATCAATCATTCCCCTCCTCAAGAGATACATGTGTCTAAGATATGAGTGAAAAAAAAGCAAAATAATGTTTTAGTTCTCTAGAGATTCATGCAGTGTCTTAGAGATACATGGATCTTTAGAGAGTTACATGTACTTAATCAGTAAGGTTGTGAACAGGCTCTCTTGGCAAAGATGGGGCAAAGAGAAAGTGGGAAGAATGAAGATAGAAGAGAGAGGAGGGAGAAGAGAGGGGGGGGGGACATCTCAAACCCCAACACCCTTCCCCCCTCAGCCACTTCATGCTCAGCTAGGTCCTTCTTGGCCCTTCCAGCTGCGGTCAGACCCTCAGCTGGAACCCATTCACAGGCTATTTATCAGTACATGTGAATCCCAGTGAGTTTAAATCCCAGATAACCCTGTGAAGAAGTGGGCAAAGGAAGAGAGCTGGCAATTTTGCCATTGGTTTTTCCAAATCATTTTATTTTATTTTTCAGGAAACAGCTCTTGTCTTTGTTAAGGAGGGTGACTTTGGTTGTCTGACACAGCTTTTGTCTCCCGTGGAATTTGCTCGGCTTAAGCCGCTTGTGCTTCTTCTGGGCTGGCCCTACTGCTACAGTTGCGAGAATGCCAAGAATCTACTGGAGGCTCTCTGGAATCCTACTGTAAGATATGTTATTTGTATTGTTTTCACTTCCTGTCGGCCTTCACACAAATAATTTTCGAAAGTTACTAAGAGTTAAATATCAAACATGATCTACACCATACACTATATTTTTATTACAGCAGTTTCCAATTGATCATTGTAAAACCAAACCATTTAGTAATCAGCCTAGTCAATCGCAAAGGACACAGACAGCCCAATGAGCCAATCATTGTCAGTGACAGTGGTAAATATATGTAGCTGAAGCAAAGCGCGGGAAAATGTGTGCGAGCGAGTTGCGTGGTTTTGGTTTTACTCCTGATCGGATGAAAAAGTGGCGGGAATTTTTTGTGTTAATCAAGTAATATAGTAAGGGTTAGTAAGGTAACACTCAAGTAAAAGTCGATCTATGGTGTGATGATTAAAATCCTCGATTTAAATTTTGTTAAATTCAGGAGAAGGCTGCACACCCATCGCTGTATCAGGCCTGTCAGAAACTGGCTTATCAAGTTCAACTGGTTCAGTGGTGTACAGAGAAAGCTCGGTAAGAATAGCTAGTTTCAGGATTTCTAAGTTCAAGTATAAGTTGTAAAATGAATCAAGAAGAGAGTTTGACATGCAGTACCAAAAACTGAAACAAAGAGTAAATGACTGAATCTCGATTTTTGTTTTTCATCTTTGCCTTCGTACATGGACATGTAATTGGTAGCTTGCCACGGTAGTTACAATTGAATCGTTTCTCCGAAGCTGCTTCTTACACTCGTACGCCGTTTAGAAATAGCGTTCCCGATTTAGCACCCCAAGAACTGCAGGTTACACAAAGAAATCTCACCATTGTTGAATTTTTATTACAGTCCTCTACTTGCATCATCTGAATCAGGCTCGACACGCCATCAGCAAGCATCAGAAATGTTCCAAGGCCTTGAATCTCACTCGGTACTACACGTGTTGCACAAGTCTGTCAGTCTCGCTCATCTTCCCGAAAAGGAAGTCTTTGAACTTTTGAGGAAGCGGCCCGTATTTAGTCCTCTGGATGCCAATCAAACCACAAGCTGCCCAACAGAAGTCGAGGAGGAAAGATTAGATGAACCACAACAGGCTGAAGATGTTTCCAAAGAGAATGCGGAGAAAGGAGGACAAGATTCGGAAATTCATCCCGAAGTCCAGAGAGATATTTTTCTGTACCACAGTTATTGTGCTCTAAGGAATTTTATGGAAGCTATAACGTCGTCTGTAGAAGAGACCTCTGTGAAAGATAGTTTGGAAACAGTAGGCGAATCTGCTGACGAACAGACTGCTAAAACTTTAGCGCCAGGGAGAAGTGAACGTGCGAATGGAAATCCAGGCATCGCTTCTCAGCAACTGTCGTCTTGTGGACAAGTAGCAAATAAGCTTAATGCTGGAAAGCAGCATTTGGCTCAGGTCTATCCTTTGACATACAGAGTTGAAATTCTGGAGAACATCTTTAGCCTCCTGTTTGGCACTTATGAGGATCTTTATGAAGGGAGAGTCCAGCAAAATGAAAGCGATGATCTTGAGACTATGGATGAAGAAACGAGGAGTTTGTCGAAGAGTAGTCGCACTGGAAGCTGGGAGAGCCTTGCTAGTTCCGTTGACTTGTCGTTTGATGGTGCAGTTCCACACAGCAGTGTAAAAGATCAGGAGAAAACTTCGAGTCCAGCTAGTGCAATGTCTCCAACTTCTGACGCTCAACAGAGGCACAAAGAAACCACTGCACCATTAGCTTTAGACTCTGTATCTCGCAGACAGCTCTTTAAAAATACCAAATCTGAATCGGACTCCGCGCTCAAGAAGAAGATGATAAATGGAGAAGAAAGATCAGTTATTTTCAAGTCACAAGATGCGACTGAGCCGGTCAACACGAGACAATCAGAGAATGATTCGTTAAGCGGCAATCTTCATTCTAGTAAAGGGTCGTCGAGAGCTGCCCTGCCTGATGAGAACGATTTAAAATGTGAATTTGTAGTAGATGATGAAATTGTTCCAGATTTGTTGAAGACACTCAAGGAGTGTCTGATGGAGCTGAATACGGCAAAGTTCTCTGAACTCAAGAAAGGTTCGTTCTGGAAGTAATCATATCAAACACGCGAGACCGGGTTTTACCACATTTCCCAACACCGAGAAGAGAATTGAAAATACAACGCGAAGCGGAGTATTTTGACGAACTTTCAGATGTTTCGAAATGTGATAAGACACTGTCTCGAGTGCTTGATGTATCTTTTTAATCGAAACTAAAACTAAGTAGAAAACGGAGAAACAACATCGTAAGACTGAGATCGGAGTTATCCAAACGCCGTCACGGTTATGATTTCCTTTGTGAAGGTTTGGCGAATTTTAATTGTTTAGCATCAGGATATTTTTGTAGTTTGACTTCGAAACGTAACTTTTTGCTCTGCCAGGATAGTATTTTTAATCCATGCTGTTGTTGCTCAGTTTAGCCCGAGTTGTATGTCAAATCAATGAAGTCTTATTCCCACAGTCAGTGTTAAGGAATTACGGTTGTTTCGCCCGAAAGTCATTTTGCCCGAATCCAGGTCGCCCGGACGGATAGTCGGTTGACCGGAATTTTAGCTCCGTGGTCAGTGGATCAAAGAACGAGAAATAGGCATTTTTTGTGTAATTTTGTTTCATTATGCCCACAATGTTGTCTTTTTTGCTCTTTTAGTTTAAAGAAAGAAAAGTTAACACATCCATTAAACTTTCAGTTCGCGCAAAAGGGACTTCCAGTCCGTGCGAACTAACATCGGGCGAAACCACCAGTTACCGTGTTAAGTGTTCATTATTGCAGTGCTTTTGATTTTCTTTCAGAAAAACCCGAGTCATTCTCAAAGCGCCAAGACTTCCTTCAGACCTCAGTGCTTCGCAACACCATGGAACAGCGCATTTCACGTCTGGGACAGTTCATCAATGAAGCTCAGTGGAGATTTCAGTTGGTGTCGTGGAATGACAGCACCAACAATCAGAAGATCAGGAACTCCAGGAGAAGACTGGCCAAGAAGATCCAACAGTTGGTACGTACAGATGCAAAGTGGAAGGCAGAGGAAGGTCAAGATGAAGGCTCAGATGATACACTGAAACACAGTTCAAGTGGTGAGGACTGTTTTTTTTTTATCAATGTCAATTTTAGCGGACGAAATAACATATTGGTTAGTGAAATGCTATTTTAAACTGGTATAAGCCTTTAAAATTCCAACCGGGTGTTGACCCTACTTTGGCGACTACGGAAAGGAAGGAAAAAACATCTTTGAAATACAGTGTAGTTTTACGTTACGACTATGAAGTCACAGCTTCACTGGTCCCAACACCCATTTTTGCTCGTTAGGAACATGCTCGATTAATTGCGGACGTAAAATCTCGGGAAATCTCTTCAAATAAAACGGACCTCCCATGCTCAGATTAAAAAACGGTTTAGCCCAGTAAGTTACTACTTCGTAAACTTGCAGGTAAAGCAAAAACATAGAATTCGAGAAGTTTGATCGACCTGGCAGTTAACCCCGGTATTTATCTTTTGGTGTGCTACATGTATGTTGCTAAGCTGTCATTTACGTATCATTCAAACGCCAACATAACGCGCTATGGATAGGTAAAATTGAATGCTTGTGAATGTGTGTTATCTTTTCAATTTTTTGGTAAAATGTCCATTTAGAAATGCCAAGAAAGCAGAGACGTAGAGCAACAGGATCTAAAGAAAACTCAGGAGAATCAAGCGCTCATCTTAGCCAGGAGGTATCCACAGGTAAAGGATAAGATTTGTAATCGGTGCAGTTATTCATAAGCTTTTACACTTTTGTCTCTAGTGAAAACAAGACTTTGTTGCGAATGCCAAGACTCAACAGGCCATTCTTCGCAAACTTCAGTCAGAAGATTCGTCTTCTCTCGCACTCTGACTGTGTACTTAGTGAAACCTAATTTGATTGGCTTTCAACCGGTTCTAAACATTTTCTTTGATCTCGGAACCACATGACACGCAAGCTTATATGTTTTGTTGATAAGTTGAATCAGGTATTCAGTCTGGTGCTAATTATCTGGTAATCATCGACTGAACTGATTGAAACTTTCAAGTGAGGACTTCCGATTTCTATTTTTCCTTGATGTCCCGAATGACGCAATCTAAAAAAGGGCATATTAAACTGTCAAAATTAAACTGCCACACGATTTGAATGAAACTTTCGTGACAACTTAGCATTCTCCTTGGTATTTTGTGTTTATGTAGGAACGGACGAGAACAGAGAAAGAACGCGGAAGAGGAAAAGTGAGAGACGCCGTCTTTCGTCACGGACTTCAGCATCAGAAGGAGCCAGCTCGCTGATCAAGGATGACAGCATCATAGCGCGCATGCTCTCCTCGCCTGACACGCTTATCTACATGTGTATGAGAAAGGACAACTACGAACGCGCCCTTCAAGTTATTAAAATGTTTAACATGGCTGAGAAGCCCAGTGCGCAAGCCGCAGTTTTTGCAGAGAAGTACGGCAAGGCGCTGAGAGATCTTGAGAGTTTGCAACCCAAAGTGAGGCGTCTTCCAACACAGGGCCTTTCTAAATCTCGTAAACCGCTAGGCGCCCTTGGAGCCGTTGCCATGGCAGCAGCCTCTGGTGCTAACACTTCAATGGTTTCTGATCTGATTGACAAGTTGTTGTCGATACCGTCTCTGTCGGCCGTGTTGAATCCCAGTCTCAGCTCAGAGGACTTGGCGAGTGGGAATTCAACACTGGTAAAGTTCCTGGATCCGCAAATGGTTCCAACAATGTTATGTGTGGATCTGGCGTGTACAGCGGCTGTATCGTGGTCTGTCTGTAAGACCTTGCTGGAGATGGCGAAAAGTCGCATAATAGGAGGTAAGAAGAGTCTCATACAACAAGTGTATTATATTAAGATATAAAAGGTTGTCCTTGTCAATGAGAAACCATAACAGATAATTTGTGGTATTCAAATTGAGTCCTGTTTTCGCCATCAGCATTATTGTTTGAGAGCGCAATATTTTCTTTAATATTTTTTTACCCTGCCTCTCCTTCGGTGATTCTGAGGTGAAAACAGGTGGCAAAGCCGACTAGTGAAAAGAAATCTCTCTTTGCTGACCCCCCCTAACCTCAAGAAATGATGAGAATGCAGATTCCGCAACCAAAAATTCCATTCCGATTAGCTAGACAGAGATCCGTGTAGTTTCTCTTGATTGGTTGTTACTGTTGAGCTACGTCACCACTATGGATTTTTTCGGTTCCAGTCTCAGACGTTTCCTTTCTTGGAAGAGAAGTGAGCACTCCAAGAGAGAGGGACATTTATTCATCACATTTGACTGAGCTAGCCTGTTGACTGTGCAATGTTCTTTTGCCTTCTAGATCCCTCATCTTCTTCCAGCAAATCATCTGGTCTTCTGCCCGGTGTAAAGCCATTTATGAACCAACTAGAGGAGCTTCTTAATCAGGAAGAGTCACGTGGTAGAGCCCAGGCCCCAACTGGTGGTATCACGATCTCTGTCACTCCGAAGCCTAATGCTTTAGAGGTTCTTCTCGTGGGAACCCACCCTATTCGTCCTAAGGACATGGAGGCACACAAAAAACTTATCGCTAGTCAAGAGGAGGCATTCAAGTAAGTCTTATTGCAGAAACTTATCGCGGATACAGTGCATTAAAGAGTTATTTTATAATCTAAGTTCTTAGGTCGTGTTCTGCTGCCATAAACGGTTTCATCCGCAAATGGTTTTGTTGAACAGGTCGAGGTGCCCGAAAAGAACACTTGTCGAACTTTTAATGCAGCGCGTTTTACGTGGATCCACCGTTTTCGGCTGTTTTGATTGGCTGGGTTGTTTCACGAAGAAAAACTGTTCTTTCCCATCGTTCTAACAGAAAGTGGTTGGGGTATGCTCTTATTTGAGAAGTTCAACCAAATTAACCATTTAAACAGCGTCTGATGCCGTTGTAAAAGTTGCATCAGCTAAACGAACGGACAGCGATCGATCACAAAATAACACGGCAGAAAAAGATGACCAGAGGAGAACCATGGTGATTTTTTCAGTTATTCTCCCGACCATTTCTGTAAGAAAGGAGTCAAGAGCACGAGGGAGAACTTGCATTTTGCGCTTTTTTTCTTCCAGACGATTTGAGCAGGCGTTAGAGGATGGCGACCCGCTGATTCGCAGTGTGGATGAGGTTTCTAAACAAGTCTCAGGCCACAAACATCTTGGCAGGCAAATCTCGTTCAGCCTGATGGAGAAGAGCCTGGCGGTGAGAGTCGCAATGATCGAGTTGCAGAAAGCGTTTGATTGCGTCGAGGGGGCTAGTCACGTGACCACAGCTGTTGGAGGAGGACTGGAGCAGAGATATGACTACATGAAAAGTTTGTTTAAACACGTCGATGCTTTGGCGACGCTGCTGTTGTTTTGGCAGCAGGCAAAGGCAGCAGGTATGTTAAAACTTGCATTTCTTTTTAGAGAGCCGGGAAGCGCTTTTCGAAGACCTTGTCGTAAAACCCGGCAAATGTGTATTTGAATGAAAAGTGCCTTTAGAATGTCTTGACAATCATCATTTAGTGGTGTTCAGAGGTACGCGGTTGAACGCGTGGTATACTTTGTATTAAATGCACTCATTTGTCCATGACATACGAAGTCGGTTCTCACTCTTGTCTCTAAACCTGATTCATGTTTCATTTTCCAGATTCTGCGTCTAACGTTCCTACTGATATAGACCTGAATCGTCCCAGTGCGCTCAAAGTGTCCAATCCATTTGTCGTGTTAAATGAAGGCATTGCAGAAACTCTTGGAAAGCCTATGTTTGAAAAGAACATTGCTCCAAAAAGGTAACGTGAGAGATTCAGCCTTAGTTTGAAGTGAGGCAACTTCTAAGCAAAGTTGGAAAAGAGTGGGTAGTCATTACACTTGCGCTTGCTAATGATTTAAGATTTTAGATTTTAAAAAAGTTATAACATGCAAATGAATATATGAAAGATCATAATGTACGATCTTTCATATATTCACTTGTATCTTCACCATCTACGTGTATATTCGAACTCACAACGCGACCAGCTCCCAGTTGGCGTGATAGTTCAGTTGGTAGAGCACCGCGCCGGTATCGTAGAGATCATGGGTTCGAATCCCGTTCAGGCCTGATTTTTTTTCAAGCTTAATTTTCACAGCTGCTTAAGCTGTGAACATAACTGCGATGATCAATCGTGTCTTTGCAGTACGGTAGTGAATGTTTGTAAATATTTAGCAGCAAAAATCTAGTGTAGAAGCTAAGCGCAGAGTGGAGTAAGAGCGGGTTTAAAAGTCAAGAGAGAATGACGGGTGATAGAGTTAATTTCTCATACACGCCTTATAACAAGGCAACTACTCTCAGGTTATTTTTGAGACATGGTGCTCAGTTCTTGCGCAGATAATGTTACCACACGTGGGCCCACGCGCGTTGTGTGGATGTTTTCGTGGAGGATGGACACGCGTGTGTAAGGCCGTTAGGGCTGTCCACGTGAGCAAATCCGCGTCACATGATTGGTTATTTCTAGACCCTCCTGGGATTTCCAATCCAATTCGACCAGGATAGAGGACCTGCATGAAAACCAGCTAAGGCTGATGTGTCTTCCTCTCTCAATATAGTAATTTCCGAAACCGGAAGTGATCTAAAAGTAGGGCCGACCGACATCGTTTACAACGTTCTTTATAATCGGCCAAACGAAACAACAGGTGAAGAACACAATCAATGCTCCCAGCCCTTAGAACAAATGAGGCGCAGATTAACAGGAACGAAACAAAATAGAGGTTTTAAAGTGGTGCAGATCAACTGTTGAAAATAACTAATAACGCCTGCATGGGAGAAAAACATTCTCTCTCTTCAATGTACAAAGTGGAACCTCGATATAACGAAGGACCAAGAGACTGGCAGAATTTGTTCGCTAAAATGAGGTTGTCATATCGGGGTTCTTTTCCCTGTATTATATTTTACTATTACTGGAGCGACGAATATCGTTCATTGTATCGAGAATTTCGTTATAAAGAGGCTTGTTAAACCGAGGTTCCTTTGTACAGAAAAACACGAGCTACTATGCGATAATATTGGGTCGCACACGTTCCCTAAATGTTCCACGTTTTTGTGTGAGGCAATAGGTACGTTTTTTTCTTTCAGTTGCGAACGCGAAAAACCTTGTTTTGTTTATATTCAAGCTAACAAAGGTGTACTTCTTTTATCAGTTTAGAGGCTGTGGCAAAGAAGCTGCATGTCAACCTCTCGAAGGTCATCGTGTACAACTGCTGTCCTGCGGTGTCTTCACTGGGTGGAATCTCTCGTCGAGGTACGACAAACCATCCCCCAACCCACCCCTATCTGACATGATACACACCAACCTCCCTCCCAGGATCTCTCATCTTCCCACCCTCCCGGAGCGAGAAGGGAGGGCAGGAAGATGAGGGACCCTGGGAACGAGTTTGGAAACACACTCGTGCACAAACACGTGCTTTCAAACTCAAACTATGGACAAACACGTGCGCAATTTAACGCAAATAACCGCGTTTTGTTAAACTTTTTGGAGTCTGTATGCTGATCCAAATTGTGCGTTTAGTTCCAAACTGAATGAATGGGTCTCCGTTTTGTTGAAGAACAACATATGCTTATATGAAGATGTTCTGTTTTTGACAGATGTCCGCTGGCCGTCTTCTAATCCGGTTATTCTGAATACTGGAAGCCGCTGGACAGATAGCGTTCGAGATCCCAACACTGTCGCCAGGGATTTGTTGTCCAGGATGGTTGAACTACTCAAAGGTATCTTGCATTTGACTGACCAAGAGAAAAGTGAATACCCTTTGCACATGTCATGACAATTCGGTTGAACGCGAGAGTCGCTGAGCAAAGCTTAAGTGACAGTAGAAAAAAGTTTTCGCCAAGCGATTTAAATTGCAAAGTACATTTAGTTCATTTCAAAGATTTCTACAAGAGTGCACGTCAGAGCTTAGCGATGACATAAATCACCCTTTTTAGTTTGTTCGTTCCCTTACATCATACATAAATATTTCAAACCAGATTAACGTTTGTTTACCTTTGTGATGTATGCGTTATTGGTATGATTTGGAACCAAAGAAATCAAACAGATGTTTTTGTTTAAAGCCAAAACAAATAACCACAACTTGTTTACCATACCACCTATAGCAGGGAAACTTGCAATATTATGCATGAAAACTACCGATTTGTACCACCACCGTTAATGGAGGGGAATGCTTATGAAACCCGATAAAATTCTTTTATTATATGATCAGTTTTTGTCTGTGCAAAAAACACAATAACTGTTTACTTAGAAACAATTTGGCTATGTAATTCATTCATGACGTGTAAGCATAGAACAATGGACCGTCCATGTTAAATCTCGACATCTTCGCTTGTTCCTTTAAAGTTTGCCGTGCTTCATAATCCCTATCCTGTATTAACTATGAAAAGGGTTCTAAGGGAAGGACCATTATTTTTTTGAGGGGTGGTGGGGGGGTTGGCGGTTGGGGGTTGGGGGTTGGGCAATTTCCGAATGAAAATTCCAGCACAGCAAAAATTGCTAAAAAAAAAAAATGGTTCAAGGGGAGCCATGGAGAAAAAAAATACTATCCTGGTCCTGTGTTTTTCGTTTTGAAAAAAAATAATTGCACAAGCTATTGCCCAGCAAAAAAAGTAAAGCACGACCTAAAGGTGAGAAAAAAAATGTCATGCCCCTGAAAATTGCCCAACCCCCCAGTGCCCGCTCAAAAAATAATGGTCTGTCCCTAATGTTTTGTTATTTCTTTCAGATGTGGCCAAGTCTCAGGGCGGTATCGTTGATTCAAAGACGGTGGCTAATGTCACCAGGAGAGACGAATTCGTGGCTCTCGCGCGGGGTACTGGTGAACTTCAGAGCGTCAACCTTGACTCGCTGAGCTCGGACGCGGCTAAGGTATGCTTCTACGTCAATACCCTCAATCTTCTGATTGCGCATGCGTCACTGCTTCAGTTTGCGGACGGCTCTGGAGAGGAGATGAGCGAAGTGGAATGTCACATTTCCCGGCATGCTTCATTTACCCGGCTCATGGATGCACTGTCAAGCTCTGGAGGGGAGGGGAGAAGTGGAGATTCAGTTCCCTTGACCGCCCTAGAGAGGATTGCGTTTCTCAAGCAGCACTGTTACTGTATCGGTCAGCTGGGCATAGTCAGGTGAGAATGACACACTCCGAAGCTACAGCGGTCAAACATACGTCGTGTTTAGTTCCCGCCAAAACTACCGCTGGTAAACGTCACAAGCTTTTAAAATCCTCCCTTTCCAAGCCAAAAGATAAGACAGTTGCTGACCAAAAGTAGCTTTGGACTCCGTATACGCATGGAAAATTGGCTATCATAATTCTTCAATAACTGTTGATTGTTAGTTCCAAGAAAGCTTCCTTATTTCTACCTAAGTAACAATTCATCGATCGTATGAACTAACCTACCGTTTGTATGAAGACATCAATGACCAACAACTTTAGCAGTTGTGAAATTAAAGCCTGAAAAAATTCAGACTTGAGCGGGACTTTAACCCATTACCTCTGCGATACCGGTGCAGTGCTCTACCAACTGAGCTATCGAGCCAACTGGGAGCTAGTCACTTTGCGAGTTCGTAATGTACCCGTAGATGGTGAAGATGCAAGTGAATATATGAAAGATCATATATTTGAACTGCGGAGAAAGAGATTTTTTTCAGGCTTTAATTTCACAGCTGGCTAAGTTGTGTGTATAACTGCGATGATCAATTATGTCTTCATATCTTCCTCCGTAGTTCAAATATGATCTTTCATATATTCACTTGTATCTACTGTTTGTATGTTCATTGACAGTGCGTTCGACCTGCAGTTCGTTATTTTACACAAAGGTCTGGTGCCGCCGAGTACATTTGGAGAGGGAGTGATTATGTGTTTTCCAGGTAATATAATGTTGTGATAACAAAGCAGTGAGGTGTCGGGATTAACTTCAACTAACCTCAATGGGGTTTTTTCTTTTGCACGAAGTAACAGATCAGTGCCTTTCAGGAAGTCTCTCACACATTTTGCCGCCACACAGTACTTTCATCACTGTTATCCCTTTCAGGGCCGTATCCAGAAAAACAATTATGACTAAGGGAATGTCAATTTTTTGTTTGTACATTTATTTGCTAGCAATTTTCCACTTTCCCACTTTCCCACTTAAAGAAATGACGAAGGTAAGGGCCACAGTTTGCCTATTACTAGCTACGGTCCTGCCTCCATGCACGGATCAAAGGAAATATCTTATACAGTGATCTTTAAAAGTACTTGTTGAACCCGAAGTAAATCGAAACTAACTGTTATTGCCGCCATTTCGATATATGTTTTAATATAATTCAAAATTGAGGGAGAGGTGAGCAATGAGTTGGCAACCGCCTTCAATTAGCTTCGTTAACAGAACATCACTAAGGGACACAGATGGAATTCGTACTAACGAGGAGTTCATGAACAAAATGGTTTATTTTCCACCAAAACTCTTAAAGGAGCTACATCACGGTTTCGCATCTTGAAAAATTCAGCCTAAATTTGTTAAGTTCGCCGTTTGTAATCCGTATTAATCTTCTCCGTCCTTAACCATCCTTGCTTCGTTATGATTTATTATAATCTCTTTGGTGTTTTTCTATCTTCGTGAACTATTACTTTCATGTTTCCTTCAGTTTAAAGGTAATTTTGTCCATGGCCAAAATAGCTCAAAATGCTCCTGTAAGCTAACGCGTCATAAAACCGCCCGTAATAAGGAGGCGTCTTATTCAGCTCGTGTTAAGCGGGTGCTGCGATAAGTTGGGGTTCCACTCTTACCGCTGTTTCTTGTCCATTTTATTCTTTTACAACTTCATAAACACAGGGCTGCCACGGGTCAGGAAATGGGCAGGGAAAAAATATTTGTTGAAAAATCATGTCTTAACGAATGGGTGGAAAGGACGGCTCAAAGGGGAGGCTAGAAAGCGCCACTATATCTGATGTTTCTTACTTCTTTGGTCTGGGAAATTATATTTTTATCAGGAAAAAGACAGGGAATGGGATGTCTGTGGCACCATGTGACAGAGTCTTTTCCTCTTGTAACTTTCAGAACGATATGCTGATGACGACAAGAGAAGGTTCAAGCTCGCCACTTCTGAGAAGCGAATTATTTTTGCAATCTGTGACGGCTGTGTGTCTTCCCCTCAGCTTCAGGTAAATTTTTAAATTCGGGTTCGTTTTCTTTCAACATACGCTGCAGTAATTTCTAATCAATTTCGAGTTCCTAACGGTTCCAAAGTTAACATAATTTATGAACAGTAGGCCTGAATAGATGGAACAGAAAATGGCGCGGGTGTTGAGCACGTTAGTGGCTCGCCACCGGATCGAGCGGTCCAGGTTCGAGCCCTGGTCTGGGACATTGAGCTTTGTTTATAGACAAGACACTTTACTCTCACAGTGCCTCTCTCCACCCAGGAGTATAAATGGGTACCGGCGAATTTAATGCTGGGGGTAACCCTGCGATGGACTAGCATTCCATCCAGGGGGAAGTAGAAATACTCCTAGTCGCTTTTTGCTACAGAAACCGGGATAAGCTCCCGCCTGATGGGCCACTCGGCTCGTATGCATACTTAACCTTACTTTCTTATTTAAGCAACATTTCACAATAGATAATCATGATGCATTTCTATTTTAAGCCAGTGATTTATTTGCAGGTGTTTGACGTAGATGAACTGGACGCGCAGCTCTCCACCGCTGTAGTTTCTTACTTAAATTCCCGGGTATCATTGAACCAACAAACTGGACAGATAAACCTGCCCGAGATCCTTCACTGGTACAGGAAGGACTTTGAAATGAGACCGCTAGATCCACCCGGACTCGATTCTCCTAAAGAACCTGATGTTTCTCTTCTGCTACAGCTGGAGCCGTATCTTTATCCCGATACCGCCGCAGTGCTTCAACAAATGCTTCCCAACATCACAGAAATCGCATTTACACCATTTTGTTGGACCTTTGGTTACAGGTTTGAGTCTGCGATGCTCGAGCGATCTTCCTCGGCCTCAGTCTTCCAGCGGTCCAACTCTGTCCCGGACAGTCTTCTCAGCATGGAGTTGTCTGTTCTGGCGCGGTCAAGGAGGGTTGAGAAAAGAGGACTATTCAGCTTGAACGACGTAACTTTGGAGTATTTAGAGGAAAAGTCACCGTTGATTGCTGCTTTGGCGAGCTTGGTGTGCTCCGCACCCGTGAAAATGCAGACTTCCGAAGAAGTCATTGCACAAACCTCAAGCGAAAATTGTGAACCTGTGGACGAAACAATCGAGCTTCCCTTCAAAGTTGCTTTGGAAAAAACTGCGAAATTTCCAGTTCTTCAGAGGTACATTGTTTGCAAGCTCTACATGATAGCAGAAATGTTGACTCCAGCGGAGTTAGAAGAAGCCGGCGGCAGTTGTGGCAGTTATGACCTCATTAAGCTCGATTCAAACCTTCAGATCTTACAAGGAGGGACCCACCCGCCGGAAATCTCGCTGTTTTCCGTGTCTTTGGCCCCTGAAGGCAGTCGGTCGCTACAGAATGCTTTTCTCAGGGCCAGTGACTTTTTCTTGCGCAAAGGTTATTTTGAAGAACTCTTGGAGTTAATCAGTTCGTCCAATCTTCGCGGGGATGGAGTCGGAGGCCCTGCCATCGACTTTTTGTTGAGCTCCGCTATTCTGAGCAAAGGAGGAACGAGATCTGAGCTACGCGAGACACTGAAAACAGTTTATCATCAGTTGAAGATTCCAGAATTAAAGTTAAATCACGTAGTACAAAAGAAACCTTGGGCTCTTCTACCTCGGATCAAAGATTACCATCAGTTGACGCGTTTAGTGATGAGAAAACTGAAGGAGTGGAACGCTAAGACCTGTATTGACTTAATCGACCTGTGTCTGTCACGTCCCACCAAAAACACTGTCTTGACAAAAGACTTGGAGAGGAAGAGAAAGGAGATATCCTTGTATCAAAAGGTAGCAATCATAATTTCCTCCTTGAATTTGTTTTGTTGCCAGTGCTTTCCTTCTCAAGCCTCACAATCAGGAGTATACTTGCTTTCAATATGTTTAGTGTTGCTTTCATTGTCTACAGGCCTATAGCATTCGCTACTCTGTTCCATTGCCTCTCTTGGTCACTGTTTTCTTGTCCGTCTTTCTGTGTGTCTGTCCGTCATTCTGTTTGCAAGTCTGTCTATCTGTCTTTCTGTCTGTCTGTCTGTCTGTCTGACTGACTGAGTGAGATACTGTTCGTTTGTTCCTTTGTCCATCCGTCCGTCCGTCCGTCCCTGTCCGTATTCCCTGTCCTTATGGCCGCCCTCCAATCTTTCCATTCGTCAGTCCGTCTGTCTGCGTCCCTGCGTGTCTGTCTGTCTGTCTGTCTGTCTGTCTTTCTGTTTGTCTGTCTGTCCATCCTGCTGTTCCCTCTCTGCTTGCTTGTCCGTCCGTCTGGTCGTCTGTCTGCACGTCTGCCTTTCATACCTTCATTTTGGTAGGTGCATATTTAGTAGCAAAAGAGTTTTGCGAAGACTCAAAAACATGACGGCACTTCTCAAATATTTCATTTCCCAGATTTCTCAGTGTGCCAAGTCCCTTCAGTTTCAAGCCACCCAGCAGGAACAAAAACAGCAGCATTCCTTGTTAAGTCTCAAACAGTGGCAAGGTGTGGCAGTCATGTCCGAGGAAGAACCGCGAAATGTTATGGAGTTTTTGTTGTCTGTTCAACAGTTTGATCTCGCTGTGGACTGGGCTGAGCTTCACAATCTTCCTGGTCATTTTCACAAGGTAAGTTAAGTTATCAGCGAGGGTGCATCTCTAGTCCAAACCAGCCGCTTTAATATCGACACCTCCTTATTACTGCAATGTTTTGGTCCTCAGCTTTTATACTTGTATATGTGATAAGACTACGTGCTGTCTGTCCAGTTTAGATATACTGAATTAAATAAGAAAAATTCAGAGGAGTGGGAAGAGTTGAGTTGAATTTGAATTTGAGTTGAATTTGGCCGTCAGAGGTACTTTTTTAACTCAATTATTTGCAGTTTGGACTAGGCTGTGGTCAAATTACCTGAAATAATCTTGTGCGCATGATTTAATTCGGACGGGTTGCAAAATTAGCAAACAATCACGCGCTTGATACGGAGAGCTTGTTGACAATGTCTGTATAAACAGGATTTGACTGTTGTCAGTGTCTGACTTGTTAGATGGATTTCGGGTCACACTTAATTATCTGGGTAATAGACAAAGTGGCGCACAACAAGGAATGCATAGATGCAAACTTACACGAAATTAGTGTAAATTCACTGGCGTTCTGTCACGAATGCCATTCTCTGATTGGTTACGCTACTCACTATCGATAGAAATTGAATGAGCATGTTTATTCCTTTTCTCTTGTTTGTTCCTCTAGGCCTCACTATGGAGCTAAATTTCAATATATTCAAAGTAGCCTATTGTTGCTAGCTTATCAACTCCAAACACGCGAGGCTTTGCAGTGTTGGTGAATAACTACAGTTGGACCCCGTTAATTCGAACTCGGATATTTTGAATTTCCCGTTTTATCGAACTTAAAAAAACATTTCCTTTGGATTTGTTCGTCTGACATTTACTATCTGCTATTTCTCGCTATTTCGAACTATTTTCTGTTTCCCCTGAGTGTTCGAAATAGCGAGGTTCAACTGTACTTGATTATACAGTGAAACCAGTATTTAGCGGACACCCTTGGGACCCTCATTAGGGTCCGCTTAATACAGGGTGTCCGCTCTAAACAGTTCAAATGTATTGTGCAATAATAGTTAATTATTAACCCTTTTGTAACACAGTGTAACACTGTGAGATCAAAGACTGCTCATAACGCAATGTCCAATCAGTCAATGCCTCAATCTGGAATAATCACTTAGCTTTAAAACGAAATCGCTGAACAATGTTAAAGGAGTCTCAGCTGAACCTTTAGAGGTAAAATGCCCTTGAAGTGTCCGCTTATTGTAGGTTTTGTGCAAAAAAATGGCGTAATATTGGTGTCCGCGTCCGCTTAACAGAGATGTCCGCTGAATGCAGGTTTATTTTACAGGCTGTGGAAGAAAGTTTTGGGAATTTTGGGTATCCGCTTAATATGGGGTCCGCTTAATACAAGTTTTACTGTAACTCGACTGTTATCGCTTGCTGTTTTCTTGAAACAGACCATCAAAGAAAGTCAACTAAAGCACCTGCTTGCCGAGAGCGCAGAGGACCACATGAAGGCTTACAGGATCTTAGAGGGGCTTCAAGACCATGAAATGTCTCTTGGCATCTGCGAGTCTCTTCTATCTCAAAACCTTCACGTCGGTCAAACATTGTTTATAATTCAATTCATGCTCACCAACCTCCCCTCCCTGCTGTCTCCAATCCGTATAGAGAAGTTACTGTGCACCAAGATGGGCGCCAAAGCGCTACTGTGCTTACCAGACCCCGCGCGGCCTCATTATGAGCACCTTGTCTCCAGGCCTCCCCTCTTGCTAGAGCAGCTTCTCATGAATATGAAAGTTGAGTGGGCGGCTAAAGTCTTTCAGCGCATCCAGGTATGGCGAATAGGTTAAAGGTTACAGTGTTTTCTATTATCTGAAGCCCTAGGGAGGGAGGGTGGGGGGGGGGGGGGGAGGGAGTGGGTGAGTCAATGAGGTCCCCAACGTCACGTTTCAAGAACTAGTTGTTGGGACTATTTTTGCTCCCTTACTGTGTTGTGGCTACTTCTAACATTTCTGCATGTTAACCTGGCACTGAAAAGTAAATACCTTTGGATAGACCAGTACACAATGACCTCGCCGGGGATAGAACCTGGATGGCTCCTTCCATTAGGGTACTTCGTCCATTCTTGTTCTACATGTCTTTGTGCTGTTCACAGGTTGATGTGAGCTGCATGGAAGATGTTGAGAGCCTTGGTGATCACGGATGCACAGTGAAGGCGTTTGATGAATTGTTGACTACGTATTCCTCTAAGGCGCTGGAGTTTCAAGTTGTGCAAATGGAGCGAAGTCAAACAAAGGGTGAGTAATGATCAAAGAAAAGGAGTTTAAAAAAGACCTAAAGAGTTACCGTGAAGGAAGTTGTATAATTATATAGTTATACGTATATAAAAAGAAAATTGTTTGTAAAGTACAAGAGCGAGTAAAGGAATAAACGAATATATAATAGTTCCGATAACCCTCTAGCAGGCGCTAGCCAGAGAAATGTTTTAGCTTGATGGTTTTATGAGCGAGGTTTTTATCAAATTTGTTTTTTAATAGGTAGACCAGTGGAAACACATTTCAGAGTTTTTACTGAAGTATCCGTTTTCTTCTCAACCAAAACGAAGCAAAATATTTTCGCCGACGCTAACGTTTTCGTTTCCTCTACCTGTCCACACTGATGCGTCTGCATTCGTAAACGCATAGTTTTTGATACGTTATCGCCTATCGTCCATACGAAAATGCCCGAAAACGCTGATGCAAGCGAGAGCATATGACGCGTTTTTCGTCATCGTTTTCAAAAGCCTTCGTTTTCACCTGTCCACTTTAGAAACGGAGCGTTTTCGAAACGATGCGTTTTCAGCATTTTCGAGCGTTTCAGTACGTGTGGAACCATAAAAAAGCATGCGTTTTCAAAGAAAAACGCATTAATTAGCAAGTTAATAAAGTTAAACGTTTTTAGCCCACAAGATTACTCAATTAAGTCGAAAACCTTTGGCTTGAGGTATATTATTCCTTTTTAGCCTTGTAAATACATCTTATAACTAATTCACACATTATGGACAATCAGATGAATTTGGTAACATAGCTTCTATCCTTGACAGAACTTTGCAGCAGCATCATGCAGAGTCTGATCCAGACCCCCTCTTCCTCGCCTACGTCTTCCATGACCACCATGCCTGGTCGAATAACGCCCATTCCGGAGTCTGGGCGCTACACGCCTGTAACTTCGACACCAGTGAAGGAAAGAGGAGCGCGGGAATCTACGGCCGGGAGCCTGGAAAGGAAAGTTCAAACCTTTCCACGAAGAAAAATTTCTCTTGACTCGCGATTGCCGACTATGGAAAAAGAGAAGAAAACCCAGAGACCAACTACGCCCTCGTCTACCACCGGGAGCTTGGGTACAAAGAAGACCGCGGTTCAAGGTGGTCAGCAGCTGTATATTCCGCCAGTCCTGCCACCAAAGAAGGAGAACTGGATGCCAGACCAACAAGTATCAATATGTGTCATCTGTCATGAAAAGTTTAGCATGGTAAGTTATAGCAACAGATTTCGATATTGTTCAAAGAGGAGTGAGGAGGGCATGGGGTGAAATGAACATGGGCTTTTTCTCGTTCAAAAAGGGTATGCAGTGAGTGGCCCGAAGCCCCAACCCCCTCCCCCGTGAATTTTTATTGAGTTCTCTAACGATGCCAACACTGGTATAGTGTTTGTCAGAAAATAGGTGAGACACAGTCTCAAAATAGTGACTATTTTTTTTTGTAGAATGATGCGAACTGCGGAAACAAATCTTCATGTCAAATCTTCATGTTAATATATTTTCGATAGAATAAAAGGTATTGCTAATGGGGGTATAAAGAGTAGACATGATGTCAGTGATTTGACTTGAAAATATCCATTCTGATTACGTAGTCACTCACTGGATCTACAGAGATCCGAGTCGTGCCTCTGATTGTTGTTTCTCGGTTTTGAATTTTCCCGCACAAGTAGCAACCAATCACACGGATCTTTGTAGACTACGTCATCGTAGAATTTGTTGGGTCTAACGTTAGACGTCGCTTGAGGAGGGGATCAAATGAGAGCACGAAGGAAATGCGAAAACATGAATTTTGTTTTCTTCCTTGTTTCAGTTCAATCGCCGACATCACTGCAGGCGCTGTGGGCGAGTTGTATGCGGGACGTGTTCCCAGCATAACTACCTTGTCCCGGGGTACGGGAAGTATCCCGTTCGCGTGTGCGATACTTGTTTTGAATACTTCTACACAAACTGGTAAGTCAACTAAGATCAAAACAATTACATTAGAAGTGTTCACATAATTATCTTCATTACTTCGAATTGCCACCAGTTTAGAGAACCAACGACCTGCTCACGTTGCCTCTTAACTCAGTGGATAGAGCATTGGTGATGTAATCCCGAGGTTAGGGATTCAAACTACATTTCCTTTGTATGGTTAAAACTCACAAGAAAACTCCTATAGTCTAGCCCAGAAAGGCCTCCAGCAATTTTCTCGCAATAATACGCTCCTGCGTGGAGGAGTAATTATTTACAAGTGATATAAACCGCAAGTCAATGGCAGCAAGCAATTCTAGATCTAAGGAAAACCTAAACAATTGAATTTTAGGAGCGAGGACTCCCTTAGCTTTACAGCTTAGCTTCATGAGAAAGTACTTCCTTTGTTATAGTTTGGACATTTTTCATTGTCTGTGCTTAAGGTCTCGTCCACTTCGTGAGGATTTAACCGCATCCATTCGCTCAGAACCAAATTCTTTGGAGAAGAGACGCAGCTCCCAAGGTAAGGCGTTAGAGGCTATGTTACACAGGTGTAGGCAATGACCGACTGGTTATAGAATTAACTGAGACGTCACGGCTTAAAACTGTAGAACAACTCAAAACAAGCACAGAAAAGGAAAAAGAGGCATGGATGGGCAAAACTGGAGAAGATTAACACGGATTGCATTAGGGTAAACTTGAAAAACATCGGTGCTGTTTTTCATATTTATCTCAATTTGTTTGGAAGTGTCATTATCAACGATCGGAAATCATCTTGGTTTGTTGTGTGGCCGTGATCTTGCCAGTAAAAGACTTGCTCTACCAATTTGGCCTCGTAATTGACGAAAATCAACAGAATTACCTAAAATACCGTGACCTATCCCTTCTTATTATGACTAAGTTATTTTTCCGCTTACGAGTATAGGTAAATTTCTTGTCAGTTCAATTTCATTAGTCGACAATCATTAACATGTATAAAATACCACGGCGTCGTCTCAAAGTTAGCTAAACTTCCAGCTAACGACTGTGGCGTGTGCAAGTATCGGGTCACATGTCAAAGCATTGCGTTACATTTCTGCCGTGACGTTCCACGCGTTATGATCCAGCGATAATTTTCTTTTTGTTTGCTGTTTTTTTTCATAACAGGACTTGCAGAGAACACAGAATCCAGTGGAACAAGTAGTATCATAGGTGGCAGTTATCTGGAGAGAACACCGTCCACCGAGTGGCTCACTGAAGACATGAATGCACGTTGTCTGTGGAAACTGAGTTTGGATGAAGAAAATAACTCCTTACTTAGAGATGAATTCTTCTATGAACAGGTAAAATATGTCATGACGTTATCGTTTTTGTTAGCAGCATTAACTGGCGACTGAAAACAGATATAACCAAGAGGTGTAAATGCGTGCAGGCGAATTGTAAGAGCAAACTGTCCCAATTTTTCTGGGGTAGCCTGTGCAGCTTACAATTGCAATAAGTATCTTTTGCTTGATAATGAGCTGAATGAGGAATTTCTTGAGTGACGACGCCATGATTACCTTTCCAGGCCCCAAGTGCTTCCCTGTGCGTGTCCATTTTGGACCTTCACAGTGACGTTAAGGCCTGTGGCATGCTGATTCTGGACCTGTGTAACTCGCTCTCTCAAAAGTTGGTCTCAGTGGCCCCTGGTGTCAGAAATGAGGAGCTGGACCATAACCTGCTTATAAGGTCAGTGACTACTTGGCATTAGAGGCTGAATTTTGCTCAAATAAAGAGAAGAAGTCATAACAGTAAATAGTCACTGGACAGGACATTTAGGTTCTTGTTACCTGAGTGGCTATTTTTTATTCCATCTTTCTGTGAGTTTCTCTGGTTAGATTCAAGAATGACATTCTCACAGCTAATTCAATGTATCGTTTGTTGTTTATTCACAATTTTTAAAAAAGGGTTGAAAATAAAAGCTCTATCGAAACATTTCAATTGCAGTCGACTTTTTTATTTTCAAGATCTGCGTCATATTCTCCTAACAACCTTTCACACAGCCCTCTTACTAGAATTAAGTTTCTATTCAGTCAAGACGTTTCTCCTTGCCCGTTCTTCTCCTGACCTAGAAATGATCAACTCCCGGGATTCAAGGATTAAATTCATAAATACTAGCTTGGTCATAATTTGTTGTTGTTGTTGATGTTGATGTCCATTTCATCACCAGTATGATCCGTTATCTGTTGTTCAATGCTAAACTCAAGATGATGAAGGCTGGAGAGACACAAGGCGTGGAACTCTGTGATACGTATGTACAGTTTATGAACTTATCATCTGCTTCTTGTTTAAGAAATTCAAAACGTTTCTATCCATAACGTGTATCTTTCAGCTATGGAGAGTCCCTCTATAGCTCAAAAGTGTAGCGTCTTTGATCGGCTGTTGCTCGATTTTGAATTTTTCCCGCGCAATGAACAACCAATCAGAGACGGAAAAAGATACTGTTGAGTTACGTCATCGGTATGGAATGTTTCGGGTCCAGACTCATGCGGGGGAGAATTAAGCCCGCGAAGTGGGCGTCAATCTCATTCCTAGATCCCTCATTGTCCAGAAGGGAGCTGGAAACTAGATTAGGTAGACGTCTTTGTTGTTAAGGTAAGCTCCGAGCAAACCCAGCAATTACCGAGTATACAGCGATTTTGAGCTGGGATCTCTCGTCTGCATGTAACAACCTGTAAACGAGGCCAGACTAACTGTTTAGCCATTGTTAACATACCTCTTCATTTTCGTTTCGTTGATATAGGTACCTTGGTCATGTGGATCTAATGAAGTTTCTAGTAGAGTCGAACTGTGGAGACATCCCTTCACTTCGCGACCTCATGCACCCCGACTCTGCAAGGTACGATGGGGGAGGGGAGGGTCCGTTTCACCTTGACTCTGCAGGGTATGCCATCGAGGGAGGGAGGGTGGAAGAGGAGGTGCCATAGACCATGATGCTGCAAGATAAAGGACGGAGGAGGACGGAAAGTTTTGTTCTGTCTAGTTACGTGTCAGAGATTTTGTAACAAGGTTGCGTTTGGAAAGAGTATTTTTTATTTGGTCATTGCTTTTGTTTATCTCTTGCAGGCGTCTTCGTGACCGATTTATTGAAGCAGAACGGCTCTCTCTTGCCATGGAAGTTTCTACCAAGTGTGGTCTTGACCCCTCAGGGGTGTGGGGAGCGGCTGGATTTGCTCTTTTACAAGCTGGAGATTTCCCTGGGGCCAGAGAAAAGTTTGCCCGTTGCATGAAGGTGAACGACTCTAGCTTAACCCACAGAAAAATATCGCTGTAAAATGGAAGGATAATGAAATGTTTTTCTTTTGGGGGGGGGGGGGTGGGGATGAGATAACATCCATTAAAACAAAAGAGAACCAATCAGTTTCTCCTTTTGTAAATGGTAAAAAGCGAGAATGCCAACATCAACTGGCCCTTGTTTTTCTTAGTTGTAATTAGATCAAGCGCTGTTACAGCCGGTGGTCAAAGGAACTCTGTCACGGTATTTTGTGGTATTCTGACCGCGTACCTCTAAATTGAAGGTAACCCGAAAATAGTAATCACTAGGATAGAAAAATACCAAAGAGATAATAATAAACCATAAAGAAACAAGAATGGAGAAGATTACCATGGATTTCAAATGACGAACTTGAAAAATTTAGGCTAAACTTTTCAAGATGCGCAAACATTGACGTAGATCTTTAATACAATTATAAGTTGAGTAAGGCGCGATGGAGCTTTGGCGATGAAGTTTCGGCTTTAAGATTACGATGTTACCACGGGCAAGTTTTGTCGTTTCCAATGGTGACAATATCGTCGCCTACAATTTAATTTCGCGCGCTTTGTTGCTATGTCGTCAAAGGCCGACAAGTTACCACTGAAAACGGAGCCAGTTGCCCGTGACAACAACAAAAGATGAACATTAAAGCCTGGTCACCAAACATCCGTCGCGCCTGATGACAAACTTACTCGTTGTCTTGCAGGCTGAAGAAGCAGGAAAACAGCAACAGCATAATAACTCACAGTACCTGGAAAAGATCATCGACATTCTTCAGTCGTCTCCACTTCTGGCCTACAGACAGGTAAGGTTCACCTTTGTGCGCAGCTCCTGGGTCGTCACGCAATTTTTTGAACGCGTGACGTGGCAAAGAGCGTGCGCTTTGGTGAGAGAGCTATGGTAGAGAGAACGGTGTTACTTAAGGCCCTATCTACTCTATGCCGGAGAAATTTAAAAACGGAGGGTAATCTCCGGAAACGCATCAAATTTTTTCCGCTCACTCTGCGTCGGAGAAATTTGAAAACATAACAATCACCGGTCATTTGTGGATAAAACTCGGACAAGAAAATCACATGATCAACGTGACTACGTCGTTTTCAAAATGCTCCGTCTTCAAAGTGTTTTCCGGCCACAAGAAAACGAAAATCCGACGTTTATAAATTCCTCCGGTTTGAAGAGCATTTTCGAAAAGCTCCGTTTTCATGACGGGTCATTGTGGACGGTAGGACTAGCCGTAGGAATAAACTGCTGCGTTTTCAAATTGCTCTAGCGCAGTGTGAACGGGGCCTTACATAACAGGAATTACATCTTGGATTACAAATTCTACAAAGTTTGCGTTAATTATTCATTGTTTTTCTTGTTTGTTGTTGTTTTATCACGCAAATCTCCTTGGCTAGCCAATGTTTCCTCCAATTTAATCTCGTTCACACTGGCAAAAAGATCTGTAAACTGTGTCTTAAATGTGTTCAATTGTTGTTGTTGTTGCTGTTTCTTTTTTTTGGTTTTTGAACGCTATTGATTTCGAAGTACAGTGGAATTCGGGATTCTCGAATCTTCGAGTTTTCGAATCTCCCGATAACTCGAACTAAAACTCGTTTCCCACTGCTTAGTCGAACACTAAATTTATCCCCGATTTCTCAAACTAATTTTCGTTTCCCTTGGAGTTTCGAAAAAAATCGGGATTCCTGGTGTTTTATTTTCCTGCCTTCTAATTTGTAATTATTTGTTTACAGTCTACAGATGACCTGATGTCTCCGTTGCTTGGCCTCTTGGAAAATGGCCGAGTAAGTCAGTCTTGATTCTATACATTTTCAAATTTTTGTTCTGTTAACATAAGTAATTGTATGAATGCAAGTGCAATTATTTGCACTACTCGTGGTATTTGAAAGTTCTCTCAAAATTAGACGAGCCTTCAGGCGAGTGCAAGTCGAAAAAATTTGATTGGTTCATTATGTTGCATTGCTGTAATTGGACAGTTGTGATTGTCATCTTATTATTTCTTTCCGTTGTTATCTTGTTCAATCTCTTCATCTAATTTCTTTATCTTGGCAGAATTTCCAGAGTGGTAATTCGTACTTAGATCCCAAACGGTTTGACGAATGCCTTTACTATCTTCATAAGTACGGTAGCCCGTCATCTCTTGTGGCGTTTTACGTCAGGCACGGTCATCTTAAACTCGCTTGCAGGTACATCATAGACAAGGTAAGAATTTGTCCTTTATTCTCTCTTCGTGCAATCGTGATTGTTTCTTCTAGTAAGGGCCTAGTATCAGGGGGAAGCTGTATAGCGGGATATTTTCTATCCCTGACGATGCCGTGGATCCGCGAAAGCTTGGAACGTCGACTTAACTATATACAGTAGTTTTTAAACCGTACTGTATAAGGCCTCATCTAATATGCTGCTGAAGGACAACATTCAATGCTTACTACATTGCAGCTTGCAACAACTTTCAACATTGCAACATTGTTTCATAGCAAGTTGAAAAGCGTTTTTGTGCATATTACCACCCGTGTTGTTCTAAGCTGCGGCGGCATGCTGCAGAAATTTGAAATCATGTGTACTGCGCACTGTTCGCTGTTTCAGTGGGAACAAAACATTAAACTACAAGTTTGAAGCGATAGGGAAAATCCTTCGTTGTTCAAAGTTGGACAGGTTTCGGTCGGACTGTGCAGTGGCGTCAAAATTCAGTTACATCAGGATGCTAAGGGGAGTATTTTGTTCATTGATGTAGCACGAGCTAGTCATTACTACTAATTGAGCAAAGGTTGGTATAAATTCTCCTAAACTGTGTTCAAAGTCAGCTTGCTATCACACTGGACTGGTTTTCAACAATCGACCTCACTCAGCACCTCTTTGTTCTGTTATTTCTCCTCCTTTCTTAGCAATGTTCTGTGGAAGTGTTCATCGAAAGTTTGTTCATGCGCCTTGTTCTCAAAGGCAAATTTACGCAGCTGAAAGAGCAGATGGAAACCGCTGACCCGACATTGCAGGCGTGGATGCCTTATTTGACCGCGGCTTGTAAATTTTTACTACGCCGAAGTTTTCATCATCTGCTGTACGAAGTACAGGTGTTTATGAGGGTAAGTGTTGTCGTTGTATCAGTTATACGAGAGCAGTAATAGGAAAATCTGCCACTGGCGAGACAGAGGTAAGCTTGCGTCTCGCAAACCTCGCACACAGCTACCGGAGCTTTACTCCGGGTACTGTAGCATGAAGTTACTACCCAAGAACATCGCAATGATCTCGGACCCTTCGGTCCGGAACCCAGCGCACTTAACACTATTAATTTCCAGATGGATCTGGAATAAAATTGAGCATCCCAGGTTTGTCAGTGACAAGGTTGATAAGAGTAACCCTCCTCAAACAAAGTTTATTTGCATATCTATGTTTTACCATTAGGCCAACTTGTTTTATCAGAATTTAACTTCCTCTCATCTTTTCCAACCTTAGGACTTCTTTCGCGCCGCTCAGACTTGTATCCGGTTTTACGAGGGCGCGGCCGGTGGACCCGTGACGTCGTACGAAGATCTCTACTCTCGACTTCATTACCTCGAGGAAGCTAAACAGCACATTGAAGCTGTGATCGTCGAGAAGAAATCCCCCAAGGGAACTTGTAACACCGTGTTTGCGTATTTGCGACAGTGTAGCACTACTAGTGTAAAGAGCGTTGCCGAAGAACCCTCTCACCTAACCATGTCACTGTCCGAGTTGAACAGTCATATGAACACCATCAACTTACAGATGGAGGTTACGAGCTTCATGCATCAGTGCGCTGTGGACCGAGGAGGGCTGGGTCTACTACGAGCGACTGAAGGAAATCGACTGCCAACCCTTTTCGGAAATGGACATGTTAGGGCAGAGGTGGTTGTCCAGGTAACTAAGGGATTTGTGATGGGCGGGGACTTAGTTAAGGTAATTATTATTATTATTTTCCTTTTGTATCCATAAACAGTCGTTTATCATACCTTGCTACCTTTTATAATTTTGAAACATTTTTTCTTTGTTTTTTGTTCAGGTCCTTCTTGCTGGAGCAACAATCCTAGATGGTTTCAGCTTGGCCAGCCGAATAATTCAGGTTTGTTCTGTGCTCTGCTTCTGCTTACAACATTACTGGAGTCTGACAATTTCTGGTGTGGCCACAAATCTTTAATGTTATTGAACTAGCGTGATCTCCGTATTAGGGACATACTGCTCGCGCGCGCAAAAGGTAAGCATATATTACGTTTATCACGCCGCTTTCTTGAAAGTTAAACTGAAATTGTCGGCCAAATTTGAAGGAAATAACATTTGTACGTAACAAATAGCTGTAATAGCTTGTGCGATGTTTTGAAAAAGCAATTCGCCGAACCTAATGAATCTTTTCGGCGATACGGCGGCCATTTTTTAATTCTGTTGTTTCAAATAGCTGTTATGGGATGCTTAGAGGGCAAGTACATACTAATTTACCCCCCGGAGCATCCCATAATGGCTATTTGAAACAACAGAATTCAAAATAGCCGCTGAAAAGTTCCATTCGTGAGCGGTCCGTATTGCAAATTCCCCATCCCTCAGTGAACCAATCAGAATTGTCCTTTTCATCTTGGACAAGAGTGCCATATTATAAAAGTGTAATATTTTCCCAGACACTTAAGTTTGAAATACTTTTTCAAAGAGCTCAATTATGAATAATTTGGATAATGAATAATTTGGAAAAATCATTATTTTGGACGTTTCAATAAAGTCACAGTTCATTCAACTCGTTCCATCATCTGGTGGGGGAGTCTCGCTTTCAAGGGCTCCTCGCTAGCAGTACGTTCACTTCTCTATCTCTACACAGGATTTTAATCTGCCTGCTGCACGTGTTTACGTGGACGCTGGCCGTTCGCTGGCGCGACAGTACAAGTACTCACACATTGAAGAACTTCTACGTTGCTCGGGGGAGACTGGACAAGTAACAGACAAATGTCATGATGATATCATTCTGGCATGCGTCAGTATTGTGGCCGCTGACCAGAGTCAGGTGCGGCCGGTTTTTCTGTGACATTTTAATTCTTTTTTGATTTCCACATTTTTTTAAATACTTGCCTATTTAGTCACACTCTCTCAACACTTAAAAGTAAGAAAGGAAAAAAGTTAAAAGACTTAATAAATTACAACTATATCTCTAATTACACCAGTCTAGAAACTTACATCGCGTAACAACATCTCTTACAAAAGCTGATTATTTCAGTGCTTTTACACTTTTTTATTTACCTATACTTAATTTCTTACTAGACAGTAGCAAATCTTGCAATATGAACAGAAGAGCAAAATTATTCAAAGTGAAGAAAACAGTCGGAATCAAATATTAGGGAAAAGGCTGTTTTTGTCCCTTCTGATTAAATGCGATTTTCCTTTAACTCAAAGCTGATTGCGAGATATGTATTTCGTTATATGTAGACGAAGTACCTGGAAGGACTAATTAAACTTCTGAAGAATGACATCAACAAGGTATTTGATATTATCTTCTCTTGTGTTCTTTTCCTGGTAGACCAGCGCCGTTTTGGAAAACTTCTTGCTCGCGTATCGAAGAGTTGTCGATTTTCACTATCCAGAAATTGCACTGCTTCCCACCATGAGAATATATCAGTTTCCTTAACGTGCAGCATCAAATAGACAACCTTGGTGTTTCTTGCGCAGTGAGATCATGTTTGGCTGTCTAATCAAGTGGCTGAAAATCAGCTCACTTAAGTTCATTCTGTTTGTTTCGAACGTGAGTTCAGTATGGATATCAGCTACTGACAATGTTTGCAACATTCTTCACCGTTTTAGAAGAGTTGGGATATTCCCAGCAAAGGTCCTGTGCTTCCAAACACATCACAGTAAACCTGCGTTTCGTTAAGATTTGGTTATAATTGTATTTTTTTTTTTCAGATAAGCGCTTTCCTAATGTGCGGTAAACTAAAATCCGCTTATCTGATCGCTGTAAAAGGAGACCGGGTGGACGCCATTCGGGAAATCGCTGAGCTGGCGGAGAAGACAGGACAAAGTAAAATGGTGGAGATCTGCTCCAAGTATCTGTCGCAATATGATAAGAGAAGGCAAACTCTGGAAAGACGAACGACGCAACGAAAACAAGGCGCGGAATACAACAGATGACGAGACGTTGCAAGGAAAAATCTAGGGTGAATTTTTCAAGATAGTATTTCGTAATTTATCTCAGTTGTCCCATTCTTGTTTCTCTCTGATTAAGCTTTACCAATTACTTGCTGTTTTGCTACCTTAGTCAACTAAATTTTAAAATTTTCTCTGATTTTCATACAGGTAACTTGTACGTTGCTAAGAATGCCGGATGTGATACATCGTTGACTGCAAGCAGGCTGTTGTGTTTAGGGCGGGGACGCGAGCGGCGAAGCCGCGAGAAACACACACGCATGAGTCGAAACCGCGAGACGAGCCGGCGCGCTGTGTCTAGTTAGGCCTCCCACGCGTCGTTCTTAAACTCGCTCGCGCGC
The DNA here is from genome assembly GCF_964199315.1 of Orbicella franksi. Taxonomy (NCBI): domain Eukaryota; kingdom Metazoa; phylum Cnidaria; class Anthozoa; order Scleractinia; family Merulinidae; genus Orbicella; species Orbicella franksi. The sequence continues at coordinate 5,260,764 of NC_138148.1, read as the reverse complement.
CGAAGCGAAAGGTCAGATAGCTGCACCCAAACACTAGAGCCCGCTCGCAGGCTAAATTTATCGTTTCTTAAAGGGGCTAGGTCACTCACAGCTGGTCCAGACAAATAATGAACATTTTCAAGCGCGCACGTCACTTGACCCATCAGACATAAGACACAAATACGAAATGTTATAAAATTGCCAGTTAATATAGTTCTTTAGTATAAATCTACTAGCGATATATCACGAATGGCGTTCTCTGATTGGCTACGCTACTCACTATCTATTCTGTTGTAGATAGCGAGTAACGCAGCAGTGTGCGCTTTTTAACAAACTGGCAGCCGATTCTTTGCGTTTTCGAAATGTCTTTGGATAAAGTTTTGAACAACTAGTAGATTTATACTAAAACAATTAGATTATCCGCTCTTGATTTCTACGCTTGATAGTTGACTCGGGCTACGCCCTTGTCAACGTAACGCGATAGAAATCTCGAGCTCAGAATAAAATTGTTGAATACAGTTAATCATTCAATGACCGTCAGCACAACCTAGGTTGTCAAATACAGATTTAAATTTTTTTCGACCTTGAGGCTGATTCCGCCGGTTAATCATCTCCGAGCCAAAACCGCAACAGAATATTTAGTTATAACAGCCAGAGGCTTAGCTGTCAGTACATATTGTAGAATAGTAACGCAACACCATTAAAACGTGATCATTCCATTGTGAATGGGATGGCCTGGATTAATTTCAATATGGATTAAACATTAATTGATGGACATGGACTAGACTTTTTCATAGGAATAGGGCAATTCGTGTTTTAACGAATTACAGAGTATTTGACTAGGGTACGGGGAGGAAGATTTAATGAATACATTGTTGTAAATGACTGGCACCAAACCAAAGGTAAGAAATATATATTTTTTGACTAAACAGACAATGACGAGTAAATAAAGAGATGAAATGTATTGCTCAACATGGAGGTGCAAGGTTATTTTGTTCAAGTTTGATAATGGATCATGTTTGGACTGTGTATTGGGCATTATCCTGCAATGATCCCAGACTCAGAAAAGTGCGTCTTTGTATTTTAGCCCCTTATACAGACCATGCATTCAGAACTGGAAATAGCGATCATACGTTTAACCGTCCCTTCTTTGAAAGAAGATGCGAAGGACACGATACTATGCTGCTCTGGTGTAAACACAAATCTGATCCATTTCCCCTCAAAATGTGTAGCACCTCTCGTGAGCTTCTAATTGTCTCGCTTGTTAGCAGCTGTTATTGTTTTGGCGCTAGGGGCGCTGTTTCTGTTGTCTGTTCTATTGCTCCCTTAAAGGGTATCGAGCCATTCATGTGAGACCTTCCGAGGGCTGCTAAATGGCCTCTGAAAATTATCAGAATTTAGGTCTGAGTGTAGCTTTATGGTTGAACTCGGACTGGAAACGGCGACTTCTACAGATGTTATGCAAAGCTTAGAAAGGTCTCCTGATTGCTTTCAATGTCAAGTTCATTCATGAGTCCATGTGCTCTGATTGCGTGCGTGTTATATTTACTACAATATTTTAATGGATGAACTCATCTGTGGTGATACCGGGGTGATATCTACGATTGATCTCTGAAATTTCTCTCAAAATTACACAAGCGTTTATGACCGAGAAAATTTCGAACAGGCGCGCGTTAATTTCCAGTGCAAATCAAGTATTAACGATAAATAATAAGGCTCCCGTAAAAGTGAAGCCACGCTTAACTCTAAACGTACAGGACGAGTAACGTTCCTTTGTAAATCTTACTTGGTACAACCAAGATTTGCAAGGACACAGTTCTTGTATGACTTCGATTTGTTGGCTAACTAAGAGGAGTATGGTGATGAAGCTAATGATTATTAACCCTTTGTCACTTGTCACTGCACCAAGATATATCCCATGGCTTTGATGTGTTTGCTTCCATTATCGGACCTGGATGAAGCCTCGTTTCCACACGTGTTGGAGTTGTCAAAATATCCTCCTGTACCAAACTTAATTCTGGAATCACAAGTTTCGCAACGATCCTGTTCGTTTCCGAGGAAACCAATCCTTGCTTTAGAAAATGAAGTTGAAAGACTCACAACGTTGAAGCCTTCCTTGTTACATTTGTGTTGCAATGAGGCCTCTGAACCAATCAGCGTCTTCCACGTGTCACGACCCAGTGAGGTGGCGCGGTTTTGCCCGTCAGCTATCAGTGAGTACAGAGAGTTGGCATGCTTGTTAATGACAATGAAGTTGATCTGTTGGCCGATCTTCATACCAAGACATCTTGAAGAAGGATATGTTCCAGTAGGTCGGTAGCTTGGTCTCTTTTTTGTTAAACCCAGTCTCTCCCTCAGGGAGGTTGTATTCATTTTCATCGCTCCAGTACGACGAGTCATAATGAAAGGTGCTCTGAGAAAGTAAAAATAAAGATAAAAAGAAAGAAATCATTTATTGTCTTCTAAGTTATAAATCACTTGAAAATATTGTTTTCCTGGCTACTAGTGTTTTTTTCTGGCTGTTTAACGTATGGTATTCACTACCTTTCTGTTTAATATTGTTATACCATACCCATGTATGGTTAGAACGTTTTGTTATCTGTCATTCATACACGGCAGGTACTCTGTAGCATACCGCGTTGTTTGCCATGTTGGAAACTGTTCATAATCAAGGTTAATCTAGTGATTAAAAAAGATATTCAATGACAGATGGTCGAATTAAAAAACCTTAATAAACAACCCCTCGTTCTCCAAGTACACAAAGAGAAAAGCTATGTATTTCATCTTTTTTATTTGTGCCTGCAAAAGTATCTTTCGTCAATCGTTTTGTTCAAAGCAGTTCAGGCTAGTTATTTTGAATTATATTTAACTCCAGTTTATTTTCTCTGGATCCTAACTTTCTAACGTTTCCAAGTGCCTGTCTTGTTTAAGTATACAGTACGAAACAAATTAAAAAAAACCCTGTGTTAGTATTAAGTGCTGGAAAGAAAGCCTGTAATTTTCTTCTCACCTAGTACACAGGCGGCCCAAGCTCACGATGCGAGGAGTGCGAACGTTCAGCGCGTGAAACGTGACATATTTACCGCCGACATCTACTATTACATAACCACCGAGTTTGGTTACGCGAAACGTGACCTTCGCCTTGCAGCATATGGTGGCGTTGTATTACAACGGTTTGAATTTATAAAGGTTTGTATGGGGAAAAACGGTAATCGACATTATAGCTGAAATTTTGATATTTTTACAATAAAAATGATTTACCTCAATGCCTTGTTGTCTTTTCCATTGTCATCTCGCTTCTCTGCTCGGTCCGAAGCCTTTTAAGCGAGTTATCGCTTTTTGGCTTTCCTCTACTAAGAAAGAGTAAAGGCTACACACTCGATTCTGGACTGACCCCCGCTCGAAGCGAAAAAAAACAACACTGAAATCCCGCCAGCCGCCCCAGTTCCTCCGCAGAATCATTGTACAGGGTTAAGCGCTCCTTTTCAGTTAAATTCCAAGCCAAATTCATCTCCACAGCGCATGCTACAAAGCTCTAAATCGAAGAAAGCTAGCCATCCGGACTCAGTGATCATGCTGCCGGGACCATCCATGGCCACAGTCGAACAAATTGACCCTGACCGGGGGAAGGGAGTGCACAGTTCTCAATAAGCCAGGTACTTTGCTCCACGGTCCCCTAGGGACTGATTGGCTTGTCATAACAACCAGGAATGCTCCGTCGGCGGCCTGGATTAAAATCTACCCAGGGGACCGTCGAGCAAAGTACTTGGCTTGTCGAGAACTGTGCGCTCCCTTCCCCTGGTCAGGGTCAATTTGTTAGCCCGGCATTCCGCTCGGGTTTCTAATGTGTCCATGGCTGGTCCCGGCAGCATGATCACTGATTCTGGATGGTTAGCTTTCTTCGATTCAGAGCTTTGTATCGTGAGCTGTACATGTAGAGATGAATTTGACTTGGGATTTAACTAAAAGGGAGCGCTTAACCCTGTGTTATGATTCTGCGGAGGAATTGGGGCGGCTGGCGGGATTTCAGTGTTTTTTTTTTCGCTTCGAGCGGGGGTCAGTCCAGAATCGAGTGTGTAGCCTTTACTCTTTCTTAGTAGAGGAAAACCAAAAAGCGATAACTCGGTCAGAGGCTTCGGATCGAGCTGAGAAGCGAGATGACAATAGAAAAGACAACAAGGCATTGAGGTAAGTCATTTTTATTGTAAAAATATCAAAATTTCAGCTATAATGTCGATTACCGTTTTTCCCCATACAAACCTTTATAAATTCAAACCGTTGTAACACAACACCACCATATGCTGCAAGGTGAAGGTCACGTTTCGTGTAACCAAACTCAGTGGTTATGTAATAGTAGATGTCGACGGTAAATATGTCACGTTTCACGCGCTGAACGTTCGCATAAAGATTAAAAAAATAAATAAATAATAACTCCTCGCATCTTGAGCTTGGGCCGCCTGTGCCTACTACACAGCCCTGGGGCACCAAAAGAAGCTAAAACTAATATCTTTGACTTTGGCGGAATTTGCACATCATCAGACTCTCGACTAACTCTTGTTAAATCCTCTCAAACAGACTGAAAAGCGAGTTCATTCCATTCCATCTATACATCGATCATTAGGCCTGGTCCACACAAGGCCAGAGGATTTGAAAACGGAGATGTCATTCCGAAAACGCTTCAAATGTTTTCCGTCCACGCTACGTCGGAGAAATTTAAAAACGCAACAATCAGCGGCCATTTTGGATTTATGTTTGGAGAAAACTTGGTCAGGGATATCACATGATTATCGTGACGTCATCGTTTGTGAAAAGCTCCTTTTTCAGAATGTTTTCCGTCCACACGAAAACAAAAAGTCGGCGTTTTCAAACTCCTCCGTTTTTCGTGATTAACATGGACGTAGGCCTAGTCGTGGCTAGAAATAAAGCTGCGTCTTCAAATTTCTCCCGCGTAGTGTGGACACTCCCTTAGTTTTGAAGATCACGATTCTCCCAGTACAGTAAAAGAGGAGCTCTGTTGCCCTTTTTTACCTTCTTGCCCTAAATCTTCATGACAGGTGTCCATCCTCCATCTCCACATCCAAAATCTCCTATGTGACAGAGAACAGAAATTGATTTTGAGTCTATGTGGAGCGTAACCAGCTGACTCACGCTGGACCTGTTGAATGCAAATAATAGCAAAAGCTATTGAACTAGAGAAACTTTGAGATTAAATTGAACTAAATTTTCATTGGTTTTAGACAGTTTGCGTAGTTTCTCTAGAGAACTCGTTTAAATTTAATCGAAACAGATAGACTCCACGTTGAGGTGCGTCTGTTCAGTAATAGATCACAGAAGACGTCAGAATGTGGTAAAAACATCACTGACATACTCACCTAACAGCTCGTGTGCCATTTTTTTTCCTTAATACATTTTGACGTCATCTGTGATTTATTACTGAACAGACGCACGGCAATATGGAATCTATTTGTTAAATAGAGCCATCGAATAGCCAACTGGAAAGCCTAACAAGAGACATAAACATGCAGCTCACGGTGACTCACTTGTATGAGTCATAAAGTTCCCTTGCATGACGTCAAGACTGAAAGAGAAAAAAAATTTCTTGGGGATAGACCATTATTTTTTTTTGGGGGGGGGAGGGGATGGGGGATGGTTTAGGCAATTTTCTGGGGCATGATATTTGTTTCTCACCCTAAGGTTTTGCATGTTATTTTTGGTAGGCAATAGATGGTGCAATAATATTTTTTAACATCAAAAACATGTACAGGACTTGGATAGTGGGAAGCACTTTTTTTTTCTCCATCGCTCCCCTAGGCTCGATTTCCAGCCGTTTTCTGAGCCCGCGGTCCTTGTCCCCACCATTGGGAGGAGGATAAACAGCCGCACTCCCAAAACGGCTGGAAATCGAGCCTATCGCTCCCCTTGCACGACTATTTTCAGCAGTTTTTGCTGTATAAGAAGTTTTTTTTGGTAATTGCACAACCCTTCCCCCCCCCCCCCCTCAAAGAGAAAATGGTCCGTCCTTTAGAATTAATTAGGGACCTTAAGATACGAGGACGGGAAGGCCAGGACGGGAACGGCAGTGGACGCGGGAAACTTTCGCGGGTCCCGTCGTGTCGCCAAAACCAAAATGCTTAAGATGTGTATTTTTGCAAAGGACGGCGACGTCAATAATTCAAACATCCTTTAGACAATAAAAAAGATGGTAGAAATCTTATCCTATTAAGCTTAAACGATAGTGAACAGCGATGCTGAATTTATTTTTCTTTATAAGCCAAGCAAACATCTGTCAATATTTTAATAGAGAAACCTGAATTTCCGTATGAGAAAATTAAACGAACAATCTGATCGACCTGCTTCAGATGGCTTTTTACCACTGGAGCGTTTGAGAATTCTGTCGCCGAAGAATCCTGACTTTTGGTGAACATTTCAATTTCCATCTGTAATTGTAACAAGCATTATGACAATAAAACAAACGTTGCATCAAGTTCCGGGTAGTATAAAAAAACAACAACTAAACATCAGTTTGAAAATGTGTATTCTATTTGCTCGACAGACGCTCCATGGCATTCATTCTTACAACATTTTATCGACTGTACTTACACTGATGTATTCTCAATGCATACAGTTTGTATCGAGCTTGCACACTCGTGACAGCGACTGAACAGTGACTGAAACACAAACGAACAAACGAGGAATATTTTTATTCACATTTTGGCATGTCAGCGTGGTATTCTACACTACAATCACCAAAAATGCGAACCTTATAAACATTCCTATCGATGTAACTAAAAATAAAGTCGATAAGAACATTTATCGGTGCAAAACAAGCGCACAATACTCACGTTTTCGGTGCGACGGCTAGTCGGGCGAAATGACGTCCTCGACGAGACGAGGACGCAACATTCTCGTCCCCAGTGCTACTCGTCTTAAAATGTCGTTGACGAGTAGCTCTTGACGCACCCAAAAATTCGAATTTTTTCATTGGCTGACAAAAAATGAATGCGCAGCAGAAATGAAAATTATAAACCTCTACGCATTCCATTTTACTTCCGGCCCAGATGGCGGCACCTTCGCTCAGTTGACACAGGCGCGCTTTACGAAAAAACAAATGGTGACCTTTCCCGATCGATCCGAAGGAATCGTTAAAGTTTCCACGTAACCAAAGGAGTACGTTGCCTGCGACGATGTCATTCACGATCGTAATCATCGTCCTTTGTTGTAGCAGCGGAGAAGGTGGGAAGAAACGTTTAGAACTCTGAGAATCAACCGGCTAATACAACAATTACTTTGTCGCTGACCATACCCCAAGAAATCATAAAATTAACTTCGAATCGGCAGTGGGTTTTAAGAAACGTTCGTCTTCCTTTATGAAAAGCTCAAAAGGAAACTTAGAGCCAGGTGAAAAGACGAAGAAATATCACTCTTGCTAAGCAAATGTGGCACTGGAAATGCGAAGGTGAGTGTGTTTTTCTCTCTCTGAAAGATCAAGGAGATCAGATTCTAGCAGTCCAAAATGTATTGATATTAAATTGCCAAAATGAGTCAAAGGTCCGTGTTATAATACTCTGCTACGTACCTGGATGATGTAGCAAATGGTCTGAACATGAAGTTTGGTTTGTTTCTTCCACACATTGTTATGTGTGTATCTTTTACTATCTGTTAAGAAGCTTCTGCTGTTATAGATATAATATCTTTTTTTTTAGCTCCCCTCTCTTTATTATTGAGACCTCCCCTATAGTCTACCCCCAAAAAACACGAACAAACCTTTTGTGGTCAGGCAAGAGTTTTGTTTGCTTTAGAGCCTTCACCCAAATTTATTTATTTATTTTTTATAATTTACTTGTGGAAATGATGTGTAAAGGAAAATAACCATAGATAACCATAGCTGAAATTTGAGGCCCTTTCCTCTCTCCCCACTTTAGTTAGGAAGCAACTGCAACTAGCAAAACTTTATTCTGTCACAATAACATTAATCAGTAAATAACAATAATTTATCATCCATGCAAATAACTGTGAACAAATATAAGAGACAATTATTTATACATGTATAACTGATAACGCATCATCAGAACTAGTGGGTTTCCAAATATAATGTGGGAATTATCTCTCCTAAAAACAAATCAAACATTAAAGGTGTACAGAGTTACATTAATATCCCCATAAGAAAAATGTCATAATCTTTTTGTTAGCCTTTGAAAGATAATTTATTTCCTGCCATTATTTACTATTCTTTGTTAATTTTCAGACCATAATAGTGCTACATAAATTCCTCAAAGGATGACCATTTATGGATAATTCAAATAGGAATGTTGTTCTTGCAGTTCAATAAATAATACTGAAAAAAAAGGAGATGGAGAAAGAACCATTGTTGATAGTAAAGCTATGTGGCTGATGTTCTGATCAACCACAAGACGTAGAAAGTATACATTGAGATTTGTTGTTGCACATGGTTGTATAACAGGCTGAAGAGCCTTATTACCATGAAGTAACATGAATTGTAAAAGAGCAATGACATTGCATTGTTTCCCATTCATTTTGTTCATGCAGTTTCCTAAAAAAAAATCTTCCTTAATGTACATTGAGGCACACCAATATGAATCACTCTCTTCACATCAGGAACCTCTACATGTATACCAATGCCAGATACTAATGTTATAGTTACATCATTTTAGCTGTATTATATTTTTCGTAACACCATGTACTCATATGGGAATACTGAAATAAATTGGTGTTGTTGTTGTTGTTGAAAGCACCCAAAAGATTAAGCTTTATATAAGCTGGTTGAAAGGTATAAAATGAACAAAAACAATTACATCGACAAAAGCAGTGGGGGATGGGGGACAAAATGGTGGAATAGCCCTATATCTAGTCTTGTAATGTCTACAGGCTTTTCTCAAGCCTGAATGTACAAAAATCATAATTAGATGTTCCAGATAAGCTAATTAAAATTGCTGCAGAGCCATTATGGAAGCCCCCAGCACACATATATAACCACTCGATAACAACTGGCATAGGACTTTTATTTTTTTCTTGGCGTTTTTCTTAACAAGGTAGTAACCACTTCAAAAGGCCAATTGCTACCCTATACCCTGGTTACCACACACATAGTTTTTTAGTCTTTCCATAGCCATATGCAAAATAGATTTCTCTTCTCATATTTATTTAATTATAATACTGATGTAAATTAATTCTGTAAATAATGCACAATAAAAGTTGATCGATTGATTTAATTTGACAGTTTAATGATCTGTTGATTGTGTAAGACCCTTTTTTGTAAAAAAAATAGAACAGAATGGGATTACTTGAAAAAATGAGGACATGAAAGATCATATGAAAGTGAGCACCTTTATTACATATTCCTTGCAAGGAAACATGAGCAAAACTCCAATACAACAAAACTTTCCTAAGTTCAACAGATTTTTATTCTGCTACAGCTTACAAACCTATGAAAATAACCAGGAAGTAAATAGTTCTTACCATTAAAAAAATTTTCTCTTCATCTATCAGCACGGCTTATATTTAAATCCTCTGGTCAGTGATGCAATTTCCACGGCTGATTGCCACAAACGCTTCCGTGTGTCCATAAACAAATTTTACCGTGTCATCGATAGACGTAATACATGCCGTATCCTGATTACGTTGCTTGAAAGCTTTCACAACTGCACCTCGCTCTTTAAACTTCTCCTTTTTATCGAATATGAAGAGAAGAAACAACAAGAACACAGCTATCGATTCCTGAATTTTTCTAGACGGTCCACCACAAAATGCACCGCGAAACCCGTTGGTGAAATATTACACAAGCTGGCAATCGTATTTGAAGCGGCGACGGCATTTAAGGCCGCTTTCTACTCTCTTTTTAACTCTAAATCACCTAACTTCAGCGAAGTGAAAACACATGTCAGCGTTCCGATCTGTTTACATCTAAAGAATACTCTCTATTCCTCTCTCCCCTCCCTCAGGATTAGTTTCTGAGCATGAGCAGATATGCAGGCCAAAATTACGCGTGCGTTACCGGATGTCCGTGATTTACGGACATCCGGTAATGGCTGCTACCAGAGCCCTCCGTTTCTCAGACCACGTGACCAAAAGAAACGGAGGCTCTGGGGACGAGAATGAGGACGGCAGAGAGATTAGTGGAGAGTTCTCGTGCGCATGCCCCGTTAAATAAATTTACTTCCGGTAGCCGTCCTAGCTCTTCCCTTCCTGGTATCTTAAGGTGCCTATTATTAGAGCGACCGGTGCTTGAAAAAACTTAGAAATAACAAGTTTTTTTTATAAATGAACTCTGAGTAGCAGTCAACCAACAACCAACCAACTAATCAAGCAAGGAACAGGCAACCAATTGATCGATCGACTAAACTAACAAATCATCTATATATCGAACCAACCAAACAATTAACCCATCCAGCCATCCATCCGCCCGTCCGTCCGTCCGTCCGTCCGTCCGTCCGTCCGTCCGTCCGTCCGTCCGTCCGTCCATCCATCCATCCATCCATCCATCCACCCATTCTTCCATCCGCCCGTCCGTCCGTGCATCCATCTATCCATCATCTTCAACTTTACCATTGCGCCGAGCATATTCAGGCTGGCCCGAAGTGGCCTATTCATTGGGAACACAAACTATACAAAGTGCTAACAAAGAGCATCTACCTTTGCCTCAATACTCTCCAATAAAACCTTTTTAACAAAGGCATTCCAACGTGTCATCGTCATAGTTCGTTGCACAAGTACCTCCGTTTTGACATGGTGAGGAGGAACAGAGCGACTGAAACAAGAACAGGTAATTGATCGCTAAGGCAAGGCTTGATCTAGCTAAAATTAGAACCAAAGTAGTATTAGTAAGTATTGGGATAACACGCTTTGTTTTCCTCGCTTAGATAACAGGGCAGTTTTCAGTACAGTGTCGAAAGTAGTTCTACGCTAGGCGGTTGCCTGACAAAACTCGCGCCACTTTCTCAACCAATCAAAATTTAAGCCAAAGTCAATGGTGACGTGCTCGCACAGTTTTCGCGCGCTTAACGCCAACTAGACGTATTTGCTTCAAGCTTACTTCGTAAAATAGAGGCAGTGGAGCGTTTTGCAACATGGGGAGGCTCATCATTAACCCTAGTGCATACCTCACGATCCTGCTTTATGGTGCTGCAACGCATGCAAACAAAGATGCCAAGATATATGTTGGAAGGTCCACGACCGTGCAAAATCTTTTGTTTTGCGCTCATTCATACACTATGCATGAATTAAGTAAAAAAAAAAAAAACAAACAAAAAAAAAAACGATTCTATTGGTTAGTTCCTCAGTACGGAATAAACAACTATTACTGTGTTTTGTGCACGGTCAAGGCCAAAAAAGTGAACAAAAACATACAACAAAGAAAATTGTCGAGTTTCATAACCATTCCCCTCTATTAACTATGGTAGGGCGCAAAATTTGCGCTCGGAAGTCGCCGGGCGGTAAACATTTTTAAAATTTGCATGTGCTTAGAGTAAAATCATCTAAAAGAGAACCTTTTCATTACTTTTCGTAGATGGTGTTATTTTAATTGGAATGGTTATCTTTATTTAGGCTAATTGCAATGACCAGGTGAATTGCTAAAATGTGTGTAATTTTCACCTGACCATTTTTCCTGGAATAATTTATTGTTAGTGACGATATGCTTTCTTCTTAATGTAAAGTTTTGTTTTCTTCGATGTCAAAACACAGCAGACCTTATTTCATTAGTGCATGAAGATAACGGATGGACGATTTTAGCTTGGACAATTTTAACTTATACTAAATATCTCCTGGTAACACGCTAATAGAATGATTTCACAAACCCCGATTCTTTTATGCTAATTGGAATCCTTAAATGCTAATGTGCAAGAACAATACAGCCAGCACGTTCTAAAGTACACCGTTCTAATTTCCAGATGGTTTCTCGCAAACACAAACAACAATGCTTCCAATGTTTTAATATCTGTTTATCGAGCAGAATCGCCCTCGATCTCATTTCAATCTAGGTCTCGCTTGAAACTTGAACCGATTTAGAAAGCTTAGCTATGTGCACCGAGCAAAACAGGTTCAAACAGAAACTATATTTTAGTGGTCAAAATGCGTTAAATAAACCTTATATTAAACAGTTCAATTAAATAGCTGAGAACTGCCCGACTGGAATAAATATTGAGCAAAAACATGGCTTTTTTCTTCCTTACTTCCTGGCCTTATCTAAATAGGTATTCACTTTTGTGAGCAAGTCGTTCACATTGTTCATGGTGTCCATGGCTTTCTGACACATTTTTTGATGGTCAAGTTGTGCTTCTTTTGCGCGATCAGTCTTTCGCTTCTTCTCCTCGTACCTACCATTCTCTCCTTCCGAACTATCCAATGATGAAGCGACCAATTCATTGTCAAGTTTTCTTTTAACAGCTTCCGCTCTTCGTTGACATGGAGTCATCAGCGTGGAATACTTTTACTGAAGCTTTTACCTTTATCCTGGTTGTTTTCAGAACGCACCGACTCTTCTTCGATTTCTGCGTCCCATGGGCGCCATAAATTTGACATTTTGAGAAAAGCCCTGCTTGGGACTTCCTAAAAGGATGACTGCCAGCGCAAAATGATGTTTTTTTAAAAAAATGATTTTGCACACGTGCAAAATATGCAAATTCGTGGAATCACTGTTGTAAATAAAAATGGACGTACAAGAGATCCAAGCGGTGGTGTTTAATATTTTGGCATTTTTGTTGCTTTTAATATCAGCACTATCACTGTATGAATACTCAACTAGTGATGGACAATGAAGGACATATCCGCTTTGTTCAGGCTGGATTCCTAGGGCCGGGAGCACGCACGATGCGGTTTCCTTTCGACTGATGGAACCTATTGGTCTAGGGCGTAACTTGGATCTACCACCCAATGCAAAGCTTCTGGCTGATAGGGCGTATCCAGATGCTGGGTCACTACTGACACCCGTAAGAGCTAACCGGATGCCTTTATTAAATCACAGGGACCGAAGGCGAGCGCAAAGGTTTAACAAGCTTCTGTCTAAGAGGAGGGTAAAATTAGAACACGTTTTTAATGAAATGAAAGCTTACAAAGCGAGAGGCCAGATTTGGTGGCACCCACGCTGGCTCACGCCTTTGTGCATGAAGTTAGTTGCCCTTTTATCTGAAAGAAAGGTGGGACTCTTCAAACAGTCTAGAAGATACGGCGAAACGTAACTTCAACAGTTCTCCACAAATGCGCACACGTTCTATTTACGTACTGAACTGTCCATAGACGCACAGTAATTTTGAATGCCGAAACGAAATTAGTTCTTGTTTAGGCACGTTTTAGCGTGTGCACGTGATCATCCCAGTTATTTCTTCTTGTCATCGAACAACAGACATATTGCATTTGTTGAAGCTAAGCTTTATGAACGTTTCCAAGCGGCATCTGGAATGAGAACACAAATTGCTTGTAGATCTGTTCAATGAAAAAGAGTTTAAAAACATCGTGTTCATTTGTCTGTTGTAAGCGCGCGTGCGGAAGTTTTATCTTTTTGTACACACTCATTAGCATTGGAGGATTCTAATTAGCATATTAGAAATCACTCTAATTAAAAAGAAAAGGTGTTATTCGCGGAAAAACCGTTTGGAAGTCGGTTTCATTCAAAAGTACTTTGTAACATGTTTTACAAACATTGTTTTTGTCATTTAAATGCTCAAAACGTTAAACAAAAGAATTCTTTGTATCATCACCCGATAGTTCTCTGGTTGGAATATTAATAACAATAGGTGACGTCACTGTTGTCTTTGCTATGTGAATTGATTCCTGTTATTGAAACTACCGATTACTTAAATATTAAAATATGGGAATGGCGTCACCAGTAGGGCCGCCTTTCTTCTTGAGGGGGACATAGGGGGTTCTAAACACCGCAACACCGCAAAAAAAAAAAAAAAAAAAAATTAACGAACACCGCATCACCGCAAGAAAAGGGAGTTTTAGCAAACCACGACGGCGACGGCGGCGAGACTGTCACCAAACAAAAGGTTTAACGAGGAAAACAATAGCCGTGCACGTGCGTTTTGAATCTTTGTACATTTCTTTACCGTCCTCTGCAACACAACAACGTGGAATGACAAAATTATACGTATTTTGGAGAACGAGAACCGCAATGGCTAATTTTTTGTACCTTCTTTTGGAATTGAACGCTGTCGGTGCATGCTAGCCTGAGCAAGATTTTAGACCGATTGGCGCCCTGAACAGATCTACACAGCTGCGACATTCGAAGGTAAAATATAAATTCATTTTTTACAAGTCGTAGTCGCCGCCGTCGCCTTCGTCATTGCTAAAACTCCCTAAAGTCGACGAAACACCGTCACCGCAACATGTATTTGTAGCGCCATGATTCGTTCATCTACACTTAAAATAACACTTTTATACCTCAACAATTTTCCACAAAGTAAACACATCACAACTCTTTTCATTACGCATGGTGGGTGGCATAGGTCGAGTTACTTGTCAAGTTACGTATAAAGGAAAACAGCTTCGGATTGGCAGCCGAAGCATATTGAAGATTGACTAGAAAGTGATAGTCTGTATTTTGTTACAAATTGTTAACCTCAATGGTGTGTGTTTGTCATAAATTAGCATCGATTAATGAAGTTTACATGCTAAATTTAGGTTTGAGAAAGGACGGTAAATCAAAAAAACCCAGCACCGCATACAATTTCATTTCACCGAACACCGCAGCGTGAAAAACACAAACATCGCACATTTGAGATCACCGCAACACCGCAAGTGGAGATTTTATTCACCGCATCACCACATTAAAAAAAACATCAACACCGCAACACCGCAAATCCCCATGTCCCCATCCTTCTTCGATAAGTAAACCTGAGTTGTTGTTTAACAACGATTGCACATCAATCTTTATTCGAGTTTTTCCATACATTGCTGTAACGTATATTTTCATTCAATAGACCAATTTCGATATATTAAAATTCAGCCTGACACAATAGACCTCAACACGAGACTCTGGAGAATAAGCCTCACAAAATCTGTATTTATTTCCCGGAGCCTCGTGCTGAGGTCTATTGTTTTAGGCTGAATTTTTATATATCGAAATTGGTCTATTCTGTGAAGATCATTGCTGAAATTTTTATATTGCTTTCATTGTTTTACTTTGGCCAGACTCTCTTGGAATCATAAAGAAAATGTAAAATGAAAGGGATTTCGACTCTGGTATTCGGTCGAAGGAAAATATGGTAATGATTCTCGTGCGCAAGCGTAGTGCTACTGTACGTGGGCTGTGCAAGTTCTTACGCAAGCCTAGATGCCAGTTAAATACTTCATTGACAAGTGTCGACCAGGTCGGTATAAAAGAGCGAGAGCAGAATCTAAGGTTGAGAAGTGTAATAGTTGTAGAAGGTAACGGTACTCCAGATGTAATGAAAAAGGAGTTTTTAAAGGAAAAGAACGCGTAGTTCGTCTAGTGTGATCGTCCGGGCGAGGGTAGTTCTGAAAAGAACTGTTGTTGGTGACTGACATTTCGGCAACCTGAGCGGAAGTCATCTTCAGAGTCAAGTGAATAATGTTTGTCAGTCGATGATGTTATAAGTCTGGTCCGTTAAACGTGATTGGTCAGTTTAGCCATGATGGTATTGACTGAAAGACTTGTGTTAAGTTTGTCATCAGTCATTGGTCGGTTTCGATCCGTCTATTGTTAGTCAAATTGGTCGGTTTTTGGTTCGTCCACTGTTAGTCAAATTAAGTCGGTCTGTTAGAAGTCCGTTTGTGGGTTTCGTTTCCGTCATGGATAAGTCGTTTGTAAGGCACTGGTAGCTGTTGACATCTGTTAAGAGGCGTTTGTTCTAGGTTAGTGTACCAGCTTTCCAGAGTCAGTCGTTGAAAATAGTTTGTACTGTAGGTTAAGTATTGAGCAGAGTCCCAGTCAATGTTGTGGTTTGTCAGTTGATGATGTACAGCAATGTGATTGTTGGCATCACCATTTCTCGAGGCTCGTTTGTGTTCAGTCAGTCTTGTGTTAAGTTTCTGCCAGTCTCACCAATGAAGGAAGCCTGGCAGTCGGAGCATTTGATCTTGTAAACTGCTCCCTGTCTGTTGTTAGGTTCGTCCCTGTCTTTAACGTTGGTCAGTGAGTGTCGTAACGTAGTTGTGGATTTGTGGGCTACACGAATGTTATAGGGCTGTAGGATCCGTGAGATGGTCTCAGAAGTGCCCTTAATGTAAGGTATAGTCAAGTTATCTGTCGACGTACGTCTTCGTCGTCGACGCACACCGACAGATTACTTGACGAGTCATCCTACAACCCGACTTCACACAAAGCCACGACTATAAAGACTTTGACGAGACGAGCGTATATAAGTTACGGCAGTACGCAGAAAAACTTAGACAGCAAAAAGGGAGCCTAAACTACAGAGGATCTGTTCTGTGAACACGATTCCCTCAGAAATCAGACGCCCTCGTCAACTATCACGCCGATAGAAATCTCGAGCTCATAATCTAATTGTTTAATAGATAGTGAGTAGCGTAACCAATCAGAGAACAGCATTCGCGATAGAACGCTAGTAGATTTACATTAAACAAGTAATGATATGATCCCTCCTAAAATTAAGGATTACACTAGCCTAAACGTTCGAGCAGTTATCAGAGAATTTTGAGACAGGCCCGTTTGGTTGTGTAGTCTTAATATATAAACTTACATAGACCTAATGCAGATGAAATATAAGCGCGGGCTTTTGTCAACAAACTGTCAGATCAATTTACATTGCTGTATATGCGAGTCAGAATACCCGGCTAATCGGCCTTGTCACAGAAATACTTTTTAACATCCAAAATACCGGACAAAGAACAAAATAAATTACCTCCGAATTCAGAGACTGGTTTCACTTCGATTCGGTACGTGACGTTTTACATGTGCTATAAAGCGTCGAAAAGTTTGTGCTCCATTGGGCTGCTTAATTTCTTTGTAACGAAAGTCTTCTATCTTTGGGAGACGGCAGAAATAATGTAGCATTCTTCATCGGCAAAAATTCGACTTCGAACATGGATAAAACGGGTAGTTTTTAGTGACTGCTCGAGGTTTTGAAACCCACAAAGTTTGTCACAACAACAATCAAAACACTCTGCCACCTCTCCCACCCAATAGATTTTTTTACCACTCAGATTCTGGGTGGTCACGTGACCAGCCGCAACCAGGGTCTTTCTTCCGACGATCTAGGGAGGCAGGGGAGAGAGAGCCTGGGAACGAGTTTGCGTACAGCAATCATGTCAAGGACGCTCAAGGTCAAGGGTAATCATGTTACGTATGACCGCGGTGCATGATTTCTAAGGGTAATCTTGTCAAGTTCGTAAACTTTGTGTTGCTTGTCGTCAGTTGTCGCGTTCCCGATGTGGCGAATTGGAGGTGCCGTACATCGGAGTTCGCCAGCTTAACCAAAGTGGGGCATAACGATTCAACAAGATTTATTGAAGAACTGGCTGAGCCGCTTGTACATCACTTACGGTAAAAACTAGAAATGAATAGACAATTGTCAAGTCAAAAAAAGGAACACGGAATAACAAGCTAAATGAAAATGAATAAAACTATAAGAAAGGAAAATATAGAAAAAACGACTTACATCTGATCTAGCACCGGGCGTGGGAAATTCCAAAGAAAACAGCTCTAAATACTCTAAGTTGAACTACGAGCGACTCCTAAACGTGGGACTCCGATAAACTGAAACGTGCTAAGAAATATGATATCTACGATGACGAAGCACCTAGAGCGGCCAGCCAAGAAACGTAAATCAAACATTAACTAAATCAACAAGTGTTGTAACGCAACGGAAGTGTTCAATCACTAAAGGTCCAATGTTTATCTATGTACACGACATCAGTGAAGAAACAAAAACATGACTTCCATTTTGTTTTCGCCCTCAAGGGCCACGGGTCTATAGCCCATTCGCCTTCGCCTGATGCGCATTGACCCGTAGCTCCCCCCCGGGGGGTACTCCCTTATATGGGCTATAAAGGTATGTGCGGCCCCAAAACGTATGGTTTTTCAGCCGTTTTGGTCATAAATAGGGTATCGATTATAGCTGATTTTTGGCCATTTTGTTCATAAATAGGGTATGGTTTTGCACTCTAGCCTTGATACGAGTGAGTTTTTAAGAGGAAGCCACTTTTTCATGATTATCGAAAAGAAAATCAACAAAAGCCCTTTACAAATCATGTTTACGGTAAGTTAACATTGGTCTGAACCAGGGAACTAATTATAACCAGGAGATTATCAAGGAACGTAGGTCTGAAACAAGATTTTGATTTAAGGGTCAGGTCATAAATAGGGTTTCGAATTTTTGGTGATGTCATTAATAGGGTGGGGAATATTGCAGACTTTGGTCATGGATAGGGTAAGGGTTTTGGGAAGCGGGCCGCACACCCCACCCAATTTTTCTGGAGTACCCCCCGGGTCCGTAATAATGATTTCTCTTTGAAGGACTGGAAAGGAGCGTGATACTGGTATTGCGTGACTTTTATGAGTGACCATAATTCTGGTGAACGTGAATTTGCACCTACAAGTACAACGCAGGTTGTTTATGCTCGTAGACCCCTCGTAGAAAACTATTGCAGTGTACAAAACTTTTCGTTCACAAAGGAGACACCGTAGCCTAGTGGTTAGTTCGCCAGACTTTCCGCCAGACAGAAATTCGGAGGTCGCAGGTTCAAGTAAGTATTGTGATAAGCGGGGCAGTTCGGTGCGGTGACCCGGGGCACGATTGTAAAAAGCCAACTGGTTTGCCTCCTTTAACCTTGTTAAGCTTCATTTACATTATTTTTCTAAGGTTTGAACTTGTTCTGACTCACTTATTAACGATAAACAAATGATGTTTTTTGTCAAGAGGACAAGATTTTGTGATGGCGAAGCCTGTCTGTGTGAATGATTTCAAAGAATTAGCGAGGAAAACCTTGCCGAAATATGCATACGATTTCTACGCATCAGGGGCGAACGAGGAATTCACGCTGAAAGAAAACCGCGAGGCATACAAAAGGTATAAAACCTAAGGAGGAAGCCTTAATTAAATCATTATATATTGTTAAAAAGTTCAAAACTTCAATTCTGAAAAACGGATGTAATGTAAGGTGATAGACTGAAATCAAGTCTCGTAGCATATTCATGCACTTTAGGAAAATCATCAGAAATTTATTTGTCACGTCAGGCAGGTGGTTCAAAGCTCTGTATTAATTGTAACTACTTCTAAAAATTTTAAAAATGTTTACCCCCCGCCCCCTTGGGTGTAAAGACTGTTTTTACCAAGGCAAGAAATTCAAGGGGAACGGGGAAAGCTCCTAGCTGATGAAACCATACCTCCATCCCTGGCGACATTCAAAAAGAAAATGACTGCTATTATGAATTAATTTATGCTTTCATTCCAGTACAATATTCAAGTTCTTTTCTCCCTCCTTCCATTATTTAGTCAATTATTTTTATTGTACACCGTTCGTGTGATGCCCCACTGGCTTTACTAACTCAATCAAGGTAAAGGAAAAAGTAGATATTAAACTTGGTCTAGTTAAAGTGAGTGCAGTGTGTCAAAATATTTGTCGTCATATCAGCTTGCAGTTATGTGCAGTAGCACAGTATACATTCGGGGCAGACAATTCACCTTCTCAGACATTTTCTTTTTTTTCAAGGTTTCGTATAAAACCCCGAATTTTGCAAGGAATTTCTGGCGTGGATATGTCATTGCTCTTGTTCGGAGAAAGAATCAGCATGCCTATTTGTATGGCTCCAGTTGGAGTGCAAGCCATGGCAAACACTATGGCAGAAATGGCAAGTGCACAAGGTATTCAACGGGAATTTATATGTTAATTGGCATGATGACTGTGATGTGACACATGAGAGTCCCCCCCCACCCCAGTACTTTCGCTGTTACTATTATACAATGGACATAATAATATCATTGTGACCTTTGCTAAGAGACATTTGCAAATGATTTCACACTTACTGTATTGTTCCAGAAAATATATACACCCAAGTTCATGGAAGGTTGCTCATCATGTCCTTTAAATTAAGTTGGATTTGACTGATGTGTTTACATCCTTGTTGCTGCCCAATTAAGATCATGTGCTGATCCATTTGGGAGATTACAATTTTTCTGTTTGTACAATTACTCCCATGCAATCAGTTGCGTGTGGCAAATGGCACAACTGTATCACTTCTCAAATGAATCATCACATTGGTCTAAATTGGGTGGCAACAGCAGTTAGCCAAATCCATCTATTTCACTCAAATAGCTGCAGCTGTGAAAGTAGAAAATACATGATACAAAATAATTTAGAATTATTTTGAAATTCTTAATTTAACACAGCTGGACAAGAGGCCGAAACTTGCATGGTTTTGAGCTGTATGGCATCAGCGACCATTGAAGATGTTGCAAAAGCAGCACCAAATGTTTTACGATGGCTTCAAATGTACATCTTTAGAGACCAAGAACTTACAAGGAGCCTTGTTAAACGTGCAGAGGACAGTGGTTACAAAGCTATTGTTTTAACAGTTGATGCTATAACCCATGGCCGTAGGTGGCGTGATCTAAAGAATCAGTCAGTATTAGTACCTCACTTGAGGTTTGGTAACATTGGAGGCTCTAAAACAGAAGCATGCTCAACAGAAGACTATGCCTTGTATGTGAAATCCCTCATTGAGCAAGCGATTGACTGGAGGTCATTTTCCTGGTTAAAAAGTATCACTAAGCTGCCTGTTTTGATAAAGGGAATATTGACTGCTGAGGATGCCAAGTTAGCTCTGCAACATGGTGTTAGTGGAATAATTGTTTCCAATCATGGAGGCAGACAGCTAGATGGAGTGCCAGCCACTGTAATAACATCGAAAATGCTTAATAAGTAAAATAATAATAATATAATTAAATTAATCACACTTTGTTGTAACTATGGTCTCTTGGGATGATGTGTACTAAAGGCACTTGCAGTGAAGTGTTGATTTGATACCTTCAATTGACCCTTGATCAACGCTCAGTTAACATCTCGATTGATACTAGATGGACGTCTCGATTGAAATTTGGTTGACATTCAATTGACATCTTGACTGCCAACTTATCGACAGTTGGTCAATAGTTGGCCCAGTGTTGACCAACTCAAAGATATCGATCGACACTCAATGGCGTGTCTGCAAAATTAATTGCCTCTCAACTGATGTCAATCAAGTGTCATTATGGAGGTGTCGATCGAGTGTCAATTGAGTATCGATTGAGTGTCGAGTGAGGGTATCGATTGAGGGTATTGATCAACACACGGCTGCGAATGCCTTTAATAGAGGGATATGATCTGTCTCTTGTGTGTGGCTCCAGGAAATATCCAATTACCACTCACTCTGCTCTCAAAAAGCCCAAGTAGGTATCTAAAGGAAATTATGACAGAAGCTTTTTACTGAGGTGGGGTATTGCTTACTCCGCACTATAAACCTTCTGTGGGTTGGTGTGGGATATTTTCAAGAAATTATGACACACCAAAATTTTATAATGTTTTATTACAAGTTCTTGATTTGAGTGAAAATTCATTTATCCTAGATAGTGTTCTCAAATCATGCATGCAGCTTTCCAAGATTTTTGTAATTGGGTCAGTCAGGCCTAATTGCTTGTTTTATTACCGAATCAAATGATGATGATGATAATTCTTCTCTTGTATTTTGTTTGTGTTTGTTAGCTTGATGTGCTACCAGAGATAGTTAAGGCAGTTGAAGGCAAAGTTGATGTTTTTGTTGATGGTGGAATACGGAATGGTACTGATGTCCTCAAGGCATTAGCCCTCGGAGCTCGTGCGGTTTTCATCGGCAGACCAGTTTTATGGGGTCTGGCTTTTCAAGTATGTTTCTGAACTATTTTTAGATCTGACTGAAATTCCTCTCTACTCCCCCCATCCCTCTTGCACAAAATGCCTGCGTGTTTGCCGTGAGTACAGGTAGCCCTGACCATTTTCCAGCCTCACGTGAAAAAAAGGAGTATGTTATACAACAGGAGCTGATTAGACTCTTTAGTCCAGGCTTTGAGTTGGTTGGGACGCAACGCGAAAAAACGGTGGAGCGGAAAAAGGAGAAAAAAATGCGTTCTCTGGCCTTCCCGCGCCCCATATCTCCTGAATTTTTTCGGGCACCATTTTTCGCACTGCGTCCCAAGTAACTGAACGCGTGGACGAGGCTAAGAACTGATCAATGTATCACTTGTGATCAATCCTGGGTTAGTGAAGCCGGCTGGAGACTGACAATATTGTAAATAAATAGACCATGGTTTGTAAGATATAGAGCACCTCTCAATATTGAGTGTCGTGAAGCCAAAACCTTAGTAATCACTCATTCCAATCATAAAGGACTCAGGCAATCCAATAAACCAATCAAAACTCGTAGTAAATACACGTAGCTGACGCGAAGCGCGGGAAAACGTTTGCGAACGCGTTGCGATTGGGTTTGGTTCTGTTTGGATGAAAAAGTGGCGCGAGTTTTTTTAAGCCAATCGTGTAGCGTAGTAATGTAAAACCACGAACTCGATACTCAAATAGGTCAAATGAAAACCCCTCTAGAAGTTGACTAATGCATTGCTCCCAAATGGGTGAACAAGACATTATCGCTTTGAATTAATTTCAGTAGCGGTCTAGCACTTGAGGTGAATTATTGTTGTTCATTTTTTCTTTCAGGGGAAGCAAGGAGTTTCAGATGTTTTACAGATACTGAAAGAAGAATTCAAAACTGCTATGATATTGGCAGGTGGGACGGTGGCTCTGTTCTACTTTAAGCTGCTTTATAGCGGAGCTCCTGCGCGCCAGATGCGCGCGATCGGAGCCCCATACCTGAGAAAATTTGGTAACCCATCGATCTAAAAAGTCCGTACGCCAAAATAAGAGAGTAGCACCATTCGCCTTAATCACAGTCCGCCATGTTGGATGCAACGTCACCATTTTTGGCATGAAAGCGAGGCCACGCGTGTTGAAACATCATGGCTGAGTCAGCGAGTACTTTGATTTCTTCAGAGTTTTGGTACTGCAATCTGGTGGACATACCGACAACAATATTTACCTGTGACAGTGACAGTGTATATTGGCTCCGGGAAGTCTACAACAACAGGAGAGGATGACAGTTCCGGTTGGACCTCCACAGAACTTTCCTCGCCAGAAGCTTGGCCGAAAGTTGATGCTATGGATTAAAATGAAAAACATAAAAATACTTCTGATTATTTTACGATTTTAACCAAGGAATGTTTAAAGAAATATCGACAACAATATGTACCTGTCACAGTGACAGGGGACGATGGCACGCTTACATCAAACAATCGCACCCGTGCACGCGGTGGTTCTCGCTTTGTCGGAGATTTTCTTTTCCTGGGTGATCTTGACCAGCAAAAAGTACTCGGAACTGCATGCTTGTCCAGAACACGCTTCCCTGTTAAAGTTGTCTGAAAATCCGCTTCCTTAAAGTGTACAGAACATACTCTTGTGCTGTTTGTTATCTGTAGATGGACCAGATCATAATAATTAATGTAAATACATGTGCGCAACAATGACATCGATAACCTAACCAACTTACCTGGACACTTTTGCCCACGTCTCGCCGTATTTTGACAACCCACTGCTTTCGAATGGCTTCATCACTGGGAAATTGGTGAAAGGTATGATTTGGAATATTTTTAGCGCGATTATTTTTACATTGCGGCACGCAACAGTGATCTCCGTTGGGCATGATTGCAGATGATCGCCTTGTCTCCTCGATCGCCGGAAGTTGACTTTACACGCGTGGCCTCGTATCGTTGTCAAAAGTACATGACGTCAATCCAAGATGGCTGCTGTGCGATAAAGGCGAATTACCAAAGGTATATCTTTGATATTGGAAAACCAATTTTCAAAACGAGGTATTCGTTGACTAGTATCACGTGACCATCTCGCAGGCTCAGGTTAAGAGCTTTTGAAGTTGTCCGCTGACCAGATACTGGTTTTGCGATTGGATCGCGGCCTCAAGCCAGGCTGTTGCTCTGGGAGAGAACGAGGGAGTACGTGCAAAGGCAAAATTGCGGCACAGTTTAACCCCTGGCGCGTTGTCGACTTTTCTTCCGTGATATTCGTGGCACAATCGTCCTTAGAAACTCCCTTATATATATTGCGTACGTAATTTCTACAATCTTGGGTACACTTATTGGGTATAGTTTGTTAGAATGTAACTGGAAAAAATAGTGAAACCACACGCTAAACAATTACATTCTAACAATTGATCAGTTTTGAGTTTCTGATCCACGAAAAAAATCCTCTTTTCCTTTATGGTTAATTATTGCAATAAGGAGCACCGCTTTTAGGCTGGGCTAAATCTATATATTACTTTCTACTTGAACAATGGTTATAATTGGTTCTGACGGTTCGCAACACGGTTGGGGAAGGGGGTGGGGGGGGGGGGCTAATATTTTTCTATCATTTTCTGAGTTGCTCCTTGCTTTCCTCTTACCAAGTTCTTAATGATTTAAATGTTTGAAAAAGCAACTAAACAGTAGGAACTGGAAGGAACTGTATTGAGGAGAAAATAACACCCAGGCACACCTCAAACGTTTTTGTTTGTTTGTTTGTTTGTTTTAATTTTCAGGATGTGGAAGCTTGTCAGATATCAATCGGTCCTTGGTGGCAAGAGATGCGTCTTATTTCTCACGTCTGTAATCCAGCATGAATTACACAAATCATGGAGGAGTTCACGTGTTTTCTTTTGGTTTCGTTCAAGCAAGGATGCGGCGCTTCTGAGGGTTTAATACACAATTGCATTTATTTTCATTGAAAACATTTCGCTTGTTCTTCAAAGGTTTTGTTGCGGGATCTTACAGAGCTAAACTTAACTCCGTAATTACGGAAAATAACGGTTGCTGCTACAATTTGTCGTTTCGCGATGATTCAAATTCTCTTCCTCTGGTATCTAAGTCGACCTCAGTTATCTTACAACTTGTTTCTCTAGTTACCTCACTGGGAGCCGAGTGGCATACTTTGTATATCATCATTAGTGAGTATATTAATGACGTCATTTCCCGATTTTTCAAGGTTGTTTGTACAAACAGTCAGTTTATCGATATAGGTAAGGTCAAGTCTGCATACAAGCCAAGTGGCCCACCAGGCCGGAGCTTATCCCGGTTTCTGTAGCATGAAGCGACTAGGAGTATTTCTACTCCCTCCTGGATGGGATGCTAGTCCATCGCAGGGTTACCCCCAGCATTAAGTTCGCCAGTACCCATTTAGACACCTGGGTGGAGAGAGGCACTGTGAGAGTAAAGTGTCTTGCCCAAGAACACAATACAATGTCCCTGGCTACGGCTCGAACCCGGTCCGCTCAATTCGGAGACGAGCGCACTAACCATGAGGCCACCGCGCAGGCGTCCCTCCCTCAACGTTCTTGTTCAGTAAAGGCAAGTCATGGACGATGATCAGGCTTGGTAAAGGTTCAGTCACGGACGGAGTGACAGAAGTGTTATTCGTCTCCTTTGCTGTCTATCCGAGGTGAAAATGCCCCAAGACAAAACGCCCTTGGCATTCAATTTTACGTGGAATTAGCTTACTTGAATACCTCTTGTCATGCGTTAGGAACTGATCGTTCAGTGAAACAGTTTGTCTCTTTGAGGCGTTTTGACTAAAGAGTATTTTTGAGGCAGCAATCCTTGTTGGGACACTTAACTTATTTCGTAACGCTGCAAGATGAGCTGCCAAGAGGCAATGAAAGTTGAGATACAATATCTCATGAGATTTTTGAAGTCGTTTTGATCATTGTCCATTATTTCTTGTATGCCTGTGGCAACACTTGACCGATAAAAGCCGAGGTCGATCAGCTATAGTGAGGTTCTAATGGCTGACAACCGAGATTCAGCGAACCAATCAGAGGCTAGAATTGCATTCAGTATCAACATTGTCCGAGTTCGAGGATGCGCACACTCATTACTGATGCAAGGACCATTATTTTTTTTTCAGTTTAACTAATACTTCGATATTCCGTTAAACTAAACAGGTTGATCTCTTAGTAGAATTTCGCAGAGTTCTCCACATTTAGTAACTTATTACATGAAATTTTCGCGACACGTTTATTTCGAGATTTTGGGTTGCGCATCAGTTTCGCGACACTTAAATTCCGCGATTTTGCGAAAATTTTTGAATCGCGTTAACTTTGCGTTTTTTAGTATTATTTGCAATTTCTTTCCTTGGCAATGTAACTGACGTTACTTAAACATGTCCTTGATTTTAGGAAACCGACTTTATTTAAGGTACAATAACGTCAAAATTAACCAAAGGCAACGACGAGACTAGTCTATATGTCAACAGTAACATAATGTGAGTCACTCAACTTTCGCGTCATGCTATGTTCGCGACACTTATTGCTCGCGTTACTTTAATTTCGCGATTTTTTTTAAATCGCGAAATTCGCGAAATCAATTACAATGGGTCGCGAAAATCTCATGTAGTATTAACCCTTTGACGCCCAAGTAGCCATATACCGCCACTTAATGGTCGTGCTCTTTGTACCACTTGTGACGTCATCAATTTAAATATCACCTGATATTATTGATAAACAGATGGTAGTACTAGGCTAGGCCTTTCCGCACAATGGTCAGGTTTAGATATCGACAACATTCCGATGTCGCAAATCGAAAAACAACGTTATCAGTTTTGGTGAAAAAACGGTGGTAAAATGTTCCACTACGCCTATCATTGATCAAGGTCCATTTCTAGGCTTCGCCCGTAATTAACATGCAACTTTTCACGGCAGCAAGGAAGAACATACAATGCAAAAGGTAGCCAGTGTAAAAGGGCCGAGAAAAACAGAAAGGAAAGGGGCAACGAACAAAATTGAGAACGGTTAATGGCGCAAAAAACAAGTCCAAATTTTGGCTTATGCGGATGCCCGGAATTGAAATTTTGCTCAATTTTGTACCTAATCCTCGAAAAATCTCTCCTTTTAGTAAAAAAAAGCTTTCTTAGCAAGACTTAGGCTTATCTAGCGTCACAGCAGCTAAAAATCGTGACTAAACGGTTAAAAATGGTATTTTTTGGCGAAGGTTTGGTATTCAAAGGGTTAAGGTCATTCCTCACATTTGCATTGCGCATCCTTACTGCGCATAATTTATGGCGTCATTAGCGCGCGCTCGTGCACGCGCATATTGAAAACATGATGGATTTGCCTTGATATTGAGCTCTTTCAGTTGAAAAATGGCTCCAGCTCACCAACGAGCATGGGCAGCCCAATTTTTTTTCCAGCCATTGTAATCAACTAATCATAAGCTTCGCATGAGGAAAGACTGATCTAATTTCTATTGCTGAAAATTGAATAAATAAGAAAAATAGCAGATACACTGTGGTCTTTTCTATTTGCAGTTGGTAACCACGTCAAGAAATTTGGCTCAAATTTTTAATCAAGGATTTAGCTTTCTGTCTGAATCAAACTTAAAATGTTTATTTGTGTGCGACACAATGGATTGACTGTAGTTTAATGCGTTTTGTTATGAGTCTGGGCTCACAAAGAGTTTACAATTACTGAGAATGCGTTTTTATAATAAGCATTAAATAATGCCAAAATGGGGCATTTTCAATGCCTCACTGCTCCTTAATGAGCATGGACACCCCCCTTTTTTATTTCAAAATTGAAGTTATCATATGACAGATATTCAGTGGACAAAGTTTGAACAAAAATCTATTGTCACTTTTATTTCAGAGGAATTACCTTAAGGTACTCAAGTTTTGCACATAGCGGACATTTTTTAGCCTGCGAACGCAGACGTATTTCCGGCTGTCGCTTGCCTCCCCCGAAAATAACGTCTGCGAACCTGAGCCAGGAAACGATTTCAGTGACGTAATGACTTTTGTTTCTCCTTGGCCAATCAGATTCCATGATAGAATGAAACTCGAGTGCTCCTCGCAGCGAATACCTCGCGCGGTAGTTCTGGGGCTATTTGAGCTAAACTGTGATTGGCTTAAAATTCCTACGTCACAGAAATCGTTTCATGGCTCGGGTTCGCAGACGTTATTTTCGGCGGCGACAAGCGACAGCCGGAAATACGTCTACGTTCACAGGCTAGACATTTTTCGGCTTGAGCGCCAAAGGAAGACTCGAGCCCGCGGTCAAACAATCGCTGGTTGGCGTCGCGCATGCTTCGTAGCAGTTGAAACCCTGATCACAACAAACATGGACGCTGTAAGCAATGTGACAACAGAGCAAACAGCATTAACAGGAGAGAAACAAGACGATTCAGACGACGAGGATAAAAATAACGTCGATTTAGGAGTTGCTGGCTTGCCTCGCATTAACTTTTCCGGTTCTAAAAACGAATTTGAGACGATAAATTTGGATGGAGATGGTGATGATGAGGAGGAAGAAGATCCTTCGGATCGTGATCTCTCGGACGACAAACGGAAGAAAAAGTACAGAAAAAAGAAAAAGAAGAACCAACCTTTAGAGGATTTATCAGACAGTAGTTCAGACGACGAAAGAACGAGCAGTAGAAAGAGAAAAGAGACTGAAACTGATCCGGTAAATACGTTACATTTATGCAGTACTAAAGAGCCCTTCAATTAATTGCTATTAATCCCCAATAACCTTCATTATAACGTTTAATAGGTGTACACGTTTGCTAGCTTAAAACCATTACCTGAAGAATTTTGGTCATCAATTCTCCTCGTTTTTAGTTTGATAATAATTTTTAGTGTACAAGCTGGTGAAAGATTGGAATATTGATAGACAATGCAAGCCAATATAAGCTCGTTAATATTATGCCTATAAGGGTATTTTTTTGCCATTTTCCAGAGTTGCATCTGTAAAATATCACCGACTGCACGTTAAATGGGTAAATATTTTGCAAAACCCTCTAATGTATTGGCTTTACCTCTAAGTGAGTGCATACATGTACATATTTACTTCTAGTTGTTTCATATGCAAATGTAGCTTGAGCCACTTTTCTTAACGGTACACTTGATACATGTGAATATTATTCTGATCAATATGCCCTTGCCAAATTCTGTCACATGACTCTTTTTAGTCATAAAAACAGTCAGTGCCACGAAAAAACTGTCCTAGTGTTAATTTGAAACTGTGGCTTCATCAGTGGACCCAGTGTTTGCCTAATTGGCAGCATCTAATTGTGAACACCACAGAAAAATGGTGTTTAACTTAACTTATAACTTTTTCTCATGAACTACTTTAGATACGGTATTTTAGACTTATTTCCTCATAAAAATCTTACTTTGCTTCCCTCCACTTTCCATGTTTGACCATACTGAACATTTAATTTCTTGGGGGTAATGGACCACAATTAATGGTTTCCATAATCAATAATGTTTTACTGAATAGCTAAAATTGAATTGGCATCATGCCCAACCCCCAACCTGGAGGGCCAGGGTTTTCCGTCTGGGTGACCTTCCCTGAGCCACTGTATTCTGTTATTTATAAAGGTGCTGGATACCTGCGCTATGCCCTTGTCACTCAGTCAAGGGTTTCATTTAGGGCGGGGCACCGGGTAAATTGACTGGCTGTGAGAACAATTTTGCCTGCCTGGTTTGACCATCTAGGAGAGAGGTTTTCTCATAACGAAGTTAACTTCAAATAGTTTTGCCCACTTATGAAAACCAATTGCTCTCTTGTTGACAACATTAATGAAATCCCTGCTCAGCTACAGTAGAACTGCATTAGCAGGGTTTTGAGGAAGATATTCAACAGGTAATTTGGTGGCACAGCCTGTTTAAGGATGTTTGCGCTAATTGTTTCTGTGCATCCTTACTGCGCATGAAATTCACATGCCACGTCATGCATGGAGCGCGTGCACTGTAAGTAGTAAAGTGAACAATAGAAGGACAAATGGCCACTGCTACAACTTTAAGTGGACTTAACGATCTTGGACGTTCAGTGACCCCTGTTTTTCTTTTGATGGGCCATTTTCTCTACCGATTTTCTATGTTTTGCGAAAAAATGAAGAAAATCTATTGAGTAGAAGTTTGAAATTTTTGCAAAACTCACCATCGAATTATGTTCGTACGAGGTCTTCATTTAGTTGTGCGTCAGTTTCAAATGCTTCTTGGAGGGTTAAGGTTTGTGAAAACGATGGCAATATTTGGAATTATTAATGCCACAGATTCACTTATACAAAATATTATTAGGATGTTTTGCCTCTGTCGACTTATCTTTGATATTTTAACCTAAAAACCCTGAAGACCATGCAGAATTATGTGCACCAATTTATCAAAATCAGACTAGTTTTCCACGCGCTTTATCTCTGAAACGAAGTCGGTGACCCCCAATTTTTATTTCATTTCTGAAACAAGTATATCATTATCTGTCCGCAGTAGAAGGTTAAAAAAAAAATCTATCGAGTAGAAAATTTTCATGCGAACGTCCTTAATGACACAGTGGACAATTCCCAGCTTCCACAAAGTACACTTGGTGGCCTCAGTACACTCCACCAAGACCCATTAATTATCACCCTTCAACTCCACAAAACCCCACTTTTGAACAATATTACATTCTCAACATTTGGCCTGATTCATTTTTCTCTTTTCACCAATTTCATTTTTGACAAGGTCATGCAGTAGGGTTCTGTAAAGGGCCATAATTAACCATACAGTATTATTGTATGTTTTCTGGATACATAAATTTTTATCTACGGGCCAAGACAAGGTAAGCACGAGGCAATTGGGTGAAAAATTAAAAGGACAACTACATGTACATGTGCATAATGTACAACAACCTGAACATCTGATCACATTTGCATATGAGGTTTCCATGTTTTACAGTGTATAAGCTAGAGTTAATATGGTGTCTCCAAGACTAAATGAACAGTCAGTTATTACAGTTTGGCGAATTCTGGTCTGGTTTGGAAAATAATGTCTGTTCATATTATCAACATTTGAGTTCACATGCTATTTTTGAGGTTTAATCCCTGGCTGGGGTCACTGTATTCATTGTGCTCTTGCATAGAACAGTAGCAATCTACTCTCACATTGGCTTTTTCTCCACTCAGGATTAAGGGGTACCTGTAAGTTGTTAGGGCAACTTACATGTACATTGTGACAAAAAGTTGGGGAGAGAGAGAGCAATATTTCTAGCTGTGTCATGCTACAGAAATCAGAAATAAGTGCTGAGAGCAGTGAACTAGTTAGGCTGAAGTGTTAATCCACACTTGAGTTTGACTGAGACCAAATTAGCAGTTATCTATAGTCTGAGTGGCTGCAGTGCTAGCTGTGATATAGAGAAAATGTGAACTTATACATAGCTTACTTGGGGTCAAGTGAACTCTCAGTGTGTTAAAGACAACTTGTATGTTAGAGATTAAATTAAGCATCCTGTTGTTTTTCAGTCTGACCTAACATGGCCTCTTTGGGTGTGGTACTACATAGTAGCAGTATCAAGTGGAGCTTTGAAAGGTACCCATTTATTTTCTCAATTTACAGATTGAAATACAAGTAGAGAGTTCAGTTTCCATGTTTCTGTTCAGTTATTGAAATAATTCAGATGAAACACAAGTAGAAGTTTTTTGAGAACAAGAAATGTTGTGAAATAAACCAGTTTTATTTAATAAGAGTGTGGTTTCCACCCAATTTTGGACTACATGTAAGTTCACCCAGACTTCTCGAGGGTGTGAAACTGGGCTAAAAAAAAAAACAAAACAAAACAACAATAACAACAACAACAAAAACACAGCATCAAAAGCACGTTTTTTTCCCTGTAGTGTTTATAGAAGGTAATGAGTTACACTTAAAGTATAAACCAAGGCTGGGTATTAGTAAACTCCCACTTTGAATGGCTGTGAAGCTGCTAGAGCCGTATGTCTCAATCAACAGAAGGCCTTCTAAGTTCTTACTTGTAATCACTGAGGTCATGTCCCCTATTTGATCATAACTGTTCAGTTAACATTCGTTAATAAACTGCCTGACAACTGACTTAATCACACATGAAAATCTCTCTCTAGTTGCTGAATACCTGGGAGAAAAGTTGGCGGCTTTCTTTGGGATTACTACTCCAAGATATCAGTATGTAATCGATGAGTTTTACAGACTAAAAGAACAGGTCAGTGCTAAATGTACTTAAGAAGCAAAAAATTTATAAACAAAGTTTGGAACATGGTTGAACAAGATCCAGATTCATTGTGAAATTCACTGTCTGTGTACAGTCTGGTGTCCGCTTAATAGAGGTTTTTAACAATAGAAATTAGCCAAATACGATTTATTTTAGTGTCCGCGTCCACTTAATAGAGGTGTCCGCTGAATAGGGGATTGCTATGAAGGGAAATATAAGACGTTTATTTCAGGACCTGGCCTGCTTAGTGTCCGCTTAATAGAGGGTGTGTGCTTAATTGGGGGACCGCTTAGTAGAGGTTTCATTGTATTTCATGTATGATGCAATCAGCGATTGTAGACTTTTCAGGTAGTGTCAAAGACATTAAAAGCTGCAAATTGATGCAAAAACTTTAGTAAAGACCAGTCTTCCATATTGAGACAGACTTGATTTTGATTTTCCAGGAAAAAGAAGAGGAAGAACAAGAGAGAAGGGAAAGAGAATATGTTGAAAGAATGGCAGCGGAGAGGTTAGCTTCATTAGAAGGTGGCAGCAGCTTAGACCTTCAACAGACTGAGGAGTTATTGAATGGGAATGTTGTTGAACAAAATCCACAAGATATGTCAAACAAGCCTTGAAGTTTTTATTGATTAATAATCATCCTTCGCTATATGCAGTACATGTAGTCCCTTGTAAAGAATAAGTTATGGGGAAAATTGTGGCATTTGTGCCTACTTTGTAGAATAGTGTCTAAGTCCAGTGTCATTTTATTTTACCTGATCTGCATAGATTGCTCCTAACAGCAGTTACATGACCATATAAAATTTGTTTAATATGGTTCTCATTCATATAGTACATGTAAGGATCATTATTTTGTTGTCATACAGTTAATTTGACTTTATGTAAAAGATGACATCTTGAATCTAGTGCTGGAAATAATAGTTGATCATCAGGCATTGTCTGATCACATTCTGAAATTGTCTGACTAATTTTTACAGTCTGGTCAGGCATGATTCATGTCCAAGCACCAAAATGGCTCAGCTTTGTGGCTTCATTATCATAGCTCAGTTGGTAGAGCATTGCACCAGTATCGCGGAGGTCACGGGTTCAAATCCCGTTGAAGCCCTGATTTTTTCAGGCTTCTTCTTTCCAATTGCTTAAATTGGAAAATTTACTGCGATGATCACTCTTCACTTTAATCTATAACCGCAGTTCAAATATGAATTATTTCATATTATACTTCACATGAAATGTAACAAGTTTGTAAAATTTTTGTGGTTTCTACATGGCCAACTCTAAAGATATTTTTCAGTGTGACCAATAAAATGCAAAGTGCTGAATTCAACAATTTAAAAACATTACACTTCTTAAACTACCAAAGGATTGATCAACCAATCAGGTCATTTTCCACACATTCCTGGAAAAGTCATGTGGCTTTGAACATGGTTATTAATGGTAACACCACACAGACACAGTATGTATGCTGTGGTTTAAATTTTCCAAACTGGTATGTTAAATATTGAATTTTGCATAACAAAATGTTAGTGTGGGATCTATAGATGTTAATTAATGGTTTAATATTGGATGTGCCAAATTCTTTTAGAGGTTTTTGTGGGTAAATGTCACACTAAAAATATTTAAAATGTTTTTTCCAACCATTGAACTAGTCATGTTTTTGTGTAACAGTTAAGGGTATTTAATGGACATATCATTAATTCTTCTTTTGTTGGTTGGCAAGTTTTGCTGTGAAAGCTCTTTTAAGCCCTGTCATTAATTAAACTTTACAGTAAGCTATAGAACCCAGTTTTTGTTCCTTAATACACCCCTCCCAAGCTAAGATGATAACTTGAGACGAGTCAAATTGTTCTAGGTGCAGTTTGCCTTTTAGATATGTGGTTTTCTTTCTTATTATCTAAAAGAGGGGACTTATTGTATTGCATCGAATGGAAATTGGGGTTGATTTATTTATAGGTTGTGTTTGCTTCCGTATTATTTGTTCTATTTACAATAGCTGAATTGTACTTCCTACATTTATTTTTAGTTCTGCTATCTGATTTATGATTCAACATCCCCCTCCCTCCATCCATCAGTCCTCTGCTCTGTCCTCTGCCCTGGCCTCAAAGGCTTTGACAGAGGTTCCAAAATAATATTTAAATTCAGTCCTCTGGGGAGACTTAAAAGAGCTTTTACTTCAATAACATTAAACACGTGTACAGTATAGAGCAGTTTTCAATTGAGTGTAGTAAAACCAAAACCAAAGTAATCGCTCTAACCTGTCAAAGGATGCAGACAATCCAGTGAACCAATCAAAACTCAATGTCATTACATGTAGCTGACACAAGGCGTGGGAAATCGTGCCCAAGCGAGCCATGATTGGTTTGTCTTTTCTGATTGGACGAAAAAGTATATAAGGCAATTGTGTAGCGTAGTTGACACAAAACCAGTTACTTTCTACACTCAAATGAAAATCGCTCTATGCAGAATTAAGCCATTAAAATGTAAATATTTTTTCCAACGTCATATACTATTTTATCATTTTTACGAAAGCTCATATCTTCAGGCATGTAAATATGCACGAATGAAATTTGCTTTTAACAATTGAATTAGTTACTAACAGCATGTGCAATACATAAAGCGTGATTGACACTGATCATCTGGGTAAGGGTAGTTCTGAAAAGAACTGTCATTGGAGACCCAAAGTAGCACAACTCTAAAGATGACATCTGCTCAGAGCAACAGTTTTTTTTAGAATAACCCTCGTTCAGATTAATGTGCCAGGCGAAGTAGTGGAAATAATGTAACACAAAGTTGCTATTTTGGTAGCTTCTTCTATGGTTTCCACTTTTAATTAATAGTGTAGAAATCGTAAAGGAAACATGCAAGTAAGAAAGGGAATGAGTGAGGAATAGAGAAGTGGTATTTTTTTGGCTATTTTCTTGCTCATTATGTTTATTTTTCTTGTCCCATGCCGTTGCAGTCTGCCCTAATCTGAAATTCTTTGACAGCTTTCTTGTCAATAAATCTTTATTAATTGCTTTGTATACAGCCAGCAAAAATGGTTTATGGTGTTAATCAGACGTACAAAGTCAACTAGTCAAAATGTAAAGGAAATAAGGGAATTAAGGTTAAAATTTGTAAAGAATTTTTCAGGCTTGGTCCAGTAAAGAATTCGGAATTAATTCATTATGACTTTCAAAAATAACAAAAATATAAAACAAATTAAAAAGAAAACCGAAAGAAAAACATGATCGTTCTCCTTGATTTCATCTTCAAACAGTGTCTTAATTAATGCTTCATGAGCAATTTTTTTCTCAATAAAAGAAAATTTTCCTTAATTCACTCTCCAAGTCTATTGCTTTTGGGTATTTTTGACCTCTTTTATGCACAAAACTTGGGTCCAAACGCGCCAGAATTTCTTGACGTTAGGTCGAAGGATCCTCGGCAGGCAGCTGTATTTGAAGTAGCAGACGTCTGCACGCAGGATAGGAAGTGTTCCACAGCTCACAAGCTTCGGAAATCTTCCATAAATTCGGAAATGTTCGGAAACGTTCATATAACTTCGGGAACATTCGGAGAATCTTCGGAAATGCTTAGAACTTGATCAGTTGCTCAGATCCAAAAAAGTTGCCCAGACGAAAGTCGCAGGAAGCAGTAAAAGTTGCAAAAATACTGCAGAGGAACTTTGGCAGAGCCTTAAAATTTGGAATGGATCATAAATGTTTTTTCGGGGGGAGTTCGGGTTGAACACAATTTCGATTTTCTCACGTGCAGGTACTTTTATCCTGGTATTTTCCTAAACCAAGGCCCATCAAAAATGTTATGGTTAAGTCCTTAACTTACACAAGTAACTTTTTATCTCTTAGATTGCGTGACTAGCCAAATACCTTTCGTCATGCAACGCGTTCTGTGATCGTGTACGTGACACTTACCCCACCCTAGTCAGGTCAATACTTCTTTAGTCATCAACCAATCAGGTGTCCACGGTTGCCTTGACGTCAACATCAACTTACTTTTGTAAAGAGAATAATGCAGAAATGTCCCTTTTGTGAAACGATTTAGCCGAAATACCGAATAGTTTTGACGACGTTGTGGGTATGATGTGATTTCCTGCACGAAAATCTTACAGATCGTGTTTTCCTTTACGGAATCAAATCGGATGGAAGTCAACGAAACCGCCATTCAAAATGGACGACTTGACATTTCTTGCCTCATTTCCTCTTAGCGGATGGAAGACTTGATAGCACCTGGAGCACCATGAAAGCTCTTGAATACTCCGTGGAATCGGCTGAAGCTTAATTTTGCAATCCGAAAGAACAAGTTTGGAATGCGGAATGAACTAACTAATTAACCGCAACAAAACACCAGTAATTTTCGGCTCGCGGACGTCTACGTTTTATATGAAAACATTCGATAGCAATTTCGTCGAGTGTTTGTGTGATGGGCTCTATGGAAGGCGGTGGAGCGCCTTTACTCAACGATTACAAACTTGAATTCTTCAGGAAACGTTTTCCTCAGACCTTGCTCGGTGGATTGAAGCTAAAACTGGGATATAATGCGCCATTCTATGTTTACCTGAACCAAGTCCTGGTGTTTTTGGTTCCTTTCATTCTTGGAGGTTTGCTCACCATTTGCGCGGAGTTCGAATTTATAAATGATGTTTACATCAACAGCTGTATTTATGGAGGCCTTATGATCATATTCGTTTTAAGCACTCAGATTTTGAGCTGGTTTATGCGTCGAAGTTCGACAAGTCTTGCCAAATTTCAAAAGAACCTCTTGGCACAAGATGACGAGGTCGACTTCGTTTCATGTTGTGGTCTGGAAACCATTGACTTTATTTTTCCCGCGAAGAAATTTGTGGCCAATATGGTCATCCATGGAGTGATTTCTGGGGTTTTGTGTGGGTTGATGTTTTTATATCTTCTGCCATCTTATTTGAATGGACTGTATTCAGAGACGGGTGCCACAGTGGTTCTGTATATTTTGGGATGGTGGACGGTTTGCATTGCTCAGTACTCTTTAACTTCGACATCTCCACCAGAGCTGGCCATATTCAGGGCCCTTGATACATTAGAGATCACTCCACTTATGAGGCCATTTTATGTGCTTATATTTGGAATCATTGGAGTCTTGGCAAGGTAATTCACTTGCTGCATGTTTTTAATTTGCCCCCCCCCCCCCCCCCCTTACCCATTCCATTTTGGGTAAAGCCTGGTTCTCATATCCCATTGACCTACATCTACATGCGACATTGTCGCCGGTTGCATTTGACAAGGTTCAGCAACCTGGTCCAATGGGTCCCTGGTGCATCTGCCATGGATCGCGAGGGGGGTGAATGGGTTTTCAAATCGATGGATTTGGCCTTAAGGTGGCCGAACACAGTTTTCAAGAGCCTATGCCTAATTCACCATTACTTTTAAGCTATTTATGCTTTGGCGCTCGTTTTTTGCAAGAGTCAAGGTTAACGACAGAAAAGTTTATTCTCGCATTTTGGCTAAGGTGTGTGCTGTTGCCATGGCAACAGGGCTGGTTAAAAACAAGGCTTAAAAAATGGTTTTTGTTTATTTAAAAAAAATCCAGTCGTTAGATTTTTTTCATCGTTTGCCTACTACGAATTGACATTAAATCCCTTCTGTCAACACTGTTCTCATAAAATTTTGACGTAGGCGATTTTCGTAATTTGCCGTAAATCGTTTTCACCGCATGTTCTGTATTATTAAAAATTCCCTATGTCAAAATTCAGATTTTTTGCGATAGATCATTCATGTGGTTTCTGAACTATTTTTTTGCCAAATTTCTTGAAATTCTAACGACTGGATCGCCAGAAATCCGCAAGTTTCTGCAAAAGCAATCGGTCTCAATTTTTCCAGCAACTGCGCATGCACTGCATTTAACTGGGTTCTTTCGGTAACAAAGAGAAAGCTGAGAATTGCTGGTTTCTTTGCGTCGTTACCTTTTCTAACATATCTTTGCAATAAAAGACTAAAGCCATCAATACACTGCGTTCAATAATAGAGAAAAAATAACACAGATAGTGCGGGTGTTGAGTGAATAAAATGATTGCTCTTTGCAATCCTTGTGTACGCGCTCAATTGCATCAGCAAAAGCGCGCGTGAAAACTGTGTTCAGCCACCTTAAAAAGCTTACGGATTGTGGATTTTTGTGGTAAATCGAGCGGATTCACAGATTTTGAAAACACAGTGGATTGTAGATTAGCTGTAAATTATGGCTCGGATTTCGGATTGTGACTATCTTGATGTTCAGATCTGGGGTCCTAAATGAAATTTGGATCATTGATCTTTCTTCAACCTCAGTCGGTATGTTAATGAGTTCATCCAAATTACTATTTTTTTTTTTTTTGAATGAAGCCTATTTAAACTCAGGTGTGAGACTGTTATTGCAATTGTACTATGTTATAGCCATCGAGTATGCTGCTTTCTTTACTATTTGTGCGAAATTAACAATGGCATTCACATTTACCAGGTTACTTTTGAACTTTTATACTTCTGTTTCCGGATGTGATTGTGGTTTCGGATTTGAAGAAAAATATTGGTGGATCGACGGATGTGGCGGAAAAAAGGCACGGATTGGCGGATTTGCATAACCCTATTCACCCCCTTCAATCGCTGATGTACTCAAATTGGCATGAAATGCAAATCGCATTTGCACAATTTTCAACCATTACATCAGTAAATATGGAATTGTGGGAAAAATCGAGTTGTTACGTCATTCATTGCGTCCACAGATGAAGTTCACATAAAATATTTTCATCACCGACAACCGCTGACAACCACCAGCTTGAACGCAGCTCAACTTTGCTGGCAAGCCGGCGGTCATTGCCTGGGACAGATTACAATTTGGCGATAAATTTTCACATGTGCGGTATTGGTGTCCCAGGCTGTGCCTGCGGCTATGTCCCAGGTATGTCGGTGGCATATGAAAACCTGGGTTAACCCAGAAAACACTGATCCCTGGTCAGCACCAACCCTCAAGTGCTATAGGTGTCCACGGACTACCCCTATGAACCCTATCTATGGACCACCCCAAAAATAGGCTAAAAATAATAAATAAATTTTCACTTAAGGGCTGTCTAAATATAGATCACTGGTGTCGGTGAAATTTTGAGTGGTACTCTGTCCAAAATGTAACAGACTTGGGTTTTTAAAATCCCAGAAATACACATCTAATGTAATGTCTAAAAGCTGTTTTCGGCAAAAAGAGATGCAGGTGGCTAAAAGAAGGAAAATTTTACCTTCCATGCTTGGCTGAATCTCAGGCTAAGAATGATGTGTTGTTGGGTCATTTTAGCTTGTTTGTATTTGTATTTCCACTGAGCAAATTGTGAACCATGGAACAACCTCCCCCAAGGATCGTCTTTTAACCATTAGGCTAGTACCATTAACTTATGATAGAGAAGTTAAAGACCTTGTGTTTTATTGCAAGGCCCTTTATGGCCTCATAGATTTAAATATTAATGACTAGCCATCTAGGTTACCTTCGTAAGTCACAGGCATAACCAGTAAACTCAAAACTCCAGTATTAATGATCATGCTAAAACCTAATTTTTGTAAAACTACTCCATTTCAGGCTTCTCATTTCAATCGGATTGTTAAGTTATGGAATTTAATTTGTACAGTTGCTCCTTTTTCCTGTTTTTCTAGTGTTTCAACTTTAGTGTTTCTAGTGTTTCAAGACATTTGACACCAATTTTTATTTTTCATTATTAAGTTCTGTCTTTGATATAGACTATCCCTGTACCTGATCTTCAGTTAGGGACTGTTCCTGCCATAGAAACTGATTTTTTTTCCTTATATTTTTCTTATAGTTTTAATATTATTGTAAATAGCTTTTTATTACTATTTTTACTATTATATGCCTTGTAAATAGCTTATCTTTATATAGATATAATTCTGGGAAGCGCCTCGCATGTGTACTCTTGTCCCGTTTGTGCTCTGAGCCTTTTGGGAATTATTATCTTCTCTTTCTTCTTTTTTGTTTTGTTTTGTTGTTTTTTTTTACTACATTCCCAATAAAGTTTTTTATTTGTTTATTTAAAAAAAAAAGTTCACGAACCTGTGGGAGAACAGACTGAACAAAGTTGTGCAGGGAAAGGGGCATAAATTTTGAGGCTTCCCAGAGGCTTCCCAATCTTTCATATATAGCCAAAGCAAAGAAGTGGCAAATTGTGTAATGAAATAACTTGCGCCCGAGCCTGAACGCAAGTCTTACATTTGTACAGCGTAACACTCAAAATTGTGTTGACTTGGGTGATCTATTGGACAGCTCATAGTTGAAATTGTATTCTATTTTTTGGGTGGTTTGCTGAGGGGATCCATCGGGGTAGTCCATGGACTGGACCATAGGATACTCCGTGGACTCAGTCCATAGTGATGGTCCACAGACCAGGAGTCAGTGTTTTCAGGTCCCCTTCCATTTTAATTCCATACTTTCTTTGAAAGCTGAGCTTTTGAACTCCCTCCCTCTCCTCCTCTGAATTATTTTGACCATCATCGAGGTGGATATGATCGCTAAGATAGACTTTAATTCTATGAATCTGACAATTTTAGCAATCGTAGTGACTGTGGCAATCATATAGAAACTGACAGTCATAAGGATTACCCCCTTTTTCTGTAGCAATCAATTAACCATCACAGCAATTGCAGTGACTGAAGTGATCATATGGAAAACAGTGTTACTACTCAAAGTGTTAATTAATATAAACACCTTTAGTTTGTTTCTCAGCTAACTAGGCTATTACTAGAAGTTGCATTGTGTGATTCTTGTTTTTTGAGCATTTGTTCTATGT
The DNA here is from genome assembly GCF_964199315.1 of Orbicella franksi. NCBI lineage: Eukaryota > Metazoa > Cnidaria > Anthozoa > Scleractinia > Merulinidae > Orbicella > Orbicella franksi. The sequence continues at coordinate 5,219,965 of NC_138148.1, read as the reverse complement.
TAATGTTATTGATATATTTTTCTCTCTTTATTCTTCAAACCAGGAGTTACTCAGAGCTGGCCTCACTTGATAAGGCTCTTCACATCGTGTTCCCATTTCTCCCCTTGCTATGGATTATGGGTGTCTTGCCTCCTCTTGATGCACTGTTCCCATGGCTAGCAGAGCAGACCTTGGTACTAGTGCTAGGTGGCTCCCCACTAGCCACAGATGTAAGGTTAGTAAACAAATTGTCTTGAGATGTTGATCAGCTTGTCACAGGCATGGGATAATCTGAGAGAAATCCAGAGTATTAACCGACAGGATTCATCAACCTACATTGCATGACATCCTGCAATTACCCTTTAGATGCTCTTTGATTGTCCTGTGCTCACGACAAGCTGGTCAACATTATTTCAATATTAATCCACCAAACTAATTCACTCCTCCACATTTATAATGATTTGTTTCATCTGTCTTTCCAAAATTTCACATTTGCAGAAGAAATTAAGATATTCACAGCTGCTATAAAGTAAAAATCCACTGTTTAAGGGCCTTGTAAGGCTTCCAGCAAGGTATTGGCTGATCTTGTGTTAGCATTTGGGAATAATGTACATGTAAGTGACCTCCTAGGAGAAGAACGTTGGTACCAATGTCTTGCTTTGGATAGGCATGTCCCCACATGTACTACCCATGGAAGAGCAATGTAGAGAGGTAAATCCCTGACCCCTCCCCTTCCAAAATGTACATGTAGTTCCACCCCCTCCCTTTGTAAGGTTCTTGTTGCAAATCCCATTTTCTTTTCCTCACACTTTCAGGTTGCTGGTGATGTTCATCTTGTCAAGCCTGGTGGTTGTCATGGCAACAGTTATCAACAACAGCACAGCCATTATTATCATAGCGGCTTGTTTTGGCTACATTCTAAGCCTGGAGATCTTCGGTCTTGCACTACAAGCAAGGGACACAATAAGCAAAGAGAAGATGTCAAAACACCCAGTCACACCGTGGAGGCTAAAAGAGATCATAATATTTATTGCAATGCTGTTATTAACAGCCGTCGTAGCTGGTGTTTCACATAATTTTTCATCCAGTGCTCACAAGATTTTTGAAGCCTTTGGCTTTACTTTTGTGGTGCTGCTGATTCTGTTAAAGGTTCTGGGAGATATGCAGTGTGTCAGCATTTTCTTTGGTTTGTTTAGAAATCCATTGTACCCAGCAAGTATTGAGTCATCTGGAGAATTTAAGAAGAGAAAGAAAACTTTGAGATACACAGGTCTTTTGCGTCAGACACTGCTTTTCTATGGTGAGTACAGTTACATTGTCTCAGTAAAGAGCTGCAACACTATCTACACGTACTGCATGACCATTGTCTAGCTGACCCATTATCCATTGACATTTATTTATTTATTTATTTATTTTTTAACATTTATTTAAAGACAAAACATGTGTACAGGACTAACCTTATGTTACATTACCGCCTACTTACATTACTCTTCGTTACACTTAGAACATTGCTGTTCTTATTGCATTGCATTAATTTTTGTGATTGCATCATTTCTGTACTTGTTATTTACTTTGTTTTACAACTTTCAATTATTTACAATAGTAAGTTACACTAGATGTCTTCATGGCCTTAAGTTATCTACACCTAGCTACACTTCTCTGATTTCTCTTACAATTATGCAATGCTAAATAACAATTTGAATGGATTTGTATTTCCTAATTCCTACACTGACATTGACGCAATTAGAATTTCCTCAGTCTACAGTGTCTTTGAGTCCAAACTTACATTTTACGATAACTGCAGAAACTCTTGCATGCTCATTGGCTAATTTTCTTTGTCAATAAGCGGACAGACACATGAATTTATAATTCATGCGATGCATCAACGAGTGAGAGTGGCCAATTTGACAACTTGTTATCGTAAAAAACAAATTGAAGTCAGCTTTTCATGTGCCTGTTCTGTTATTGACACTGAATTTCGTCATAACATTGTCAAAGTAGTACAAAGTAGTACAAAGTACTTTGACAATGTTATGACAAAATTCATGAACGATAACAGGACAGACGCATGAAAAACTGACGTCAATTTGTTAAAATGAGGGAATTTAATGACTGCTCCACAGAATATAGAGTATCTTCAAAGCAACAACATTTTCTGATCAAGCTTGTTTCAGATGCACATGTATGCATTGTATCATAAGCGGTGGAAATGTAGCGTTGATTTGAACTAGTTATATGATTGTGGTCATAATAGTTGCTTTTTAGATGTTTATAAAAGGCTGAAAGTTACTTAATTGTGATAGGCACATAAACTTATTTCCCTTACAATGACTTTTATTTCTGTATTTCAGTGATACCACTACTACAAGTTGCTTTTCTTAGCTTGTTCCTTGCCCCAGAGAATACAAGCATTTCAAAGTTTGCTGTGGCCATTGGTACTGTGAGAGCCCTTAGGCAGGTAAAGACTGAAGGCCTCACTTAAATACTTACAACTTTTTCTGTGTTAAACGTGTTTAATGCTAGTAAGAAAAGAAGTAAACCAAGTCTTTGTGTTTACAAGTATAGCCCGATGGAAATCAGCAAACAAGAGAAGAATTTCCAAATTTATCTAACTTTAACTTTTGTGAAAGTGTGCAGGTACTCGTGGATTCCTTAGGAGTTTGGCATCACTTTAGAGTATTCAGGACAGATCACCATTCGATTTACCTTTTAGGATTGCACTCAAAATAACAGGAAAAAACGCTGTCGTACAAATCAGACACGAAAGAGGTTGTAATGTTTGGGTGAGATTAAGAGGTGTTACTACTCTAGGAAGTTGAAGACTTTTGGCACATTTTTCAAGTATCATAAGTACAGTGTAGCAGGATATATTTTTATTCGTTACAAAATTGTATTGACATTACAGGTATGGCAGAACACCTTCAACTCTCTATTGGAGGCGTCTGTTGTTTGTCTGAGTGTGACAGCTCTCGGTACTGATGTGGCTGCCTGGTGGAGTACTGCCGGACTGGGTCTCCAGTTGATGCTAGTGGGAGCCTGCCGTGACAGGCTACAGCAGCTACTCAACAAGGTTGCTTTTTTGGTGACCCTGACAATCACATCGTGGAAACTACCAAAACAGAGACACAAGTCAACTGTTCCCATCTTGGTCTCATCCGCAATATTGTTCCCTGTGGTTCTAGCGATACTTGGAACTTCAACTGTATTAGCAGCTCCACTACTGCCACTCTTTTGTCTCCCTGTGTTCCTGATAGGCTTTCCGCGGCCGCTGCGTTCCTGGCCCACAGCCGCCAGCACTGCTGCAGCAACCTGTCCTGACTCTGTGTTTTACAAGCAGCTGACACCTCAGGTAGCCTCCACGCTGAGTGTTACTATGGCAATGGGCACTCTGGGGAATCCTGCGCCGGGAGACCATTACTTGGTACGATTTCAGGACCGGTTGATTTGGGTCCACGTACTTGAGTGCGGTTATAAATTTTGCACCATGGTAATGAAGGGCCTTGAGCTGCAGGAGACCTCGTGTCACACCGTGGAAGCCACACGAGTGGATGATGTGTTTCAGGATATTTTTGTACATGAAGGCAAGTGGCCGCTGGTGTCTTTGAACCAACATGCAGGCAACGTTCTTCGTCCGTGCGACTCATTGATACTCGACACTTACTCAGATGCCAAAAATGTGCTGACTGGGGTTATAGATCAACCGGAAAATTTGCGAAGAAATTCAGAAAATTTCTTCAAGACTCTCGTTTGGGTTTTGCTGAATTATTGCAAAGATCGCAAGTTTGATAGTACAAAGGAACACAGACAGCCAGTCACAATTGAGCTTATGAAGCAAGAAGTAGCGATGACAATTGAAGCTTTACCTGCTACACCACCCAAGGAAGCTTCATTTGACAAGCTGTTAAGTCACAAAGATGTGCAGATACAGAACTTGCCACAAACCTCAACTACTCAAAATCAAGAACAACCCACAAGGGTTGCTACGGCTAAACGCCGTCGAAGTGGCTCTTTGCCTAGTCTGAGTGACAGCGTGTGGTCTCAAGAAAGTTTAAAACTGGATGAAAGCTTCACGAGCCTTGGAAAACACAAGCATTCTGTTAGCTTTGGTGCTTTTCCTGTAGCTGACGAAGGTATAGATGATTTAGAAGAATCTTTTAATCTTGGTGGATTTCCAGCGCTGGATGTTGGCCGCCCTAAGGTTTCTAAAAACCAGGTTTCAAGTGAAAATTTCATAAAAAACGTTGGTCCAGTTTTGGGTGATTCCAAGTACGACATCCTGAACAAAGGAGCTGCCAATAACAATGCAAAATCAGGTGCAGGCCATACTGTGAAGCCAGCGGCATTCACATCAGAGCACGCTCATAGACTTGATTTGCCATCTCAGTGGAAATCTTCCATACCAGTGGACAGACATTATTTAGACTCTTTGTCATCAAAATTCCCGGATTTCTGGTTTAGACATGTCGTGAAATGTTTAAGCTTTGGAAACGAAAGCGAGGCCATTGCTCAAAGCATCCTCAGCGATTCAGCTCTGACCAATCTCTACAAACAGTTAACTAGTGCTTGTTATGCTCTGGTGGAAGTTCTGGGATTCCCAGGATCCTCTGCGGTAACAGCTGGTCCTGGTCACGTGCACAAGGTGTACACTGGTGACTTTCCTTGGTCAATGTATGTTGATTGGCTGGAAAAAGAGGCTGAGCTTAAGTCTCTAATCCTGAAGGCTTACAGGTATGAAGCATTGAGCTGTTAGTAAAGAACTGAGAATTTTCTTATTTCTCTGTTCTGTAAGCAGTCCGAGGGGAGATGAATCTCGCAATGTGATTGATTAAAGGAGAAGGTCACTTTAAGAAACGTATTTTTTTTGTCAACACTAATAGAAATGAGAAACCAGAAACTGATAAACGCTGCCAACGTAGGATCTACAAGAGATCTGATCAACCAAAAAAATCTATGAAGACAAACAATAGACTGCAAGGCTGATACTACGTCAAAAACGTTTCGAGACACCAACATGACAAGAACCGATAAAGTAGGATCGCAACAGTGGACAGCTGTTTCGCCCTTCTTGGGGCTCGTCAGCACTGTGTAGCGAAGATATGTAACGCCAGCCCAACAGCCAACGCACATAAATTGCAAAATGACCCGTTCACTACATCAAGTTCCGTACTCTGAACTCACTTGCGCCCCGAAGCACGGGGCGCAAGTGAGTTCAGAGTAGATCCTACGTTGGCAGCGTTTATCGTATGCGGCCCCTTGCAGTTTCTGGTTTCTCATTGATGTATTTTCGGACCGTAGGTCTTTTCAGATCCGATACGCTGCGTTTTTTAAGCATGGTACTGGCCATGGGGTTGAATGTTTAAATGTTTAGGCTGACCTTGTCCAGCCACATTTATTCTTTTGCTTTTCGAGATACCAATCTTGACACTTTGTGTCCTTGCGCCCCGAAACACGTGATGTGGCTACGCGTGTTTCGGGGCGCAAGTGAGTTCAGAGTACGGAACTTTATATAGTGAACGGGTCATTTTGCAATTTATGTGCGTTGGCTGTTGGGCTGGCGTTACATGTCTTCGCTACACGGTGCTGACGAGCCCCAAGAAGGGCGAAACAGCTGTCCACTGTTGCGATCCTACTGTACTTTATCGGTTCTTGTCATGTTGGTGTCTCGAAACGTTTTTCACGTAGTATCAGCCTTGCAGTCTATTGTTTGTCTTCACTAATAGAAACCTCGCACTAAGTTTAGCCACTCACCGTAGTTTCGGCCTCTAAAATGCAGGTTTTCCTTATGAAATTCGTATCCAAAAAAGCCCAAAATTCGACATCGTTGCCGCCATTTTGAACAGTACTCAGCAAGCCGTGTTTTCGTGACGTCAATCCGTCCAAGAGATTTTGTCCAAATGTCTTCCGACAAGCCTTTTAACTGCCACTCTGGATTATGGCTGTTCTTGAGCCGTATTATTTTGGGCCAAACATGCTCCAAATTCCGAAAATGATAGGAGTGAAGATAGGGAAGTGGATAATCGCTGAGAAAAAATATATTTTGCTGATCTTGTGAAGGATGCAAAGTCAGTTGCAGGTTTCTCTCTTTCCCGCCAATTTCGAGTGGGACGGAGTGAGGTCACACATGAACGGCCTGGCGGTCAAGTACAGTTTCAAAATGGCGACCTCCAAAGTTGCTTCTTTCGAGACGAATTTCATCAGGCTAGCGGGCACTTCATGTTTACTTGCTATAGGCGAAGACAAAAAGTAAGCTTTTTGGAGTGACGTTCTCCTTTAAGTGATCTAGAATTTTTCATTTTCATCCGTACTACTCGAACTTACTAGCCAGTTGTGTAGCGTTTTCTTTTTTCTGTAATTTCTTGATTTACGCAATGGAAAACGCTTTCGAGGCAAGCATGCTTGAAAAGTACCTCTGGGTAGCAGGAAAGCACTGCGTTCCATTTTTCATGGAAGGTGGAGAAAATTTAATGGCGCTTATCCCAAACACACGTTCATCTGGATGAACTAAGGGACGGTGCGTTCTCTGGGAAAATCAAAGATCGGATTCTTGAATCCAAAAACGAATTTTGCGTTTCTTTCTGTAACAGAATAATGCGAGATCACTCGGATCATGGTGCATCAAAGAAACCGAAGAATCCACTGTGAGCAATTATTTCTTTAGGAGAATCGGGCATTTTCCCCTCAAAAAAACATCCTAAAAAATTCTCGCGTTAAGCCTATCTCTTTCCTCACATGTTGATTTTTGTAGGTATGCTTTCAAGTTAACTTACGACGAAGCTGTTCTTGGGGAAGTGACAAACGAGGACGAGCTCGCAGAGTACATGACAGAGTATGATAGAGACTGGTACCTAGGCACTGAGACAGATCACGATTGGCAGCTGTCAATCATGAATGAAAAGCCATTCCTTTTCTCGCTGGGTAGAGATAAGGGCAAGGTAAGTTGTTACTCTAAATAATTCTTGTCTCTACTTCTTTCCCAGATGAGTAGGAATGTAAGGGTTTACTCAAACTGCAATGAGAAAGGTTAAATATTTTAAATAATAGGTTAATAAAAAGAAATTTAATTTTGTCGTGTTTGTTGTGTTAGTTTGGTTCTAGCTTGTAGTTGGTCAGTGCGAATTACTGTGTTCTGTACGTTTCTCAAAAAGGCTCATTCCGTTTACCGGTGTTAGCCACTTTATTTCACATTTATCAAATGAACGTGAAAACAAGATAGATTTAGGCAGTGGTATTTATTGACTGACACATTGAACATTATGTGAAGTATATATGAAATAATTCATATTTGAACTACGTTTGTAGATGAAAGTGAAGAATGATCATCGCAGTAAATTTTCCAATTTAAGCAATTGGAAAGAAGAAGCCTGAGAAAAATCAGGGCTTCAACGGGATTCGAACCCGTGACCTCCGCGATACCGGTGCGATGCTCTACCAACTGAGCTATGAAGCCACACATTGGGAGCGAGGTCAATTAATTGAGTTCATATCTTCCCGTTCAAATATGAATTATTTCACATATACTTCACATCATGTCACTCCTCACGGGAAGATATGAACTCAATTAATTGACCTCGCTCTCAATGTGTGGCTTCATAGCTCAGTTGGTAGAGCATCGCACCGGTATCGCGGAGGTCACGGGTTCGAATCCCGTTGAAGCCCTGATTTTTTCTTTTTCAGGCTTCTTCTTTCCAATTGCTTAAATTGGAAAATTTACTGCGATGATCATTCTTCACTTTCATCGACAACCGCAGTTCAAATATGAATTGTTTCATATATACTTCACATCTGTCACTCCTCACCGGAAGATATGAACTCAATTAATTGACCTCGCTCCCAATGCGTGGCTTCATAGCTCAGTTGGTAGAGCATCGCACCGGTATCGCGGAGGTCACGGGTTCGAATCCCGTTGAAGCCCTGATTTTTTTCAGGCTTCTTCTTTCCAGTTGCTTAAATTGGAAAATTTACTGCGATGATCATTCTTCACTTTCACATTGAACATTGAAGATTAGCCTGACATTCAAAAGAGGTTTAGATTTTTGATGCATATAGGTTTTTGAATGGCTGAGTGCAAGAGTGCAACCTAAAAAGACTGCAGTTAGACGTCTTGTATTCCTTTCAAAAGGAGGCAGCGTGGCTGAATGTTTAGGGCGCCGGACTTGAAATCCAGAGGACGCGGGTTCAAGTCCCGTTCTGACCACCAACTGATGTTGTTGTCGGTAGTCCCTTGTTCAACTCCTCGGTCACGCCTGTAAATAGCCAACTGGTCCGCCTCCTGCCAGTTGGGATTCTTAACCACGTTATGTTCATTTACATTGTATTTGTTTCATTATTTGTTTCCGATGGCCTGAAAAACCCCATTGGGGAGTGGTCAATTAAGATATATATATTTTTTCAAACCATAAACTAAAGCCGTTGTTAGTGTTTAAATCACCTTATTTAAAGCAACATTCTTCATACATTCACAGGGAATATACACCAGCCGTGTTCTCTCAAAGCAGGAGATTATGGCCCCAGTAGGGCGCCTTAATGGAGAGTGCGTGCGGGGCCAGTGGGCCTCTCTGGCGCTTGAGCTTTTGTTCTTTACTAACGATGACGAGGAGCGGTACAGTATCCAGGCTCATCCTACGCTACTCAGGAACCTCAGTATCCAAGCAGCGGACCCTCCTCTGGGATACCCTGTGTATTCCTCAGGGGCTGTATCAGTACCCCTTGTTGTGCCCCCTCTGTAATGGGCCCGCTCATTACATAAATATTTTACGAGCAGCGGCTGTTGGAAAATGGTCATAATTTAATATTTTGTTTTATTGTGTTTTGAGAACAATTAGAGTGTGATTTTAGAGGCATCTCGGCTACTTGGGTCGTCACGCAAGGCCTCTCCCCAGTTCCGGAGGAGACTTGCATGAAAACCGTGACATACGACATCACTAAATAAAACCTTCATGTATTATAAACTTCACATGAGAACCATATTGTGAAATGAAATTTGGTCGAATTCTTAAAAAATCAATGGCACATGAGTATTTATCAACGTCTGGCTACGTTAAGGAAATAGCACCTTCAACTTAAAACTTCCGTTGGGTTTTACTCAGCTCATCCAACAAAAGTCAAAAAAGAAACAAAACTTACAAAATCAGTGAGTGTGTTTTCGTGTAACACTCGATTGTAGGGCATGTACAGGGGGATATTGGTTTTTATGAAAGCTATTATTGCTATGCTATTTATCGTTGAAATCGCTCTAAACCGATTCTGAGGTAAATGAGTTCGTTCAGCTCAGCAGTGGATACAAACAATTCACGTGTTTTTGCAGGAATAGTCGCGACGATTGTGCGCACTTAGCCCTTAATGGCTGAGAAAGAGAGACTGCTGTACATATGCTCCGTTACGTAATAGTTTGGAGACCAAGAAAAAGTTTATAAATAGGTTTTAAAGCGAATGTGTAGCACGTGAAGTTAGACCTGTTAAATCCCATAATCACTATCAAAATTCCCTTTAATACCTTTCATATCTTATTCACCCTGGGAAAATATGTTTTTTTAAACGGAAGGCTTTCTTTGTTTAGATGATTAGGTCATCAATTCAAGCCTTTTAACTCGCTCAGTAGCTTTGTTATAGAAGCTCAAGATAAGTTACACATTAGACACCACTGGGATAGAAATTAAGTTATTGTTTTTACCGTAAAGCACTGTAAGTTTTCTTTCCTACCCGTCAGTGTAAATAAAATATATGTGTGAAACAGCGACTAAGTGTGAGAATGAAATTTTGATGTGACATAACCGAAGAAAAAACTGAAAACTGCTTTATCATAAGACGCAATGAAAGCCATTCTCGTCTTCAGAGCCACCTGTGTATGTTAGCCGGCGGGGCCTTGGAACGAGTAATATACGTGGCTCTTAAGACACGTGATTTGATTGGTTAGATTCTTAGACTCAGATTTTTGTACTGCTTTCACATAACTACACTACACACATTGCATCCCTTGTTTTGGCTCTTTTGGACTGAATAGCTCCTTAAAATATTGGATAAATATGCTGTTACGACATTTTGACTCTCCATGGGTTTACCGGCGCAATAAACCACTGGGTATGTTGGGAGAACACGAGAAAAGCTTGTAAATCACGAGCCGTTAGGCGAGTGATCTACAAGCTTCTTGAGTGTTTTCCCAACATCCCAACCTAAAAAATGCAACCCTTTTAGGCGGAGCCTCCACGTGTAGTCCATAATCGGGAGTACCCCCTACCCCTAGTCCCAAATGCATCTTTGACAAGGCGCCTTTCGTTTTTCCGAACCATGGAACACACTGACTCTGCCGTTTATATACAGCGGTATGCATATTTTCACTTTCTCTATATTTAATTATTAAAAAAAGTTACCTTCCACGATATAGTTCTTTAAAATACAACAGTCAAACTAGGAGGCTGAAAGATTTATCGGTGATTTTTATTTGTTTAACTGATAAACAAGTCTACATACAATTGTGTACAATTACTCTTTTTTCAGGTATACTAGTGTTACATAATTACCTAAAATATGCACAGTTAGAGGTTTTCAGAATGCTTCAGTTTTATCCGCTGATTGGGCTACGCACGATTATGATTTATCAAAAACAATACCATAAGCAAAGTGCAAGATAAGGAAAACAAATATTTCTTTACGCGCAGTGAATGTTGCCTCAGTAATCACAGTTATAATTTCTAACTTAAAAACCAACTAACAAGCAGACGCAGGCAGGCATACATAACTGGGCCGCTAAAAATATTTGAGTACTATGGGATCTCAGGGGTGCTGCAGCAATAGTAATGTTATATCCCTCAGGAATGGTTTTTATACATGCCATCCCTTTCGTTATAACATACTGAGTTTGGTTGGAAAGCCTGATAACCTTTCTTTTAGCATTTGTTACTAGATAAAGTATAAGAACATACACTATGCAGGTTGAACCGCAAACGGTAACCATCAGTTACCGAGTAAACAAAGTTTCTATTGATATATTCCAGATCGCTCCAGATCGCTCCTGATCGTCCATTAGCATTTTAAGCAGCAAGATGTAAGTTCAATCTTTAATTTTGTTTTTGCTTCTTTAAAGTATTAAAATAGATCCTCAGCAACTGAAAACAAATTCTTTGAAGCCAAATATTAATTTTCACGTAGAAAATTAAAAACTGAAACGTTAAATGTAGGAGTTTTGCCGCTCAGTTTCTTAAATCTCTCTATACTCTGTTGACCCTTACCAAAATGGATTTTGAGAAACTTCCATACTCCGCGATGTCTACGTTTCTTAATCCGAGAATGGGTCGATATTCATCGTCATCATCACGTAGTGGCCGAGAGCAGAGATTTTTTCCTTTTTCAAAGTCAATCACACCTGATTTGTTTTCACCCGGCAGCGACTGCTGATCAACCAACTCAACACGCACCTTTTCCTTGCAAGGCCATGATAACGACTCATCAAATTCTCCGGGAACAACTTTGATATACACGCTCAGAAAAGCATGAAAACCGAATGTAACTGTTTCGATTTTCAATAAATATTTATAGCCGCGACCAAACAAATAAAATGGTTTACTAATTAAACTTTGTTTTTCAGGCGTTAACTTACGTAGTAATTGGGACATATCGGGTATTTTCCATTCAAACGGGATCGGCCCACGTCGCTCTCTCTGCGGCAGCTGATCCTGAACTGTGGACATCAATCTCTCCATCTTTTCTGATTGTTCCTTATCCTTGGACATCAATCTCTCTATCTGGCCTGATTGTCGCTCTATCTGTTGTGACTGTCGCTCTATCTGTTGTGACTGTCGTTCTAGCTGTCCTGACTGTCGTTCCATCTGTTGTGACTGTCTTTCTATCTGTTGTGACTGATCCTTAACCACAGTGACAAGCTCTTGAACTTGATGCTGAGTGGCCTCTAGACCGCGGAGGGCTAAGTTCAAATGGCTTTCAATTTGAGTTTGCGAGTGAGATTTGGCGTCTGATCTCGGAAACTGTAAACAGAGAAGCAAGTCCATTCAAAATCTCAACGAAGGCTGATTAAAGTCCAAGAATTTGTCTATGTAACAGGACAACATGCTGTCCAATTTGGAAATAATTGGATGAGAAAAATTCCTCGGACTGTGATGCAAAATTGGACGAGGCCGTATAGTAGGCCTCGTCCAATTTGGCAGTCCGAGGAATTTTTCTCATCCAATTGTTTCCAAATTGGACAAGCATGTTGTCCTAGTACCTATTAATTATATAGCTCGTCTTCGGGAATCTCCTCAAGCTTTCTCACTTCGCTTCGCTCAGCACGCCACAGGTCAAACACTTTATCCCTGGTTTTTGTGCTTCTTTGAGTGTTCTTGTTCTGATTATTCTCCCTCATCTCGAATAAATCAGTACAGTAGCATCTATCTCTGGAAACCTAGCTGAAGACTCCATTTGAAAGTTCGAGACGTCAAAAAGGTGGAGAGAAAAGTCGGGAAATTCCGCCATTATCAAGGCATAATAAAACTTAGCGAGCTACAATCGCTCGCTGACGTTTGATGGCAGTGATAATAGTTGCAACCTGATTCGCCAATACTCGGTTCTTTTATTTATCTTGACATTTGGTCGGTTGATAGAAGTATCCAGATTTTTCTCAAATTGGACAGTTTGTTCTAAGCTAAACTAAATGTTCGAGGAAAAACTATCCAGTTTTAAATTGGGAAAGTTGGAAAAAATTAATAAAAAATAGATCTGTTGGCAATATTGGATTCTAATGCAGCTATATCATTACAAGTTTAAGTGTTGTGGAATTCCCTAAAAGAAGTGTCGATCAAATTGTCGCCTCTCAGTTAGACATTTTCTTATCCGTTCGGTTACAAAAAATGTCAAAATTACGCTTTATGTGAGGAGCTGACATCACGCATTGGGGAGAGCCCGGGAGAAAGTTTGGGGGGACTTTCATGTGTAAAGATCGGGAACTTGGCTGCTCGCCTCGCTTACGGGTGTTAATCACGGATTTTGTTCTCACTTAGAGTGTTCACTGAGGAGGAAATACCACTACTATTTTTAGCCGTCAGGGTATCTTTCTGGGTTACATTTGAAGAATAATAAAAACCGCTGTCATGTCAGCTTTTAGAGATCAAATAAAGCTCAAGCCAAACCCAGATTGGTTTCTTTAAGAGGTTTAAATAAAAGTTTTCCACTACTATCCACGACCCTTTCACTTGATAGTCCCCCCTCCCCTGAGGGTGCTACCGCTTGACTCCTGCCAATATGGTCCGCTTTCGATTTAGCCTGCGAACAGGCTCCCGGTTACCGTTAATGGGTTTAGTGCGTGCTAGCCGTGTGGTCTGGGGCGAGCGGGGAGAGCCGAGAGCGGAATGGCGAAATTCTTTTTTCGCGCTTAACGGCTCACTTCGATCGCCGGATTTTTTCCGCCCTCACTGGGAGCCTGTCCGCAGGCTACTTTCGAGTTTGGCCTGGTGCTATGTGTTGCTTATTCTCGTCATGATATGTGATACGACTTTTCTCTGGGTGCTACGGTTTTCCTCTCTCCTAAAAAACCAACGTTACATTATGAAATTCCAATTCGACCCACATGGAAATAATGTAATAGAGAGTAACTTAATGATAGTGATTTGTTGTAGAAAGAAGATACATGCGAGCGGCACACAACACACTGGAGGTGTAAAGTATATCTTAATCAACTCTCGAGCTTATGATTATTTAGCTGCATTACCGACGCAAATTGAGGGTTGCGTTCGATGCAGATTTCCGTTGCGCAGTTGAATCAGTTTCTTCTCCTCTACGCTGTTAATACCAGTCGTTGTTGCCAGCTTTGTGTATTGTCTCTTATGCTAACGTTTACTAAGAACACTCAAACAACCATCCTATGTTAGACTAAGACATGGGGAACGAAAGAACACGTGGTTCATATTTTTCGCACAATTCGTCACCTCTAAAAAGCCTGATATAACTCAATGATATTCCCAATATATTCACAAGTTTACATTGACCAGTGAATGAAAGATGCGTTACATCCTAAATCCCTGTATTCACACTGAATTTCCATATGAAAAGTACCTTAGATATATAAAAAGTTCATACCACTTCTTCACAGCCCAAGTTCTTGTATTCACACTGAACTTCGGTTGCAGGACATTCATCACGAACATGAACCTCAAGCTGAAAATACAAACAACCACAAAAGAATCTGACATGAACCTTAAAAGATCTTTCATTTTCGCCACAGCTCGCCTTCTGGCCTTCCAGTTCTCGCCCATAGCTAGTCTAGTGGTATGCGCCCTCGAAACCTATGGACACCCCTCTACGTCTGTACGGACAGTACCATTTCCCGGAACACATGATTGTACGTAATCCACCCCCCTGTGTAACTTAGCCTGCAAAACGAGAACTTGATGGTAGGCTACCACGATTTAAACTGAGTTATTTGTTGTAATTTTAATGTATCCATACCTAGAAGCCTTTTCTATAACGTGCACAGTGAAACTAAGCACAAACCAAAATAGCTTTCTTTTTGCGGCGTGAGATCTTTTTAACTTCTGGTTTGAAACGCAATGTCTTACTGCTCTTGACTAGTGAAATTAATACACAAGGTACTGAATTTTGCTCTGACTTAAGGTTACAAAACAAACCTTTCCTCGCGGAATATCTCTCACACCACACTTGTTAGTACACAGAACAGGAAACTTTCGGCAAATATCAAAATGTTTCTGAAAAAAATTAAACAAAAGTTTCCATCACTAAAGCACATTCGATAGTCGGTTCCCATTCGACATGACTCCACCATGGTTTAGTCTTGTCAACAGCTGGTTCACAATCATTAGAAAGATCAATTTGCTCAGTAACACAGAGTTTACACTTAGCTAGAGAGTACTATAGACGAACCTCTCGACAACGGCCACCTTGGGGACACAAGAAAGTAGCCGTTGAAGAGAGGTGGCCGTTATAGGGAGGTAGGAGTATAATATGACACCTGTTTTTTTCGGGGGTGCGAAATTTTTATCTTAAAAACTGCTTATTTTGCAGATAATACATGTACGTAACACAATCAAAATTTATGAATAATAGAGAAACCAAATAGAATTCGAAAGAGAGACCAACGGCGCGCGGTACGGATTAGGTTTTGTGATCTTTTACAGTGAAAACGGGGTTTTGGATACAGCCTTCGTCACTCGTTAATTAACTGCCCGTCGTCAAAAGGTTATTTTGGCAGTCGAGACGCGCTTTAGTGGCCGTTGCCGCCGTAATCTTCTCACGGCAAATGTAACAGCTAGTCGCGATGCTCATCAAGATGAGAAGATTTAGACCTCCATCAATATTCATTTTTAGCCAATAAAATGGGTAAATTTGGTAGTTCCCAGTCCTACTGGGACACGGCCAATTAACTAAAAGATAGATCAACCACCACACAGCAGGTCTTAACATAAGATCAAAGGATGAAAGAAAGATTATCTTGCCTTTTGTGTGGTGCCTATTGTTAATTTTAAAATTTGTTCATCTAGTGCGAGGTCTGAAACTGAGAAATGTTCGGAAACCGCTCGGAACTCTTCTATTCTCTATGCACAATTGGATGCCCCAAGAATTTGCGGTCGGCCCTCGCAGACCACGTAATGTTTTATACTCCAGTCCTGAAATGACCGCGTACGAAGCAAAATATGCGTTGTCTCTTTCACTCGTCCTCCAGTTTGATGTGAGCGCCCGCGGTGCCAACGTGGCAAATTCGAATAGCTGACATTTCGCTTTTGATTGGAGCAATTACAAGCTGCAATTCAATTTCAGACAAAACACGTTGGGATCCATTCGAATGCGTCACAAATGTTACAAATGTTCAAAAATGCCTTAAAATGTGCCGTTTATGGGAACTATGACAGTTTTACACATTAGAACTGATGTAGCGCGTTCTTGAAAGGGGAATAACTTAAACGGAAAAATGTTACATGTTTTTGAAACAAAAGAGAAAACTGTTGAATTGCCGGAAAACGAAAACATTTATCCCAGGCTTTTAGTGCGGACAGAAAACATTTGATGTGTTTTCAGAGTGGGATCGAAACGTAATTTTCAAATTTCTCCGGTGTAGTGTGGACGGGGCCTTAAGAAAATGTTAAGTGTTTTTGACGTAACTACAGTTTAGTAAAGGCCGTCGATAAAACCAGGAACATGGAACATTCCGGAACATCCCGGAACATTCCGGAACATCCTGGAACATCGAATAACTATCATAATTATGCGAGAAATATGTAAAATTAAATTTTTAAAACCAAAATAAACAAAAATAAACTGGTATCAGCATGAAATATGAGAAGATATTATTGGGAATAGGGAAGTCGGTAGCAGAGGGGTAGGGAGCGTTGGGTATTCATTCAACTGACCACAATGGGTGCAGTCTCCTCTTCTTTCCCGCCAATTGCGTCACGTCGCTTTTCAGCACTCTGTTTTTCAAGACAAACATGGACGATTCTGACGATGAATGCCAGGTAATTCATTGCGTCTCCTTTTTGGATCCCTGATTTCTTCAACATCTGATTTCTTCAACAACTATTTTTTCAAGAGAAATCGTGTATACGCATATCTTTGTATTGACGTAATGAATTGAAGAAAGAAATCACACTCGTGTACCCATACTTTTAGGTCTGATTAAGGAGTTCCAACGCCACCACCTTTCTGTGAAAAACGAAGTCTGGGAATAAAGGACAGTCACGTGATTAAACTGACGGTGAACGACTGGAAGGAACTGATTACTCTTCTTAGTTGCTAGCCTTCACTCATTGCAGTCACTTTCATTTTTCTTTCTTTTTTCCTTTTTTTATGTTTTTGTTTTGTTTCTATTTTCCGAGCTGATACCAGTTTATTTTTGCTTGATTTGGTTTTTTAAAATTTAATTTTACATACTTTTCGCATAATTATGATAATTATTCGATGTTCCGGGATGTTCCGGAATGTTCCATGTTCCTGGTTTTATCGACGGCCGTTTAGTAATCGAACCCCACATTCTCGAACTCTCAGGGGAACCAAAAACTAGCGGTGGCTAAAGACAGCCGAATGATAGCAAAACGCTGAAAGAGCGTATCCAAGGGAAGATGATTATTTTTAAGATCGAGATAGCGGGGCATTCAAAATCACCGAGTTCCAGGTTGTGAAGATAGACTGTATAAACCTGTTTCAAACCTGTTTTTGATTCAGGATGACTGATTCTTGACAATATTCACAGTCCACTTTCCTCCAAGAACATTCTAATGCCTCGTGAGTTTTCATGTCTCGCTTGCTGAGCATCTTTGTACAACCTGAGTTTGGACACTTGACCACTTTGAAGAGGCATTCTGACTGGTGTTTCTTAAAATATAAATTAATAAACATAAAAATAAGAAAGACAATGAGCACAATCCGGTTAATTTAATCATTTTTTCTCTGTCAACAGCACTGTCCTGTTTTTTTATTGTTTGTGTATATGTACGTATATATACTATTTCAAATTAACACTTTATTCGTGTTTTAACTTTGTTTGGCTCCAATAACAACCGACAGCAATTACACCTTTTGCTGTTCATTTACAGAAAATAAACATTCATTTGTGTCCAAGTTTCTTTCATTATGATCATTAAACTCTCATTAACACCAATATGACCTTCATTTGCGCGTAAGGAACGTTCAAGAAAAACATTTACATATGCATTAACATTCAAAATCATCAAAAGAAAAACAATACCTTCATTTGACATTCATTGACTGTAAATGTATTTTCATTTTGGTCGAAAAAAAATTCGTTGTCACGAAACGACAATCATTTACACTTTACGACATTCAGTTTTCAACAAAAGACTTTCAATAACACAATTTGCATGAGAACTAACATTCAATTGCATTATTATGCAACCATATCCATGAAGGTAACAATCTTTAATGCGGCGAGACAAACATTACAGCCATAATAACATTTATTTTTGAAAGATAGAATATCAAATTCGCTGAACGATTTATCCTTCAATTGCCTCACTAGTAAATAGTAAATAGTCTTCGTTGACATCTTCAAAAGCCCTGACTATCCTTTCGCGGTGTTCAAATGCGATTCTATTTCTTCGTGGCATTTCTGGACAAATCGAACTGTCACTACATGTACATGTATGTCACACGGATACTGTAGTGCGCCCTCTGAGTTGTACGCAAAAAGTTTCGTAAGTGGCCCAATTTATATCTGCAAGGGGAGGATTGTGAAATTATGATTTGAAAAAAGTACATATGGTCCCTTGTTCTATAATCAAATTTGCGAGGAAAATTGGGCGAGATATCTCTGTTCAAAAGAATTACGCTAATGAGCGATTGTTTTCTCTTAACGTTAGGTGAAAACACGGTAATGTATGTCTCACCGCATTTAAGATTGTTACCTTCATGGATATGGTTGCATAATAATGCAATTGAATGTTAGTTCTCATGCAAATTGTGTTATTGAAAGTCTTTTGTTGAAAACTGAATGTCGTAAAGTGTAAATGATTGTCGTTTCGTGACAACGAATTTTTTTTCGACCAAAATGAAAATACATTTACAGTCAATGAATGTCAAATGAAGGTATTGTTTTTCTTTTGATGATTTTGAATGTTAATGCATATGTAAATGTTTTTCTTGAACGTTCCTTACGCGCAAATGAAGGTCATATTGGTGTTAATGAGAGTTTAATGACCATAATGAAAGAAATTTGGACACAAATGAATGTTTGTTTCCTGTAAATGAACAGCAAAAGGTGTATTCAGATTAAAATGTTGTGTTGATCATGCAGTGATTGCAATCTCTAATGAACGTACCTCCACAGCACGCAGCTCTCCAGTCCACGAACATCCAAAATGAGAACATTGTACGGTAAGATCAAGAATTTGGCGATGACAAGCAGTGTCTGAGAATATCTACCATTATTAAAATAAAGTGCAAAAGGTAAAAGAACATGAGAAAAATTACAAGAAATTAAGGAGATTTAAGAGGAGCTAAACAAAATTTCCTCTGCTTAAAGACAACAACAACAACAACAACAACAACAACAACAACAACAACAACAACCATTTATTTGTACTCACAATTTATAAAATAATTACAATAAACATTAAATTAGTATAGAGTACTGCCTTCCCAAAATAACCATAAGGGCTAAGATCGATTCTAGTCAACTTATTATCCTGCCAATTTACTACGTAAACGTGTTTTAATTCCACACTTATAGTTGAAGCATTGCACCTGCACAACCCATCTTAAAAGACGGTCTCAATGGGTTGGTGGCTTTTACGACTAACAGTTACTATTTTGGCTTTTTCACGGCTGACGGTTAATTTATTTTCTAAATCTTAGACTTTATTATCATTGTTTTAAAAAATTGAAAATTAATTTTCATTACTTAGAAAAAATTAGCAGAGCACCGCAAATGATCCCCGACCGCAGATGTCCCCAGACCGGAAATGATCCCCAAATTGGACCGCAAATTATCCCGAACCGCAAATGATCTGATCCCCGATGTCACGGCACGAAAAATCGCCTTTACCGCGCGTCAAATGTGTTGTTAAAGGTTTTGTAAAGGTCGCCTTTGCACGCTTTTGACGATCTGTGACGCGAATCAAAGATCATCTGTGAATAAACCTTTACCACCAAATCAAAGGCGTGAAAGGCCGTTTTTACTCACCTGTGAACGCCTGTGTTTTTAGGGTTAAAGGTGATTCTTTGATACGCCTTTGCGCACTGTCAAAGGCGGGTCAAAAGTGTAATCAAATTTGTCTGCGATTCAAGTCAAAGGTTTGCTAAAGACGTGGTCGAAGATGGCTGTGACGCAGGCCAAAGGTTTGTCAAAGGTGCTCCGCGCGTTCCGCACTCGCGCGTCTCGCCCGAACTTCTCGCTCGCGCTCCTCTTTCGCGATTCGCGACCGTTGATCACGTTTCGCGCGATCCACATCTTGTACGCATTTTTCTGCTTGCTACACTAGCTTTGTAGCACCGCATACGAAGGATGCAATCATATCCGTACTCTTGTTTTATGTCTGACAAGTTTTGAAGATTATGTCAGCTTTAATAAGGTTATTTTGTACCAAAACTCTTGACAAATGTTAACGGAAAAGCGGCCCGGAGAGATCATTGCACCTGATTTTAGGAAAATAAATATACTCAACTTAATTCATCTCAGTTTTAATTTTTTTTCCCCGTTTTTATCAAGAGTAAATACCTTCAAGTACCTTACATAAATGTTTTGGGCTTCAGATTTCAAAAAGCCACGTTACAGGCTTGGTTTCAAACTACACGTAATGCGACTGATCACGAGGAAAACATTGTTCTATCTATCGTGAAAACAACAGTCAACAAATTTTCCATGGTATAAACCGCATTTATCTAACATTGAAGTACTATGGCTAAATTCTCAGTTCCTTAAATTTACTAGACCAGACTAAACAATAGAGAGGATAACCGCAAAATTTCGGGAAAGATATGGCAAACTTTGTACAAAAGTCAACTAGTGTAAAAGCGTCCTTTCCAGATGGCACGTACAGTCCGTTGCATGGAACTCCTAATGTTTTGGCAATTCTCCTTTTCTGCTGCTTGCACTTGCTAATTCTTGCACTATAAGTGGAATGGAATACAGTGTTTTCCACTTCTTTCTCATCAAAGTGGTTAAACTGCCTTGTTGGGGTCAATGCCAACTGAATCCCCATGCTTTCTAGGGAAGACACATTTTGACAAAGTCTAAGGCGTTGACGAAATTAATCAATGCATCTTCACTGGATAAGTCCATCCTGTCAACCATTGCTTGTCCGCATTTGTCTAAACAGAAGCAAACAGACAAAAACGTTGGAAATGAATATTAAGAGTGAATCTTGGCATTCTATTCCTTAAAGTTAACCCATGGTTTTTGCTAATATCACATTAATAAAACGTGACCAATCAGATCATTACTCCTCCTCCGAATAGTTTGTGCTTCTGTCAATAGCAAATATGTATTTAATGTTACCGCAGATTTGGAATTTTAATCTTAAACTCAGTCCACTAACAAAAGAACGGTGAAAATAGTCTTGTCTGTAGTCCATAAACATATTTTCGCTCACGCGGTTGGTCTAAACGCATCACGTGACCGAATATGCCCCAGGTAAAACCGGGCAAAATATGAGTAATATTCCTCATTTTCAAAAGATCCAGTGAGTTGCGTAATATACTTGACTGAGGATAATTAACACAATATCTCCATATTTTGACTTTAAAAATATTTAAGGATATATGTCTTTGGCATTATGTGCTCCTCAAAGCTCACGGTTTTCCTTGGGCTTTGCTCTAAGAAAACTGTTTGCTAATCTGGGAACTGGTACTGTCTGTGGACAAATACTTTCATCAGAGTGCATAACACTTTTCAGAGAAATGCATGAGTCAAGGATAGAAGAGGGGACTCAATTGGTAGCCTTTTTTTGTATTTCTCTCCATTCTACTTAGAGATTTGGTCACACAGATATGTCATTAAGAGCCAGTTTAACAAGCTAATTTCACTGGCTGAACAAGGGCTTATCCCCAGCTAGAATTTCATAAGAGAACAAAGACTTGGGGTCATTTTAAAAGTGCACAGCTTGGCACAAATAAACAAAAAGCTTAAAGCCAGTTTACCAGTCCATCTGTCTGCCTGTCTCTTACAGACATCTCACAACAAAGATCTTTTATGGTTGCAAAACAGCAATCTAAAAAACCAACAAATCTGACATAAACTGTGACAAGAAATGAGGAATAAACACACCTTTGGGAATATTGCTGTTCCTGTGTAATTTCCACAGATCTCTTCATTATCAGTAGTGTTATCTTTTTCCTTATTTTCCTTGTAGATCATATGTGAAAAGGAGCATATAAACATATCAACAGTTAGCAACTACTTGTACACTTTTTTTCCACTGAAAAAAATTCCTGAAATTAAATAATTTAACATGAGGCATGCCTGCATGGAATCGCATAGCTGTTGCATTCATTGAAACAAAAATCCAGTGCAAGATGATGAATACAACCACTATGACTCCCAGCAGCCGCATCTCATAGAGGGACATGGCCATTATCCAGACAAATTTGCCAACAAAATTTTAAATTGAGTAAAGCAAATGAAGGCCTTTCTCAATTACTTTTCCTAAGTTATTATCAAATCCTCTACACCTTAAATTCTCTACTGATCCCATCAATAGTTATGAATTAATCATATTATTAATTTTGCTTGAAAAAATTTGGTTTGGAAACCTGATGGCCAAACCAAAACAGTTGATAGTGCAGACAACCACACAAAATTTAGATGCAAAACTCAGCTTTTACCAATCAAAAACCAACATTTCCTGAGACTGGGTTGCAAACTTTGATTCATTTACCAAAAAGATTCCCATCCCTTGCATGTTTTCAACAACATTTTAATTTCTTAATTTTCGTCCAGGGAGCCAGTTGATGTATTTGTCTCATAAGAAAGACAACATTTCCTTACTCAATGTCCTTAAATGAACTAAAAAGAAACAACTTTTTTTTCACAGAGTGATGAGACTATAATAAAAATGATCAATTAAAATAATATTAATAAATTATAGCCAGGTTTTTTAAATCTATTTATATACTTTCTTTGCTGGAAAAAGATATAAAAAGTTGTGGCTGAAGAAGTTATAAGATGGTCTATGCTACAAAATATAGAAATAACAAATGAATATTCCAGCCTTTTACTTACCAAAATGTTGTGATGTCTGCACACTTTGGAGCACTGCATGATTAAACTGCATCTGAGTTGACTGTGAACTACAGAGTTGCATATTGTATCCTCTCCCAATTTATTCTGTTAATATCTTCAGTTCTCCTAGAATGGCTAGCTGAAGGATAAAAACAACATTCATAAGCAAATTTCCACTAGTCAGTTTTTAATTGGCATTTAATTGTCTACTGCTCAAAAGACCAAGACATGAAACTCTAAAACTATTGGTACTGTCCAGAGAGGTCACATAATAATATTATTATGAGGTCAGTTTTTTAATTTGCAACTAATGGCAAGTTTGATTTTTATCAAACATTGTAACAATTTCACCCACTAAAGATAAGCTGGATTATGTGTACTAAAGACATCCATGGTCGAGTGTCGATCGATACCCTTGATCGATACTCTCATTCGACACTCGATCAACACCTGATCGATACTCAATCGACACTCCATTGACAATCAATCTACATTTCTATTACTCAGTTTTGCAAATGTCACAGGGTAGGTGCATTTGATCACCTGGTATGACACCATTCTTAGCCCAGGAGACAGTTCAAAATGTCAAATGCCTGCCAAGTTCGTGGCGGGGGGTGGCCAGGAGATAGTGGAGTTCCAAATGACTGATCCATAAGCCTGATACAACAAATATCAAAACATATTTTTACTACAGTATTGCTACTGATCTCGCAAACTGATTGTCATCACAGTGGTCAAAATTTGTTGTGGACTCACTCGGCTGTGTTTCACGAGTCCACAACATTTTGGCCACTGTGATGATGCGTATCATTGTCAATAAGAGTGCAGACCACGCTAAACCACATTCGATTTGTTAAATTCACACCAGTGAAGTCATTTATCAACATCAATGAACAAACATCATCATAATTTCAACTCTGACAACAAACAGAGCTTTTTTCAATAGAATGGTAACTAGAGACAAAAGCAAAAACTTATCCATAGATTAAATTTTCAGAGTCAACTACTCTTTCAATGGTATAATTAATATAATAATTAAGTCAGGTCGAGATGGTTTGTCATGCATGGCTGACTGAGTTTTTCCTTCAATGCAAATTTCCTTTACATTTACATGAGCTTTCTTTCAAGGGAATTGCTTAAGCTCAGAAATTACCAGAGGCATTGTGCACAACAATTTATACGAAGATAGGGTTAAGTTTAAGCTTAATTATTAAGTTACGTTTATTTCAAGCACTGATCATGCTAAAATCTATGCTATGACAGACACTTCAATTTAATGCACAAGACTTGACTGAGTAAGGAAAAAATATTACCTTTGTAAACTTTTGTAAATAAGTATATGTGAATTGAAAATAAAGTCTTGTCTTTTCTTAATGAACAGCTTTGCCGATGAACTGAGATTCAGTCAAGTGCAATTAATCTTCGACCAAAATGTTTTTGCCTAGGATCTGTCCTACTATGAATATACGCAGTTCATAGCTCTTTATTCCCTTATGTAGCCATTGCTGCGTTTAATTTACTTTTTCAACTCCGTTATTCTCTGAACATTGAAAACAAATGAACGAAATTCAAAAACTTACCTTTCCTGGTCCAAAACATGATGAAATTTTCACCAGATCCGCCATAATGAAGCCAAATGAAGAAAAATGTCTGCTTTCCTCACAGCCGACTTCGTTGACCTTTAGTCTCTCTCTGATTGGCCAGAAAAATGCGGGAAGCCGCTGGCAGCTGCGTTTTTCCCGCTGTTTTCGAGCTGTTTTCTTGTGCCACCTCCAGGTCAAGTGAAATCTTTTTTATTAAAAAAATACACATTGGCAAGAAAGCAAGCTTTCATTTAATCATTAAAACAGAAAAAAATACGAAAACACAGGCTATTTAACAGGGCGTTAAAAGAGGAGTCGCAGGATATGGCCATATTTGACCTCGCCTTTGACATGACATGACGTAGGATCAAAGTTGTACAAAGCCATGGCGCCTTTGAACGCCTTTGACATAAGAGATCAAAGGTATGCAAAGCCGTGGTGTCTTTGAACGCCTTTGACATAAGAGATCAAAGGTATGCAAAGCCATGGTGTCTTTGAACGCCTTTAACGCACGTCAAAACTTAAGTCAAAGTAATTGACATGTTTGACCTCACCTTTAACAGGGATCAAATGTATAGCAAATCCATAAGATATTTGATTCCTCCTTTGACGTGGGTCAAAGGTGGAGTCAAAGTTAACATCACATTTGCCCTCTTCTTTGTCATGGATCAAACGTATCGGCAAAGCCATGACAGTTTTGACATACATTTGACGCACGTCAACGTTTGGATCAAAGCCATGATCATATTTGACCTCGACTTTGATCAGGATCAAATTTAGAGTAAATCCAATTTTTCGTGCCATGTGTGGACCGCAAATGATCCCGCTGGAAAACGAGGAATGGTATGGAGTTTGTTCCTTGGGATTTATATTTTTTAACCTAAACAGAAACAAGTCATGACTGATGATATTCTCGATATAGACATAATTTTCATGATAAATAGTTCTTCCGATAGATTAGCGTAAAAGCTCTGAGGAATGCCTTGCAATCAGAGGAGCCTGGGAATGAGGTTGCCTTGTAATCGGCTTTGCCCATACCACAACATTGCACAACAATTTAGCCAACGCGAAAATTGCGAACGGATAAATAACATCGGATAATTAGTGTCTATTTTTCTCGCCTGCCTGGGTGCTAGAGACTTTCTAGTGTGGTCTCCGGTTTTGGTGAATCAAGCGAAATAAAAATCCTCTGATACCCAGGATACTCTTGTTATCGATTTTGAAAGTCAGTGGCAAGAAATTCTAAAGGATATCGGGTTGCAGTGGAGCAACCTATGTATCAGGTTAAGGTTGTTCATGATGCAAGACATCTTTGGTCTGGAAATCCTACACGACAACGGCTTACGGCTGTCATTCTATTTTTAGTCCGTAATGATATCCTGTCTCTCGGTTTTTCCGCATATGTCTCCCACAGGTAATGAAGGTAAATGTTAGATGGCTCAACTATGCAAGTTGACCAATTAGTGATCCTGTCCAGATTTAGTACAGGTTTACATCATCAGCATGGAATTTCTGGCTGTAAATTGAAGATGCGAAAGCCAAACCGGCTTGGAGTGTTGAGATGCGGACTTTCTAGCCCACAGAACATCATTTAAAAGACTGAAAGGTCATTAATAGATAACGATCGCTCTGACCGGTGACGTGGTATTAACACAAATGTATACAAGTTGTTTATGTCTTCGTTATGGTAGAATTAAGCTATTCGTAGATCGAGCCAATTGAGAAATGGTATCACTGTTTATGAGCTTTTATTTTTTCCGTGATTTTTTCTGAGAAATTGTCAAGACAAAATGAGACTGAATTATTTATCATGAGAATTATTTACTTTGTCAGTATCTCTTCTAAACATTTATTCTAAGTTATTTGTTTGGATGATGAAGAAACAACAACATGGAACCAAACTCCATGCCATTCCTCGCTTTCCGGCGGGATCATTTGCGGTCCAATTTGGGGATCATTTCCGGTCTGGGCATCATTTGTGGTCGAGGATCATTTGCGGTGCTGTATAGCAATTTATTTTGACCCGTTTTAAACATATTTTAAAAGTTTAAGTGGTATGAATTGAATTGTAGACTAATATAGTCTTCCGGCTTTTCCCAGTACTATACAGTCAAGCCACAAAGGAAGACACAAAAAAATTCCTAACAAGAGATCTTGAGACTTTCACTTTTGGGTCTATTTTTATTATTATTATTATTTTTAAGGTTAAAATTTTTTACGGTTAATGGTCAAATTCTTCCAGTGTTTACGCCTAACAGCTAAATTTTCGGCCTGTTTCGCGGCTAATGGGAACTCTTATAAACTCATTTAATTGTCACGCACTTAATATCACGCGTCACGGTTTTGCGTGACGGCGTCAGTCTTATTTACCTTCCCGCGAGACAAAGGTTCTCTGTCTGCTGGACATGTCGGTGATGGGCGCCTGAACAAAGAAAATATAATGTACAATACCATAATTAAAAAAAAGATGAAGATTTGTTGTTAGATTAGTGTTCACTGATGTACTGGACGTGCAAGTTATATAGTAGAAATCATGTGAATGAACTATTTCAGTTCAAACAGGCGTGAAATCAAAACCACCGTAAAGAGTGAAGCCACCGCAGCGAGCAAAGCGACACGAAATTACCAAAATATGCAAAACTCGTCATCGGTATTGAGAGTTTATCGTTAATGGGCTAAATTGCTGCGTTACTCAGTCTAAACTGTGAGCTTTTCGAGCTATAACCGGTATGGGCAAGTCCGCAGTCCGCTAGTACACTGTTAGTCCGAATAAAGTGTAGCACAGTGACCGCAGCTTAGCGTGTGTACGGTTATGTCTTAATCAAAATAGAAATAATGATAACGGGTTTCGCCTATTTCGGTAGTTACGTTTTTGGAGTTACATTACGTTTTGATCGCTTCGGTTGTTTCCGCGGTCTCGTTTTGCTCGTTTAGGTGGTTCTGTATCGTTGTTTCGTTCTTCGTCCTGCCTAACAATCACAAAACTTGTTGCTCATGAACAATCAAAGAGGAAACTTGCTCTTGTACGACACACTGGTGTTAGCGGAAAACTCGCACTAAATGTAAAATTAATCCACTGCCACCTTTACCGATATACTTCATAAGTATAATGCTTTCAAATAGATGATGCATAGTCTGTTAGATTGCAAATGCAACACTGGTTTACCTGAACAGGGATTCCATACAGATCTTGTAAAGTCTGTGTCCACATTTCTCAATCTGCACAGGATCTTTCAATGTTAAATGGCAAACAAGGCATTCCCAACACTCGGGAACTTTACTTGTAAACTCGTAATCATACCCGCCTAGCTCGGGTACATTTCCGCCCTCCGCCATTCTAGTATTACTTTCGCTTTCACAGTCTAAAGACAGGAAACCTCGTTTCCAGGATTAACCCAAGATGGCGGACCGAAAATTACTGCGTTGGACACGGAGCAGTATCCAGGTTTCGACTCGGCTAAGTCACGGCTTCCAGCCTGCACGACCTTGTGTGACACTTCAGGTAGCCTCTAAACTAAATGTACATACTATATCATTGGACGGCGCTTTATTTCTAAGCTATCCTACGCCGGGTGTTTAATTTACTGCTTGGTATGCTTTCAGGATTGCTTGATTTGGCTATACGTGTTGCTCTGAGTCTGGTTTTGCACCATGCTAATGAAGGGCCTTGAGCTGCAGGAGACCTCATGTCACACCGTGGAAGCCAGACGAGTGGATGATGTGTTTCAGGATGTTTTTGTGCATGAAGGCAAATGGCCTCAGCTTTGAACCGACATGCAGGCAACGTTCTCCATCTATGCGACTCATTGATACTCAACACTTACTCACACGCCAAAAATGTGCTGACTGGGGTTATAGGTCAACCGGAAAATTTGCGAAAGAGTTCAGAAAATTTCCTCAAGACCCTCGTTTGGGATTTGCTGAATTATTGCAAAGACCGCAAGTTTCATCGTACAAAAGAACACACACAGCCAGTCACAATTGACCTTATGAAGCAAGACGTAGCGATGACAATTGAAGCTTTATCCGCTACACCACCCAAGGAGGCTTCATTTGACAAGCTGTTAAGTCACGATGACGTGCAGATACAGAACTTACCGAAAACTTCAACTACCCAAGATCAAGAACAACCCACAAGGGTTGCTTCGGCTAAACGCCGTCGAAGTGGCTCTTTGCCCAGTCTGAGTGACAGCGTTTGGTCTCAAGAAAGTTTAAAACTGGAAGAAAGCTTCACGAGCCTTGGAAAACACAAGCATTCTGTTAACTTTGGTGCTTTTCCTGTAGCTGACTAAGGTATAGATGATTTAGAAGAATCTTTTAATCTTGGTGAATTTCCAGCGCTGGATGTTGGCCGCCCTAAGGTTTCTAAAAACCAGGTTTCAAGTGAAAATTTCATAAAAACGTTGGTCCAGTTTTGGGTGATTCCAAGTACGACATCCTGAACAAAGGAGCTGCCAATAACAATGCAAAATCAGGTGCAGGCCATACTGTGAAGCCAGCCGCATTTACATCAGAGCACGCTCATAGACTTGATTTGCCATCTCAGTGGAAATCTTCCACACCAGTGGACAGACATCATTTAGACTCTTTGTCATCAAAATTCCCGGATTTCTAGTTTAGACATGTGCAATGTTTAAGCTTTGGAAACGAAAGCGAGGCCATTGCTCAAAGCATCCTCAGCGATTCAGCTCTGACCAGTCTCTACAAACAGTTAACTTGTGCTTGTTATGTTCTGGTGGAAGTTCTGGGATTCCCAGGACCCTCTGCGGTAGGACCTGGTCCTGGTCACGTGCACAAGGTGTACACTGGTGACTTCCCTTGGTCAATGTATGTTGATTGGCTGGAAAAGGAGGCTGAGCTTAAGTCTCTAATCGTGAAGGCATACAGGTATGAAGCATTGAGCTGTTAGTAAAGAACTGAGAATTTTATTAATTCTCTGTTCTATAAGCAGTCCGAGGGGAGATAAATCTCGCATGATGATTGATTAAAGGAGAAGGTCACTTTAAGAAACGTATTTTTTTTGTCAACACTAATAGAAACCTCGCACTAAGTTTAGCCACTCACCATAGTTTCGGCCTCTAAAGTGCAGGTTTTCCTAATGAAATTCGTCTCCGAAAAAGCCCAAGATTCGACGTCGTTGCCGCCATTTTGAACAGTACTCAGCAGCCAGGCCGCATTTTGGTGACGTCATTCCGTCCAAGAGATTTTGTTCAAATGTCTTCCGACAAGCCTTTTAACTACCACTCTGGGTTATGGCTGCTCTTGAGCCGTATTATTTTGGGCCAAACCTGCTCAAAATTCCGAAAATGATAGCAGTGAAGATAGTGAAGTGGATAATCGCTTAGAAAAAATACATTTTGCTGACCTTGTGAAGGATGAAAGTCAGTTGCAGGTTTTTCTCTTTCCCGCCAATTTCGAGCGGGACGGAGTGATGTCACATATAAACGGCCTGGCGGTCAAGTCCAGTTTCAAAATGGCGGCCTCCAAAGTTGCTTCTTTCGAGACGAATTTCATCAGGCTAGCAGGCACTTCATGTTTACTTGCTATAGGCGAAGACAAAAAGTAAGATGTTTGGAGTGACGTTCTCCTTTAAGTGATCTAGTATTTTTCATTTTCATCCGTACTGCTCGACAACGTTCGGGGTCGCTTAATCGGTTCCTGTCGCTCTCTCTGCGGTGGTTGATCCTGAACTCTAGACATCCGTCTCTCCTTCTTTTCTGACCGTTTCTTATCCTTGGACATCAATCTCTTTATCTGTCCTGACTGTTGCTCTATCTGTTGTGACTGTCTTTCTATCTGCCGTGACTGATCCTTAACCACAGTGACAAGCTCTTGAACTTGATGCTGAGTGGCCTCTAGACCGTGGAGAGCTAACTTCAAATGGCTTTCAATTTGAGTTTGTGAGTGAGATTTGGCGTCTGATCTCGGAAACTGTAAACAGAGAAACAAGTCCATTCAAAATCTCAACGACGGCTGATTTAAGCCCAAGCATTTATTTGTCAATGTGATAGGACTTCATGCTGTCCAATTTGGAAATAATTCCTTGGACTGCAAAATTGGTCGGGAATGCTGCTTGCCTCGCTTAGCGGTATAAATCACGGAGTTTGTTCTCACTCAGGGCGTTCAGTGAGGAGGAAATACCACTACTATTTTTAGCCATCAAGGCATCTTTCTGGGTTGCATTCGAAGAATAATAAAAAGCGCTATCATGTCAGCTTTTAGAGACCAAATAAAGCTAAAGCCACACCCAGATTGATCTCCTTTAGAAGTTTAAACGAAAGTTTTCGACGACTATCCTCGACCCTTTCACTTGATAGTCCCCCCTCCCCCGAGGGTGCGACCGCTTCCCTCCTACCAAAGTGGTCCGCTTTCGATTTAGCCTGCGAACAGGCTCCCGGTTACCGTTAATGGGTTTAGTGTGAGCTAGCCGTGTGGTCTGGGGCGAGCGGAGAGAGCTGAGAGTGGAATGGCGGAATTCTCTTTTTCGCCCTTAACGGCTCACTTCGCTCGCCGCATTTTTTTCCGCCCTCGCTGGCAGCCTGTTCGGAGGCTACTTTCTATTTTGGCCTGGTGCGATGTGTTGTTTATTCTCGTCATGATATGTGATACGACTTTTCTCTGGGTGTTACGGTTTTCCTCCCTCCTAAAAACCAACGTTACATTTTGAAATTCGGCCTGCATGGAGATAATGTAATATAGAGTAACTTAATTATAGTGATTTGTAGTAAAAAGAAGATCCATACAAGCGACACACAGCACATTGGAGGTGTGAAGTAAGTTTTAATCAACTCTCGAGCTTATTATTATTTAGCTGCATTACTGACGCAAACTGAGGGTTGCGTTTGCGGCAGATTTCCTTTGCGCAGTTGAATCAGTTTCTTCTCCTCTACGCTGTTAATACCAGTCGTTGTCGCCAGGTTTGTGTATTGTCTCTTATGCTAACGTTTACTAAGAACATCCAAACAACCATAGTATGTTAGACTAAGACATGGGAAACGAAAGAACACGTGATTTATACTTTTCACACAATTCGTCCTCTCTATATAACTCCATGATATTCCCAATATATTCACAAGTTTAAAATGACCAGTGAATGAAGGATGCGTTACATCCTAAATCCCAGTATTCACACTGAATATTCATCTGAAAAGTATTTTAAATATATAAAAAGGTTCATACCACTTCTTCACATCCCAAGTTCTTGTATTCACACTGAACTTCGGTTGCAGGACATTCATCACGAACATGAATCTCAAGCTGAAAATACAAACAACCACAAAAGAATCTCACATTAACCTTTAAAACTCTTTCATTTTCACCACAACTCGGCGTCTGGCCTCCTTAGTTAGTCCAGTGGTATGCCTTGCACCCTATGGACACCCTTCTCCGTCTATGCGGACAATATCATTTACCGAAACACATGATTATGCGTACTCCAGCCCACTATGTAACTTAGTCTCTAAAGCTATCACTTGATCGTACATGAGCTAACCTGTTGTAATAATATACATGAAAAAATTGCTTGATTCTGCTAGGCTGAGAGCAGTACAGTTCAAGTGTAACAAAGTGCCAAAAGTGTAACACCAGTGCAAACTACACATCGTAATTCTGAATTATGATTCGCTGAAAGACAATAGGAAATTTTCGAAGACAATGGATATTACGTAAAATGAGGACGAAAATGTTGTACGAAAACTTTGAAAAAAGTTTTCTCGAATGAGAAAACATGGCTTCAAGAAAGATCTTCCGGCACTTCCTCTACGCAAATTTTTTCATGTTTATATTATTAATAAGTAATCATACGGTTTTTCTCTTTCAACTTGGAATTAATTTGCACTTGCGAGTTTTTCAACAAGGTGAAATTGCACTAGCCGAAGCGGCTCGTGCAATTTCAGCTTTTTGAAAAACTCACTCGTGCAAATTAATTCCAAATTGAACTCGAAACCGTATGATTACCTATACTAATCTAAAAGTATCAATACCTAGAGGCCTTTCCTATTACCTGCACAGTAAAAAAAGCAAAACCAAAATAGTTTTCTTTTTGCAGCGTGAGATCTTTACAATCTAAATACTTCTGTTTTGAAACGTGATATCTTACTGCTCCTGCCTAGTGAAATTGGCACACAAGGATATTAAGTCTGCTCTGACCTAAGGTTATAGAACAAACCTTTTCTCGTGGAATATCTTTCACACCACACTTGTTAGTACACAGAACAGGAAACTGTCGGCAAATATCAAAATGTTTCTGAAAAAAATTAAACAAAAGTTCCATCAATAAAGTACATTCGATAGTCGGCTCCCACCCCACATGACTCCACCATGGTTTAGTCTTGTCAACAGCTGGTTCACAATCATTAAAAAGATGAATTTGCTCAACATAGAGTTAACACTTAACCCAGTAGAGAGTACTACCGACGAACCTCTCCACAACGGCCACCTTGGAGACAGAAGAAAGTGGCCGTTGAAGGGAGGTGGCCGTTATTGGGAGGTAAGGGTGTAATATGACACCTGTTTTTTTCTGGGGGGGTGAAATTTTTATCTTAAAAACTGCTTATTTTGCAGATAGTACATGCACGTAACACAATCAAAATTTATGAATAATACAGAAACCAAATAGAAAGATAGACCAACGGCGCGCGGTACGGATCAAGTTTTGTGACCTTTTACAGTAAAAACAGGGTTTTGTATACAGCCTTCGTCACTCGTTCATTAACTGCCCGTTGCCAAGAAGTTATTTTAGCAGTCGAGACGCGCTATAGTGGCCGTTACCACTGTGGAGAGGTGGCCACAAGAGTGAATGTATGAAGCCTCCGCTTGGACAAAACAGTTGTACGTAGTAAGATTCGTCATCGATTATTTGGTGTTGTTAAGCAAGAAAGCAAAGCACGTGGCGAGCACGAAGCTGGTGAACCCAACTTCCTCCCGCGTTCGCAAAGGTACATGTATATAGTTTCCCGTGGCGTGAGACTACTACATGTTTGAAACAATCGGAAATGCATGTACAAAAGGCTTGCTGCATTTGTGTCGCTTAGCGAAGGTAAGCCAACGATTTTGCATTTTTTGTAACCTTCTCACGGCAAATGTAACAGTTGGTCGCGATGCTCGTCAAGATGAGAGATTTAGACCTCCGTCAATATTCAGGTTTTAGCTAATAAAATGGGTGAATTTGGTAGTTCCCAGTACTACTGGGACACGGCCATTTAACCAAAGGGTAGATCACCCACCACACAGCGATTCCTCACATCGGATCAAAAGGACGAACGAAAGATTATCTTACTTCTGGTGTGGTGCCTATTGTGAATTTTAAAATGCGGTCATCTAGTGCGAGGTCTGAAACCGAAAAATGTTCCTAAACCGCTCGGAACTCTTCTATTCTCGGTGCACGATTGGATCAGTGCCCCAAGAATTTTTTGTGGGCCCTCGCAGACCACGTAATGTTTTCTACTCCAGTCCTCAAATGACCGCGAACGAAGCAAAATATGCGTTGCCTCTTTCACTCGTCCTCCAGTTTGATGTGAGCGCCCGCGGTGCCAACATGGCACATTTCCTTTTTGATTGGAGGAATTACAAGCTGCAATTCAATTTCAGACAAAACACGTTGGGATCCATTCGAATGCGTCACAAATGTTCAAAAATGCCTTAAAATGTACCGTTTATGCGAACTATCACAGTTTTACACATTAGAACTGATGCTGCGCGTTCTTGAAAGGGGAACAACTTAAACGGAAAAATGTTACATGTTTTTGAAACAAAAGAGAAAACTGTTGAATTGCCGAAAAACGAAAACATTTATCCCTGGCTTCTAGTGCGGACAGAAAACATTTGATGTGTTTTTACAGTGGGATCGAAACGTAATTTTCAAATTTCTCCGGCGTAGTGTGGAGGGGGCCTTTAGAAAATGTTAAGTGTTTTTGACATACCTACAGTTTAGTAATCGAACCCCACATTCTAGAACTCTCAGGGGAACCAAAAACTAACGGTGGCTAAAGACAGCCGAATGATGGCAAATGGCTGAAAGAGCGTATCCAAGGGAAGATGATTATATTTAAGATCGAGATAGCGGGGCATTCAAAATCAGCGAGTGCCAGGTTGTAAAGATAGACTGTATAAACCTGTTTCAAACCTGTTTTTGATTCATGATGACTGATTCTTGACAATGTTCACAGTTCACTTTCCTCCAAGAACATTCTAATGTCTCATGAGTTTTCATGTCTCGCTTGCTGAGCATCTTTGAACAACCTGAGTTTGGACACTTGACCACTTTGAAGAGGCCTTCTGACCGGTGTTTCTTAAAATATAAAGTAGTAAACATAAAAATAAGAAAGACAATGAGCACAATCCGGTTAGATTTAATCATTTTTTCTCTGTCTACGGCACTGTCCTGTCTGTTTGTTTGTTTATATGTACGTATCTATTCTATTTCAGATTAACACTTTATTCATGTTTTAACTTTGTTTAGCTCCAATAACAACCGACAGCAATTATTCAGGTTTAAATGCTACGTTGATCCTGCAGTGATTGCAACCTCTAATGAACATACCTCCACAGCACGCAGCTCTCCAGTCCACGAGCATCCAGAATGAGAACATTTCAAGGTAAGATCCAGAATTCGACCATGACAAACAGTGTCTGAGAATATCTGCCATCATTAAAATAAAGTGCGGAAGGTAAAAGAACATGAGAAAAATTTCGTGTAGCACTCAATATTACGGCATGTGCTGCCTTGGTTTTCATGAAAACTAAATTTGCCTTGCTATTTATTGTTGAAAGCGTACTGAACCGATTGAAGTGATAAAGAGTTCGTTCAGCTAAGCAGCGGATACAAACAAGTCACAAGATATCGCGGGAAAAGTCGCGGCGTTCATGCGCTTAATGCTGATTGACTGAGAAAGAGACTCTTGTACATATGATCCGTTTTGTAAGAGTCCGGAGACCCAAAAAAAGTTTATCAATAGGTTTCTAATCAAGTGAGTACGTGATATATCCACACTGACCCGTTTAATCCGAAATCAGAACAGTGGAACCCCGTTAATCCAGTCACGTACACCAACGGACTACAAAAATCTGACTGTGTAAACGGGGTGGCCGTATTAAAAAAAGTGATTTTTTTAAATAAGAAAATGACTTACTGAGCTTTTGTTCAGGCCGGAATAAAATGGCCGTATACATGATAACGAGCTGGGCCGTATGAATTAGGCTGGCCGTAAGGCGGTGTTCCAATGCATCAAAGTACCCTTAATATCTTATTCACGCTTGGAGAATATGGTTTTTAATCGGGCCATCTTCTTTGCTCAGATGATTAGATCGTCAACTCAAGTCTCTTTGCCCGCATAGTAGCTTCACTTACTCACTATACTAGGACTGAAATCCACTTATTATTTTTACTGTAAAACGCTGTAAGTTTCCTTGACTCCGTGCCTGTGTCAATAAACTGTACATATGTGAAACAGCCACTAAGTGAGAGAATGAAACTGATGTGAAATAAAGGAAGAGAAAACTGAAAAATACTTTATCATAAGACGTGCTGAGAGTCACTCTTGTCCTCAAAGTCCTCCCTGTTAGCCGACGGGGCCTTGGAACGAGGTATATAGGTGCCCCTGGAGACACGTAATTTGACTGGCTAGATTTTTGTACCGCCTTCAGATACCTAAACTTCACACACTGCATCTCTTGTTCGGCCCTTTGGACTGAGTAGCTACTTAAAATCTTGGATAAATTTGGTGTTAGGACATTTTGAGTGTCTTAAAAGTATCTAAATAGCAGTTTTCCCTCCTATATGGGTTATTATAATGCCCACCTTTTAAAATATCCCAACCTAAAAAAATGCAGCCCTTTAGGTAGAGGCTCCTCGTGTAGTCCATTATAGGGACTACCCCCTATCCTCTAGTTGCAACGAGTCTTTGACAAGGCGACTTCTGTTTCTTTAAGCTTACAACACCCTGACTCTGCCGTTTACATGCAGCTGTATTATCCAACTGCAGCGAATACCGTCCAAATACCAGTACAAATATACAGCAACATTGTACAGTTATTTGTACAGTAGCAAACCTGTTTGCCGGACAGGTCAGCTCGCTCACGCAGAACTGTCACACTCTCCCTCTTTCACTGATAAATTTATTGACTAACAGCAGTCGGATAATAAATCTCTTATTAGACGTTTTGGTGTGTAGTATCGCTTTATATTTTTACCTGTTGTTTGTATTTTGACGAGCCCGTAGGGCGAGTCAAAATACGGCACAACTCGTAAAAATATACAGCGACACTACAAACCAGAACATCTAATAAGATATATCTATTGAACAACTTCACTTTCTCTATATTTCATTATTAAAAGTGGCCTTCCACAGTACAGTTTTTCTTCAACCTACAAGAATCAAACTAGGTTAATATAAGTTTTACCGGTGAATTTTATTTGTTTAACTGATAAACAAGTCCACATACAATTGTGTACAATTACTTTTTTTCTCAGGTACTAGTGTTACATAATTACCTAAAATATGCAAAATTACAGGTTTTCAGAATGCTTTTTATCGGCTGATTGGGCTACACACGATTACAATTGATCAAAACAATACAATAACCAAAGTGCAAGATAAGGAAGAAAAATATTTCTTGACGGGCTGTGTACGAACTAACAAGAGGACGCAGGCACGCATCCTTAACTGAGCCGCTAAAAATATTTGAATACTGTGGGATCTCAGGGGTGCTGCGGCACCAGTAATTTGATATCGCCAGGGAATCGTTTTTATTCATGCCATCCCTTTCGTTGTACCATACTGAGTTTGGTTGTGAAGCCTGATAACCTCTCCTTTAGCATTTGTTACGAGATAGAGTATAAGAACATGGACCATGTAGGTTGAACGCCAAACGATAACCGTCAGTTAGAGTAAGCAATTATTTTTTGACCTGATTGCTCCTGACATTCTTTAAGTATGTTAAGAGATAAAGCGGCAAGATGTAAGATCAATTTTAACTTTGTTTCTGCTTCCTTAAAGTATTAAAATAGATCCTCAGCAACTGGAAACAAATTTCTTGACGCCAAAATACCAATTTTCACGTAGAAGATTAAAAACTGAAGCGGTAAATGCCGGAGTTTTGCCGCTCCGTTTCTTAAAGTTCTATTCTCTGTTGACCCATATCAAAATGGTGTCATCCTTGATGTAAAATGATGTTGACTGAAATCTTTTTAATGAGAGAATTAAGCGATATTCATGGTGATCATCAAGTAGTGGCCGAGAGCAGGGTACCTCGCCAAAGTCAATCACATCTGATTTGTTTCGCCGATTATTCAGCAGCTGCAGGCGCTGATGAACCAACGTGACACGCACCTTTTCCTTGCAAGGCCATGGCAACAACTCATCAAATTCTCCAGGAACAACTTTGATATACACGCACAGATCATCTCTTCCAGTTGAAGTACCCGGGAAATGTCGGAATGGCTTTATCTGTATTGAGATTCTCAACAAATATTTATAACCTCGCTCAAACAAAGGAAATGGTTCACTTAATAAACTTTGTTGTGACGTTACTGATCGTTGACAAACAGCTCTCATGCCGGGTATTTTCCATTCGAACGGGGTCGGAAAAATTTGGTTTATTGGCCCACGTCGCTCTCTCTGCGGCGGCTGATCCTGTGGCTGCTCCTCATCCTTGGATATCAATCGCTCTATCTTTTCTGACAGTCGTTGTATCTGTCCTGACTGTCGCTCTATCTGTTGTGACTGTCGCTCTATCTGTTGTGACTGTCGCTCTATCTGTTGTGACTGTCGCTCTATCTGTTGTGACTGATCTTTAACCACAGTGACAAGCTCGTGAACTTGATGCTGAGTGGCCTCTAGACCGCGGAGGGCTAAGTTCAAATGGATTTCAATTTGAGTTTGTGAGTGAGATTTGGCGTCTGATCTTGGAAACTGTAAACAGAGAAACAAGTTCATTCAAAATCTAAACGACGGCTGATTAAAGTTTGGCCAAACATTTATTACAAGCTGCAGTGTTGTGGAATTCCCTAAAAAAAACGGTATAAATTAATTTGTTGCCATTTATTTAGCCATTTATCAATCCGTTCCGCTACAAAAAATTAAAAAGTAGGCTTTGTGTGGGGAGCTGAGATAACGCATTGGCGAGAGCGCGGGGGTAAGGGTAGGAGGAAGAGCTCCCATTTTAAAAAACGTCGGGGATGTTCGTCGTCTCGCTTAGGGGTGTCAATCACGGATTTTGTTCTCATTTCGTGTTTTCAGGACGAAATGCTACTACTATTTTTAGCCATCAAGTTATCTTTCTGGGTTGGATTCAAAGAATAATAATAACTGAAAAAACGCTGTCATGTCCGTTTTTGAGTGGTATCTTTTAGGGGTCAAATAGAGCTCGAACTACACCCAGATTGGTCTCCTTTAGAGGTTTAATCTAAATCTTTCGACGAGCATCCCCGATCTGTTTACCATGGGAGTCCTCCCCTCCCCTTCTCCCCACTGAGGGTGCGACCGCTTTACTCCCACCAGTGTGGTCCGGGTTCCATTTCAGCCTACTAACACGTGTTGTTTATTCTCGTCATAATTATGATACGACTTTTCTCTGGGTGCTATGGTTTTCCTCCCTCCTGAAAAACCAATATTTCCAAATTCCAATTCGGCCCGATTAGAGGGCCCGCATGAAAATAATGCGATTTAGAGAAGTTTAAAATCAGGTTTTGTTATAAAAGGCAGATACACGCAAGCAGGTACTGGAGGCTTGAAGTAAATTATAAACAACTCTTGAGCTCATTATTCAGCTGCATTACCGACGCAAGTTCTCGGCGGATTTCCTTCGCGCCGTTGAATCAGTTTCTCCTCTACGCTGTTCATACCAGTCTTCTAGGTTTCGTTGTCGCCATGTTTGTGTATGTTTGTCTCTATTATGCTAACGTTCACTGACGAATTTCTCAGGGTGCTATGGGTTTCCTCCTCTCATAAAAACCAACACCCATCCTATGTTGGACTAAGACATAAGGAGTGAAGGAACACGTCCTTCATACTTTTCCCACTATTCGTCATCTCTATACAACTCCAGGCAATCCCTATTCTCAACGTATTCATAAGGTAAGGATGCGTTATGACTGAAAAGTATTTTAAATATATAAAAAAGTTCATACCACTGCTTCACATCCTAAGTTCTTGTATTCACACTGAACTTCGGTTGCAGGACATTCATCGCGAACATGAACCTCAAGCTGGAAGCAAAAACAACCGCAAAAGAATCTGATATTAGTCGTAAATGATCTTTTAATTTCGCAACCGCTCGCCGTCTGGCCTTCCATTTCTCGCCCTTAGTTAGTCCAGTGGTATGCCTCGCACCCTATGGACACCCCTCTCGGCCTATGCGGACAGTAAAATTTGCCGGAACACATGATTATGCGTATTCTTCCCCAAAGCCCCATTTGCAACTTAGCCTGCAAAATGGCAACTTGATCACAGGCTATCTGGATTTAAACACAGTTATTTGTTGAGGAAAAGGTGGTTATTGTTCATCGTGGTAGATGCAATAATAGAGTGTATTATCGTTTGTCTCACAATGTAGTCACTTGTGATGTAGATCGCGACGTTTCGAATGCTTACTGGTAGTCTTCTTCAGGCGATGAGGTCGACTGATTACGCAGCACCATTTATATCACGATGTTGTAATCTAGATGTATCAATACCTAGAGGCCTTTCCTATTACCTGCACAGTAAAACAAGCGAAAACCAAAATAGTTTTCTTTCTGCAGCGTGAGATCTTTACAATCTAAATACTTCTGTTTTGCAACGCGATATCTTACTGCTCCTGACTAGTGAAATTGGCACACATGGTGATTAAGTCTGCTCTGACCTAAGGTTATAGAACAAACCTTTTCTCGTGGAATATCTTTCACACCACACTTGTTAGTACACAGAACAGGAAACTGTCGGCAAATATCAAA
>NC_138148.1:5117300-5177300 GCF_964199315.1 Orbicella franksi | reverse complement strand
GAAACCGAGAAATGTTCGGAAACCGCTCGGAACTCTTCTATTCTCGGTGCATGATTGAATGCCCCAAGAATTTTCTGTCGGCCCTCGCAGACCACGTAATGTTTTCTACTCCAGTCCTAAAATGACCGCGAACGAAGCAAAATACGCGTTGTCTATTTCACTCGTCTTCCAGTTTGATGTGAGCGCCCGCGGTGCCAGCGTGGCAAATTCCGAATGGCTGACATTTCGCTTTTGATTGAAGGAATTACAAGCTGCAATTCAATTTTAGACAAAACACGTTGGGATCCATTATAATGCGTCAAACAATGTTCAAAAATGCTTTAAAATGCACCGTTTATGCGAATTATGACAGTTTTACACATTAGAACTGATGCAGCGCGTTCTTGAAAGGGGAATAACTTAAACGGAAAAATGCTACATGGTTTTGAAACAAAAGAGAAAACTGTTGAATTGCCGAAAAACGAAAACATTTATCCCTGGCTTCTAGTGCGGACAGAAAGCATTTGATGTGTTTTTACAGTGGGATCGAAACGTAATTTTCAAATTTCTCCGGCGTAGTGTGGAGGGGGCCTTTAGAAAATGTTAAGTGTTTATGACATACCTACAGTTTAGTAATCAAACCCCACATTCTCGAACCCTCAGGGAAACCAAAAACTAGCGGTGGCTAAGGACAGCCGAATGATGGTAAATGGCTGAAAGAGCGTATCCAAAGGAAGATGATTATATTTAAGATCGAGATAGCTGGGCGTTCAAGATCACCGCGAGTTCTAGGTTGTAAAGATAGACTGTATAAACCTGTTTCAAACCTGTTTTTGATTCATGATGACTGATTCTTGACAATATTCACAGTCCACTTTCCTCCAAGAACATTCTAATGTCTCGTGAGTTTTCATATCTCGCTTGCTGAGCATCTTTGAACAACCTGAGTTTGGACACTTGACCTCTTTGAAGAGGCATTCTGACTGGTGTTTCTTAAAATATAAATTAATAAACATAAAAATAAGAAAGACAATGAGCACAATCCGGTAAAATTTAATCATTTTTTCTCTGTCTACAGCACTGTCCTGCCTGTTTGTTTTTTATATGTACGAATATATTCTATTTCAAATTAACACTTTATTCATGTTTTAACTTTGTTTAGCTCCAATAACAACCGACAGCAATTATTCAGGTTTAAATGCTACGTTGATCCTGCAGTGATTGCAAGTGACCTCCACACCACCTAGACGACCACCTAAACATACCTCCACAGCACGCAGCTCTCCAGTCCAGAAGCATCCAGAATGAGAACATTTTACGGTAAGATCCAGAATTTGGCGATGACAAGCAGTGTCTGAGAATATCTGCCATCATTAAAATAAAGTGCAGAATATAAAAGAACATGAGAACAATTAATGAGATTTAAGAGGAGCTAAACAAAATTTCCTCGGCTTAAAGATCGATTCTAGTCAACTTTTAATCCCACCAATTTACTCCGTAAACATGTTTTAATTCCACACTTATAGTTGAAGCATAGCACCTGCACAACCCACCTTAAAAGAGGGTTTCAATGTGGTGGTGGCTTTTACAGTTAATTTGTTTCCTTGCGGCTAACAGAAATCTTGGTACTTTATTACCATTGTTTTAAAACATTGAAAAAATATAGTTTTCATTACTTACAAAAGTTAAAGATTTGAACATGCTGAAGTCTTGGGAAACATGGAAAAAAGTATCATCATATGAATTGCAGACTAATATAGTGTTCTGGCATTTCTCAGCGCTGTACTATCAAGCCACTTAACAAGACGCAAAAATAGCCTGACAAGAAATTTTGAGACTTTCACTTTTGTGGCTTTCTTTAAGTTTTTCCAGTTTTTAGACCTAACGGCTTAATTTTTGGCCCGTTTTGCGGCTAACGGCCAACCTCATTGAGACCCTTATAAAACTCTTTTAATTGTCACGCACTGAATATCACGGGATCACGACTTTGCGTGACCGCGTCAGTCTTATTTACCTTCTCGCGTGACAAAGGTTGTCTGTCTGCTGGACATGTCGGTGATGGGCGCCTGAACAAAGAAAATGTTAAGAGAAAACCTTGAAAATACCCAATACCATACTTCATCGTTATTGAGAGCTGATTGTAAACAGGCTAAATTGTTGCGTTATTCAGTCTAACCTGAGAGCTTTTCAGGCTATAACCGGAACTGTGCAAGTCCGCAGTCCGCTAGAACACTGTTAGGTCCTCTTCATATGAGCCCGGTAACCGGGCTGGCTCGGTTACTGGGACCAGTTTTGTGGTCTGTTGATATGGGAACTTTCAGCCCGGTCGACCGGGAAGAAATCCAAGAAAAACAACCAAAATGGTTGAACAAACAGTTGCATCGTTCGCGACTGTCGTAGCTTTGTAGACTCTTGTAACTTTACTAATAAAATTAATTCGTATACTCCTAAAATGGAAATACATTCAAGCCAAAAATTAAGCCATTTTGGCCGCTAAGTTGCGAAAGCGAAGCTATTTTGTCTAAAGAGTTTCGTCCCGGTTACCCGGGCTGGAGTGTTTATATGGGAAAATTTTCATCCCGGTTACCGAGATCTCGGTCGCAAAAACCTTCATCTCGGTAGCCGGGCCAGCCCGTCTTCTCATATGAACACATCGAAAATTTTATGACGGAAAGAGTGGCGAGGCGTGATCTCGGAAACCGAGCCAGCCTGGTTGATCGGGCTCATATGAGGAAGCCCTCAGTCTGAATAAAGTGTAGCACAGTGACCGCAGATTAGCGCGTTTGTAACTGTTATTGTCACGTTCCACAACCGATGGAACTGGATTATTGCAATGAAC
This sequence comes from Orbicella franksi, assembly GCF_964199315.1. Lineage (NCBI taxonomy): Eukaryota > Metazoa > Cnidaria > Anthozoa > Scleractinia > Merulinidae > Orbicella > Orbicella franksi. The sequence continues at coordinate 5,174,482 of NC_138148.1, read as the reverse complement.
GGATACGACACACGAATCCAATCTAGAAGTCCGCCATGCTGCTTTAATAATCAACTTCCCAACTTACATTGCGCGCTTAAGTATATTGTGTATGATGCACCGAAATATACCTTACAAACACTACAGTTATGTCTCAATCAAAAAAGGAAAGAATGATAACGGGTTTCGCTTATTTCGGTAGTTTCGTTACGTTTTGGTCGCTTCGGTTGTTTCCGCGGTCTCGTTTTGCTCGTCTAGGTGGTAAATTCGTATCGTTGTCTCGTTCTTTGTCCTGCCTATAAATAATCACAAAACTTCTTGCTCATGAACATTCCGAAAGACGGAGGAAACTTGCATTGCTGGCCGTTATGATGGCATTGGTGTTAAACGGAAAACTCGCACTAAATGTAAAATAAATCCACTGCCACCTTTATCGATGCACTTCATAATAAGATGTCAAGCTTTCAAACAGATTATGCACAGTCCGTATGATTACACATGCAACACTGATCGTTTACCTGAACAGGGATTCCATACAGATGTTACAAAGCCTGTGTCCACATTTTTCAATCTGCACAGGATCTTTCAATGTTAAATGGCAAACAAGACATTCCCAATCCTCGGGAACATTACTTGTAAACTCGTAATCATACCCGCCTAGCTCGGGTATATTTCCGCCTTCCGCCATGCTAATATTACTTTCGCTTTCTCAGTCACAAGACAGGAGACCTCGTTTCCAGGATTAACCCAAGATGGCGGAAATAAATGTATTGCGGACACGGAGCAGTATCCAGGCTTCGGCTCGGCTAAGTCACGGCTTCCAGCCTGCACGACCTTGCGTGACACCTCAGGTAGCCTCTAAACTAAGTGTATATACTATATCATTAGGCGGCACTTTATTTATAAGCTATCCTACGCCGGGTGTTTATTACTTGGTATGCTTTCAGGATAACTTGATTTGGCTATACGTGCATGTTTTGAGTCTGGTTTTGCACCATGCTAATGAAGGGCCTTGAGCTGCAAGAGACCTCGTTTCACACCATGGAAGCCACACGAGCAGATGATGCGTTTCAGGATGTTTTTGTGCATGAAGGCAAGTGGCCTCTGGTGTCTTTGAACCAGCATGCAGCCAACGTTCTACGTCCATGCGATTCATTGATACTCAGCACTTACTCAGACGCCAAAAACGTGCTGACTGGGGTTATAGATCAACCGCAAAATTTGCGAAGAAATTCAGAAAATTTTTCAAGACTCTCGTTTGGGTTTTGGTGAATTATTGTAAATACCGCAAGTTTAATAGTACCACAGGCGTCCTAAACTCACGATTCGAAGAATCGATCAAATGTTAATGATTTATATACGCGTATCGAGTGGCACGTGACTGCCCAAAGTGCGCGGTGTTGTGTTACACTTTTGGCCGTTGAGAATTTGAGCGCTCTACAAGGCATTGTATGGAATTTAAAATAACGAAGGATAAATTCGCGCGATGACATAAAATGTTACTCTTTTGGAATAAAATGAAGAAAATATACTCACCTTGCCTGGTTTCTGTTGTCCGTTTGTCCTACTTCATCGTTTTTGGGGGGTTTCGAGGTGTTTGTCCCAGCTTTCTATAAGACAAAGTCAAGGCTGGGCACACAAGTTGAGCTTTCGTCCGGCCCACAGTCCTTTCGCTGGATCGTTTCTGCATTTGAGTCAAAAACGTAACTCCTCAGTTTTTAGCTCTGCTGGGTTTCTGTTAGCTAGAGATGAACCAGGAATATCATCCTCACGAAGCAAAACAGACATGTTAACTCGGTCACTTCTCTGATCATCTGTAATTTTTGTCCTACAACGCCTCGGTTTCGCGTTTGACCGCTCGCTCGCCCAGGAGGGCCGCCATTTGTGAATACGGTGTATACAATGCCTTGTAGAGCACTCAAATTCTTAACGGCCAACAGTGTAATACAACATCGCACACTTTAGGCAGTCACTTCTCACTCGATACGCGTATATGAATCATAAATATTTGATCGATTCTTCGAAACGTGCGTTTGGGACGTCTGTGATAGTACAAAGGAAGACACACAGCCAGTCACAATTGACCTTATGTAGCAAGAAGCGACGATGACAGTTGAAGCTTTACCCGCTACACTACCCAAGGAGGTTTCATTTGACAAGCCGTTAGGTCACGATGACTTGCAGATACAGAACTTACCGAATACTTCAACTAACCAAAATCAACAACAACCCACAAGGGTTGCTAGGGCTAAACGCCGTCGAGGTGGCTCTTTGCCTAGTCTGAGTGACAGCGTCTCAAGAAAGTTTAAAACTAGATGAAAGCTTCACGAGCCTTGCAAAACACAAGTATTCTGTTAGCTTTGGCGCTCTTTCTGTAGCTGACGAAGGTATAGATGATCTAGAAGAATCTTTTAATCTAAAGTTTCTAAAAAACCAGGTTTTAAGTGAAAATTTCATCAAAAAAGTTGACCCAGTTTGACTGGCTTCTACAAATACCTAACGTGTGCTTGTTATGCTTTGGTGGAAGTTGTAGGATTCCCAGGATCCTCCGCGGTAGCAGCAGGCCCTGGTCACGTGCACAAGGCGTACGCTGGTGACATACCTTGGTCAATGTATGTTGATTGACTGGAAAAGGAGAACAAGCTGAATTCTCTAATCCTGAAAGCTTACAGGTATGAAGTATTGAGCGTCTAGTGAAGAATTCATAATTTTTATATTTCTATGTTCTGTGGACAGTCCCGGGTGAGATAAATCTCGCAATATGATTCATCAAGCTGTCTAGAATTTTTCATTTTCATCAGTACTGCTGGAACTTCCTGGCCAGTTTTGCAAGCTTTGTTTGTTAGAAAATTGATAAAAATCTTGTTGACCAAGCTTGTTCGGTCCAGATATAGTTATAACATTGACAGAACTTTTGTAAAATTATTTTCCTTTTTTTAAGCGAACCTACCTACTACGTCTTTGGTGCACATAAACAAAAAAGTGAATTTACTTCAATACACTCATAAAATCTACGAGAAATCTCAGCGTTTTCAATTCCTGTAATTGTCGGCAGATTTAACCGATGGAAACAGATTTCGACGCGAACATTTGCGCGCAGATGTCTTAGTACGTATCTGGATGAGCTAGGGGGCGGTGCGTTTCTTGGTGAAAATATATCGTAGCAGATCAATCTAAGATCACTCGGATCATGGTGCATCGAAGAAAAAAGCAATGAATCCACTCTAGGCGAGGATTCTTTGATTCCTTTGATGCGCCATGTTCCGAGTGATCTAAGATCAATCAGAGATTTTTCCCCAAAAAAGCACCCGAAAAGTGGGAAGTGACAAGCGAGGACGAACTCGCAGAGTACATGACAGAATATGATAGGGACTGGTACCTAGGCACTGAGACAGATCACGTCTGGCAGCTGTCAATCATAAATGAAAACCCGTTTCTTTTCTCGCTGGGTAGAGATAAGGACAAGGTGGGTTGTTATTAGTCCTAAAATGTATTACTATCTCTAATTAATTCCTGTCTCAGCTCTTTTCCCACATGAGCTTGATATTAGGCTTTGACTTATGTGAAAGTAAGGCAGTTTATTTAAACAGCAATGAGAAATATTAAAGACTTAAAATAATAGGTTAATGATAAGAAGAAATTTAATTTTGTCGTTTTTGTTGTGTTAGTGTGGTTCTGGCTTGCAGTTGGGTAGTGCGACTTACTGTGTTCCGTGCGTTTCTCAAAAAGCCTCATTCCATTTATTATACTCGTTATTTCACATTTATCCAATGAACTGGAAAAGAACATTGATTTAGGCAGTGACGTTTATTGACTGACACACCAAACAGTGAGGATCAGCCTGGCTTTCACTGACGTATTGATTTTCGATGCATATAGGCCTTTGTATTGCTAAATGCAGCAGTTGCCACACAACCTCACAGAAGTCCGCAAATAAACACCTAAATTAAGACGTCTTGTAATCCTTTCAAACTATACATTAAAACCGTGGAGCGATTTGTTACTGTTTCAATCCTCTTATTAAAAGCAACTCTCCTCTTACCTTCACAGGGAACATACACCAGTCGTGTTCTCTCAAAGTAGGAGATAATGGCCCCCGTAGGGCGCCTTAACGGAGAGTGCGTGAGGGACCTCTTTGGCGCTAGAGCTCCTGTACTTTGCTAACGATGATGAGGAGCGGTACAGTATCCAGGCTCATCCTATGCTACTCAGGAACCTCACTATCCAAGCAGCGGACCCTCCTCTGGGATATTTTGTGCCCCCTCTATTGTGGGCCCTCTTATTATATAAATATTTCACAGGCAGCGGATGTTGGCAAATAGTCATAATTTAATATTTTTATCGTGTTTCGAGAACAATTAGAGTGTGAATTTTAGGGCATCTCGGTGTAATCGGTCACGTTGGTCTCCTTCACAGCGGTTACTTGGATTGCTGGTCACGCAAGGCCTCTCCCCGGCTGCAGAGGAGAGTTCCGTGACAACCGTGACATACGACATCGCTAAAAAAAGCTTCGTGTTTATAAACTCGCCTGATAACCATATTGTGAAATTTAATCTGGTAGAATTCCTTTTAAAATGAACTGCCCATAAATATTTATAAACGTTTGGCCACATTAAGGAAAAAGCGCCAACAACCTAAACCTTTAGTTGGGTTTTACTCAGTTGACCCAACAAAAGTAAAAAAAAAAAGAAGCAAAAGTTAAAAATCAGTGAGTGTTTCTTCGTGTAGCACTCGATATTACTGTATGTGCTGCGTTGGTTTTCATGGGCTAAATTTGCTATGATATTTATTGTTGAAAACGTACTGAACCGATTTAAGAGGTAAAGAGTTCGTTCAGCTCAGCAGCGGACACAAACAAGTCGCAAGATTTCGCGGGAAAAGTCGCGACGGTCATGCCCTTAATGCTGATTGGCTGGGAAAGAGAATACTGTACATATGTTGCGGATTGTAATAGTTCGGAGACCAGAAAGTTTATAAATAGGTTTTTAACAAAGCGAGTGTGTGATATATCCACGTAGACCTGTTTAATCCGAGATCATTTCAGTGGAACTCCGTTAATCCGTTCACGTGCACCAACGGACCACCAAAATCTGGCTGCGTTAACGGTGTGGCCGTATTAAAGGGATTTTTAAATAAGAAAATGACTTATTGAGCCTTTGTTCGGACCGGAATAAAATGGCTGCATACATGATAACGAGGTGGGCCGTATGAAACAGGGTGGCCGTAAGGCAGGGTTCCACTGTATCAAAATACCCTCAACATCTTTCATACCTTATTTACGCTGGGAGAGTACGGTTTTAAATCGGGCCATCTTCTTTGTTGAGATGGTTAGATCGTCAACTCAAGGCTCTTTGTTCGCTTAGTAGCTTTCAAGACAAGTAAAAACTCACTCACTGCTAGGATAGAAATTCAACTCCGTGCCTGTGTAGGTAAACTGTACATATCAGCCACGAAGTGTGAGAATGAAACTTTGATGTGAAATAAAAGAAAGGAAAAATGAAAACTGCTTGCTCATAAGACGCGATGAGAGTCACTCCCGTCCTCAAGCCCCGGCCAAACTATCGCAACATTTCAACGCAACATATCACAACATTGTTGGGCACAACATGTTGCGCGCGTTTGGCCACCCTGTTGCGACGTGTTGCGACATGTTACGACATGTTGGGTGTTGTAGGCTCGAATTTGAAAATGGTCAAATTTTTCATGCAACATTTGTGGATGTTGCATGATGTTGTAGTCGTCTGGCCAGGTGCGTTCGACAATGTTGCGCCCGGGCATGCGCACTAGTTCAATTTTCAATACCCAACATGTCGCAACACGTCGCAACAGGATGGTCAAACGCACGCAACATGTTGCGTCCAACAATGTTGGGATATGTTGCGTTCAAATGTTGCGATCGTTTGGCCGGGGCTTCAGAGTCCTTCCTGTTGGCCGGCGGGGCCTGGGAACAAGGTATATTGGTGCCTCTGGAGACACGTGATTTGATTGGTAAGATTCTTAGACTTTTCATTTTTGCACCGCTTTCACATAGCTACACTACGTACACTGCATCCCGTGTTTCGGTTCTTTGGACTGAGTAGCTTATTAAACTCTTAGATAAGTATGCTGTCAGGACATTTTGAGTGTCTTAAAAGTATCTAAATGGCAGTTTTCCCTCCTGTGTCGGTTACTATAATCCCTAGCTTTTTATATATTTCCGACCTAAAAATGCAGCCCTTTCGGGCAGAGCAGAGCCTCCCTATGTAGTCCATTATAAGGACTACCCTCTATCCTTTAGTTGCAAGACATCTTTGACAAGGCGCCTTCTGTTTCTTTCCGTAAAAAAAGTCTGTACTGTAAAAATTCATTTTCTCTGTATTTAATTATTTAAAAGTGACCTTCCACAATATAGTTATTCTTTAACCAACAAAGTCAAACTAGGTGGATGGAAGTGTTAGCCGTGATTTTTATTTGTTTAACTGGTAAACAAGTCAACATACAATTGTGTACAATTACTATTTTTTCAGGTCTAAGTGTTGTATAATTACCTAAAATACGGTATGCACAGTTACAGGTTTGTAGAATGCCTTTCATCGGCTGATTAGGCTACATATCAATCGACCAATAACCAAAGTACAATATGAAGAAGAAAAACCATTTCTTGACAGGCAGTAAATGTTGCTTGAATGATCATTAATGTTATAATTTATAAATATCAAGCCAACACGCAGACACACGCACGCATGCGTACCTGGGCTGCTAAAAATATTTGAATACTATGGGATCTCAGGGCGGCTGCAGCAATAGTAATTTTACATCGCTGGGGAATCGTGTTTTAATCATGCCAACCCTTTCGCTAAACCACACTGAGTTTGGTTGGAAGTCTGATAACCTTTCCTTAACCAATTGTTACTACATAAAGTATTTAACAAATAAAGAAGCCTAAGCCGTAAATTAAACTGTGATAAAACACGACGGGCATTTGAGAACACGAGGGAAATGTAGAAAACACGAGCCGCAGGCATAGTGCGATTCGTGAATAAATCGCACCACAGAGAGCCAATCAGATTGTAAGGATAACCAGTGATTTCAAAATAGATTTAATAAATTTGCTTTATGAATAGATTCCCACCTGAATAGCTAAGCGAATGACACAATAAACTTGTATTGTGTTGTATTGTAGTGGTAAATGTGAGAGTTTTGCCGCTCAGTTTCTTTAATCTCTCTATTCTCTGTTGACCCTTATAAAAATGGTGTCATCCTTGGTGTATGATGGTAGCTGATCTCTGCTTAATTCAAGAATAAGGTGACCATCATCTATTGGCGGATTGCGGGATACCTTGCCAAAGTCAATCACACGTGATATGTTTTTAGGATTATTACGCAGCAGGTCCTGATGAACTAAGGTAACACGAACCTTTTCCTGGCAAGGCCATGATAACCACGCATCAAATTGTCCGGGAACAACTTTGATATACACGCACAGATCATCGTCTATTTCTGGATTAAGCATGTAAGATTGCAATGGGTACGTACTACGATTGTCAATAAATATTTATAATTTTCCTCAAACAAATAAAATGGTTCACTAACTAATTTTTGTTGTTTCTTTGTTGCCTTTTTAAAAACAGCTTTAATGTTGGATATTTTCCATTCGAACGGGGTCGGAAAAATCTGGTTGATCGGCTCACGTCGCTCTCTCTGCGGTGGCTGACCCTGAACTGTAGACATTGATCTCTCCATCCTCTCTGACTGTTCCTTATCCTTGGACATCAATCTCTCTATCTTTGCTGACTGTCGCTCTATCTCTTGTGACTGTCGCTCTATCTGTTGTGACTGTCTTTCTATCCGTTGTGACTGTCTTTCTATCCGTTGTGACTGATCCTTAACTACGGTAACAAGCTCATGAACTTGATGCTGAGTGGCCTCTAGACCGCGGAGGGCTAACTTCAAATGGCTTTCAATTTGAGTTTGCGAGTGAGATGTGGCGTCTGATCTCGGAAACTGTAAACAGAGAAACAAGTCCATTTAGAATCTCAACGACGGCTGATTAAAGTTCAAGTATTTATTGGTAGATGTAATAGGACTCCATGCTGTCCAATTTCCAAATTGGATAACCATGTAGTCCTGTTACCTATTAATTATATAGCTCGTCTTCGGGAATCTCCTCGAACTTTCTCACTTCGCTTCACTCACCACGCCACAGGTCAAACACTTTGTCCCAGGTTTTTGTGCTTCTTTGAGTGTTCTTGTTCTGATTATTCTCCCTCATCTCGAGTAAATCAGTAGCATCTATCTCTGGACTCTGACTGTGCCCCTTTAAGGTTATAAAACAAACCTTTTCTCGCGGAATATCTTTCACACCACACTTGTTAGTACACAGAACTGGAAACTTTTGGCAGATATCAAAATGTTTCTGAAGCAAATCATAATAAAAAGTTTGAATTCAGGCACTTTCGATCGTCAAAAGTTGGGTTCACAAACATTTACACCTATCTTGCAAATACTATTAGTTTTACATTGCAAGATTCGTCATCAAACGGAAATCCGACTTGCGCTTGCGCAAGTTCAGCATCCTGTAGTCTTTACTAATTTGCTCCCACGATAAGGTGGCTGAACACAGTTTTTGATGCCTGTGTTTCATTCATCTTTTTCCCTAAAACCCTTAATCCTTTGGTCGCCAAAACTGGAGGAAAGCAAGTTAACAACACAAACGTCGGCTTTTTGATAGTTAAGCTGACGTTTGTGCCGTTGCCATGGCAACATGAATAAATATACACAGGCCTTTATAATCGGTTTTGTGTATTTGCAGAAAATCTAGTTATTAGATTTTCTTTATAATTTGCATGCAACAAGCTTGTAGCGATGCTCACAAGTTAAGACTATTTTAATAATAATTTAACAGAGAGATCTTTAATATCCCTTGTTGAAGGTTCACTGGAACATCTAGCATTTCCTTTGTTAAAGTTCAAATTTTTTTCAAAACTGCAGTTACTTATTTCCTAAAGTATTTTCGGGCAACTTTCTTGAAATTCAAATGAGTGGTTCTCAAGAAATAGGCCTATTTCCGATTTCTAATTCAATCGCAATTTTTTGACTTACTACGCATGTGCATTAAACTGGGTTCTTTCGGTAAAAAAGAAAAAGCTGAGAACTGCTAGGTTCTTTGCATTGTTGCATTGTCTAACATACCTTCGTAATAAAAGACTAAAACCATCAATACGCTGTGTTTAATTATGAAGAAAAGTAGCCGAGATAGCGTGGGCATTGAGCAAATAAAATGATCGCTTTATCGACGTATGTTTGTCTTTTGTGATCCTCCTGCGCGCGCTGAAACGCATTAGCAAAAGCGCGCGCGAAAACTGTGCTCGGCCCAGCTTTGCAACACAGCTATCTAGGAAGTAGACTGTTTTCACCTGACGTCATCACTTTCTAAAATCCAAAACTAAAGAGCCACCAAAGTTTTTATCCTCACCAGGCATAAGAGGCGGTATATTTACATCTGTTTACAATTTTACAGCTCAATAGCGTGCTTCGTTTGGAAACCAGAGCATTTTGAATTTCTGGTTTATGGAGGTGCGATCGAGTTTGTTGAAAAATGTATACTTATCTCATGATTTTGAGCCCTTTTAGAAGTTAGAGCATTAGGAAAAGTGCTTATGGAAATGCTTGTTTGTTCAGTGCTGATAATCAGTCGCCTAGATAGCCAAAGTAAGTTCAAATGTTTACACTATTTTCCGGCCGCCTTATTGGTGTACAACGAATGTACATCAACATGGCGTTTTCATACTGGGTTTGTACATTTCTGCGAAACATTTCGACGATATCTGACCGTGGCAACGGCACCTACGTCAGCTTAACTATCAAAAAAACCAACGTTTGTGTTGTTAACTTGCTTGCTGCCTTTTATGGTGATCGAGGGATCAAGGATTTTAGAGAAAAAGGTGAATGAAACAGGTATCAAAAACTGTGTTCATGCAGCCACCATAAAGCCGCTTAACGTAACCGGTTTTGTAATCGCAGTCTCTTTGCTTACCGATGAACACTTTGCTCTGAACAATAAGGTCGAGCTTACTGAAGTGTTTAAGTCGCTCTCAATCATGTATGGTTTCCTTTCTAATCGCTACCGCTTACAAAGACTCGACAGTTTTTTCTTCGACTGGTATTTTGAATACCTGAGCTGAACTCACTTTTTCCAAAGGTGGTCAATGTCTGCTCGTTTTTCACTGACCTCCGGCTTTCTTCCGATTTTTTTCGTTCTACCTTTTAGTATTTTTAGCAAACGTAAGCCACTGTTTTTTAACTACTTTTTTTAGCCGGGAGAAACCTGTTGCAAACCTGTTTCTATTTCATGATGACTGATTCTTGACAATATTCACAGTTCACTTTCCTCCAAGAACATTCTAATGTCTCGTGAGTTTTCATGTCTCGCTTGCTGAGCATCTTTGTACAACCTGAGTTTGGACACTTGACCACTTTGAAGAGGCATTCTGATTGGTGTTTCTTGAAATGTAAATAAATAAACTGTTAAATACGACAAACAGTTAGCAGTGCGAGCAAGCAGCAATGTGAAATGTCCACCTTTGGCACCCTCGAAGGGCATGTCACAACATGTTATCAATGAAAAAATGCAAAGCTGTAACAGTCTTACAGCCTTACTACTGTAGCAGTTTCACATAAATTCCCGTTCATTAGATGTGATTCTGACCTTCCGTTGCAGTTTGCTTGTTCTGTTCCATATCCAGTTCAAGTTGAAACATTTTTTTTTCTGTCTACAGGTTTTCGCTTTTCTTTGTTTGTGACAAAAATCATGATGTCCCTGTATATACGATTTTATACGCCTTTAACTCTTTAGTAATGTTAAGTCTTAATATTTAGGTTTTAAATTTTGTATTGACATTCATAAGAAAAGGCAGAAGAACATACCTCCACAGTACGCAGTTCTCCAATCCATGAACATCCAGAATGAGAACATTTCACGTGAAGATCCAGAATTTGGCGATGACAGCCGATATCTGGAATGTCTTCCATCAACAAAATGCCATGCGCGTGAAATAACAGAACGTTAAAAAAAATTATTTTAGACCAGCTTAATATAATTTTCGCTACTTATCGAAGTTCTGGCATCTGATTTAGTCAATCTTGTCTTATAGGCCACTTCCAAGTTAGCTTGTGCCTCTGTTTCAAAACGAGTTTTTCTTATGAAAATGAGTTTGATTTTCATAAAAATGAACCTGAAGGCGGAACTCATTTCCGTATGGATGGTTTCGCACGTAGACTCGTTTTGACACAGAGGCAAAAGGCAGCTCGGAAATGGCCTATCCCTATCAAGCCTAGTTCACACTGGGGACATAACGACATAATGACATAATGACATAATGACAGAGTCGGTAATGTGAACATCGACATAACGACATAAGGCTAAGTGAAAAATGGAGCAGGATACACTTCTTTTGGCCTTAAAATTCCTTCGTACTTTAGTCATACGATATTGGATAGCATCGAACTGCTTTGGCAAGTGTTTCTTCATCTATCCGAGCCGTCAATATTTCTTGCTTGCCAACAGTCAATTCTTGCTCAGTCACTGCCATTTTGAAAATAGGGAGTTAAGCAAATCGCTACGGCTGGTGCTACTACGGCTGCCCCGGCTGAAAAGGTCTGGGGAGAGTACGTCTCGGTGGTCTGCCAAATTCTAGCGAAATACAAAGACGAAAGAAACATCGGCTAAGGAGTTTAAAATCTCTTTTTTTTAGTTTCTCACAGCCAAATGGCTTCGCCGAAAGGACGATAGCCGTTATTCGCCTTCCTAGGATGAACAGATTATTTCTGAGCGAAAGCGAATGCTACACACTTTGTACCATAACAATTTATAACATCATAACAACATATAATTTCAGAGACAAATATCTCTAAGAATATCGAGTGAAGAACTCAAATGTATCAATACTCAAAGAAGCAAAATAGCATCGTATAGTTTTGCAGATATGAAACATCTTCATAAACCCTCAAAGCAAACTTAACCGAAGAAAAACAACCTCGTGCTCAACACGAATATTTCACTCGACTCACTTCGCCATTCCAACACCTTTGCCAAAACTTATCGTAAATTCAGGATACGGATTTACAAGCTTATGAGAGGCAAACTTGCCACAATCTTTGACTTAAATTGACTTTAAAGGATATAGTATCCGATGGAATTCTTAAAATGCCGAGATGTCCGTTGAAAAGGGCCAGAGAAGCGAAATAAACCAGACGTAGTAGCCATTACGGCAAAACATCCCGACTCATGTTGTCAGATTTCACGCTACGGCTGGATTCAACCGACGTACATGTGCAGTGTCTCATTTTGGGGGAAATTTACTTCCGGCAGCCGTATCAGCGCCAGCCGTAGCGATTTGCTTAAAGTCCCTAATAGTGCTAGTGGCGGACTGGGTTCGACAATTCTTGTGACGCTCTGATTGGTTTTTTGTTACTTTGTTATGTCGATGATGTTCACACTTTGGTTTGAACCCAGGAGTATCAGTAGTTCGTATGGCGCGCCTTTCCAGTCAATATTCAAACAACCTTAATATACAATACATCCATTACATTTCTGTGCCATATTTTTTATTTCGTTTCTGTATATCTTTTATTTTGCTTCTTTATTTTTCATTTTGCTTCTATATTTTTTATATCTCTTCCTATTAATTTATATATGTGTGTTTAGCTCATTAATTTTTTTATTTTGTTCTCTTTATTTTATATGCGTTCTATATTTTTTTATATTTATTCCATGTTTTTTTTCGTTCCAAGTGGGATTTTTATTTTCTTTCTAATTAGTATGCAACACGTGATCACATGACCGCGATGCACTTTTTCATTCCGCCATTTTAGCTGTCGGTCACATGGAGGAAGAGCTGTCTACTGCTTGTCGTGCGGCCGCGGATGCCTTAGAGATTTTAAGTAATTTGAGACCTGGTTTTACGAGAAATGTTATACCTCGGATGAATTCAACGGCCGTCTCTGTCAGTCAGCCAAACAACGGAGATCATCAGGTGAACAACGAGGAACTTCAGTCGAACGAACGTGCCATTCAATCCTCGACGTCACCAACATCGAGCAGTTCTATTCAAGCTCGGCTTGCCACTCTCTTTCCGACTGTTGGCTCGAACCGAGCTAGTAGGAAAAGCACTAGTAGAAGACCAGCAAGGTCAAAGCAGACCATTAAGTCGACCAAAGGCCGCCCATCCAAGACACTTGTTTACAAGGATCTAGTCCTTATTCGCAGTCCCAAGATCAACAAAGTGCCTACACATACAACCCGACTTCAGTTAGAAGAGAGAGAACTTGTCTACCACGAGTTTCCCTTTGACAAGAGCTGGGATGCAAATTCCCTCAAAGCTGCTATATTGAATCGATTTCCAAAGCTTTTGCTATTTGAATATGTCAAGGTGGGTAACTTTCTACTTGTATTATAAGCTTAAACATTGTTCTACGTTTAATGCAATAATAATATCATTGCTGTTCAGTTTGTGCATTTGTTGTAGTTGCACTATTTATGAATACGTATTTATACTATTTTGCCAACAAATTGCCCACACAAGAGGATACCTGCAGTGACTCGAGTAATAGACTTGCAGTTTTGAGCAGAAGTTGTTGGGTTATCCAGACTTGCTCTGGTACTGCCCCGCTCCCACCCCCTCAATAAATTGTACAATTTCTCACAACATTAGCATAAGCTTAACTTAATTACTCTTTCATTAAATTTACCCTTCACTTTTTCAAGAAGCCTGCAAGTAATATGTGGTTTTCTTAACCTAGCCATGCTATGGAAAGCTAATAACTCCTAAGTTGGCAGATGGCATAACTCTAGATGCAGAAAGAGTGACCAGGATGGCTGGTCAAGGAGCTGTTTATGTTAGATCATTGGTGCCTTTGGAATCTGAAGATGAGGGTGAAACTGAAGAGGAGCTAGAGAATTCAGTATTAGATAGCACTCCAAGGGGAACTTTTTCTTGTGAATTTTTGCATTGAACAAGATAGAACCTGTATAGATTTCTTTCAGTTTTTTTTTTTCCTCACTGTAAGGATATTTATGTGGTAGCTACCCAATGCAGTGGAATAACCTTGTTTATGATAGATTGGCATCCAAGCTTGTGCTACGAGGCATGAAAATGGCTTTTTGTTGGAAATATTATCCAGTTTGTCTCCAAACAGATTTGTGTATTTATTTATTTATTTAATTATTTATTTTATTGTTTATTTATTTACTTGTTTGCTCAGATATTTATTCAATCCTAGGCAGGACATAAATTGATTTGGTAATTATTGCAACTCCATGTGACTGTGGATATCTGTGTAAAGATGAACACATAGTATGTTACATCATTGCCACTTAGTTCACTTTGTTTTTTATGGTTTGTGACAAGTTGATATTTCTTTTAGTGTTAGTGGAGCACTAAGAATCCCTGCGTTGCTTTCATCTGGGGAGAGCGATGGGAGGCCAGATCCAGCTGTGGTGCCCCACTCCTGCCAGGAGGCTGCACAACCTTATTGTGTACCATTTCCAACTGAAGCAGAAACATCACATCAAAATACAGAGTTAAATGATGTAGGGACAGGCAGTAACTCTGATATTGCTTTGGCATCATCTGAGCTACCTGTACTAGTAACTGCACCTGTTTTAGGCAGTAACTCTGAAATTGTTCATGCATCATCTGAGCATGTACCTGTATCAGTACCGGTACCTCACCTGCTACCAAAACGTATCATCCAAGTGCACAGGTTAAATATTAAGAAGGATTTGATTGATTTATTCTGAGATCCATTAATTATGAGTCAAGACATAGAGATAATAGTAATTGATGCTAGGGGAGTTGAAGAAATGGGCAGAGGTGTTGGGTTGCTTAGAGATGTTTTCTCTCTTTTTTGGAAAGAAACACATGATTCCCTTTTTGTTGGAGAAAATGAGCGTGTACCATTTGTAAGACATGACTATCAAAGGGATGAATGGGTTGCTGTTGGCAGAATTTTGGTGAAAGGATATTTAACCTGTCAATACCTACCAGTCCTTCTGTCTCAAACATTCCTTGCCTGTCTTTTTTGGGGGAAATCTGCTGTAACTAGTGCTATGCTGACTCAATCCTTTAGAAATTACATCTCAGTAGATGAAAAATGTTTGATTGGCAAGTGCCTTGCAGGTGATATGAAGTGGGACAATGAAGATGAAATGTCCCAGCTTTTAGAAGTACTTTGTAACTATGACTGTCGAATTATGGTAAATTCTGAGAATGTCATTCAAGTTATTGAAGAAATAGCCCACAAGGAGCTGCTGCAGAAGCCACAGTATATTGCAGACTGCTGGAAGGATATAGTTTGTACTCTTCTTCCTAGTTTTCCTGATTTTGCAGCACTTTCCAAAAGGTATGAATTGTTAATACCATCCACGAGCAAAATCCTTAGTTGCCTAGAGGCAAACCCTCAGAGTGATGGGGAAAGGGATAGCCTTAAGTTTCTCAAACGGTATATTAAGGGACTTGACACACCTCAGAAATTATCAAAGTTTGTAAGGTTTATCAGTGGGTCTGAGTTCATGCTTTTTGACGCAATCCAAGTAAATTTCACCAACTTATCTGGTTTGGGTCGCCGACCAATTGCCCACACTTGTAATACTGTGTTGGAGCTATCCTCGACTTATCAATCATTTCCTGAACTTAGAGAGGAGTTCAGTGCAATACTTGCATCAGATTATTGGGAAATGGATACTGTGTAATATGCCTTGTGACGAAAAGAAGGCCATTATGGTGGCAAGCTGATTTAGAACAGACTGTGTCTTCTGCCTTTGATGGGTATTTACAGTTTTAGAACATGTAACAACAATGCACAAATTATTTGTGCACCGTTTCCTGTGAATCATACTAGTTAGCTAATTGCTTATTGTAGTATCAAGCTTGTTATCTGTTGAAAGTTGACATTTTCAAACGAATGCAGCTTTACATTGTTGAGATTTTAATGTACTTTTTTTCTGACTGTTGTAAGGGTTAAGTTGTATTCATTGTGTTCCATTCTGATCGATAACATTTGAAGGCAAAATAATAAATTTCACATTGTTTACGTTTTCAATCTGTGATTGAAGTTAGTGGTCTACTATTTACCGTAAATGGGAAGCAAGAGGAAAGAACTCTCTTGACAACTTTCTGTCAGAATTTTCTCTTGTTCAATGTCTCGCTCTTAGAGTGAATTATGCTACCCAGCCAGTCAATCCTCATAAAAGAAAACATGACTTTACCCAATTAATATTCCGCGTTTTACAATTAGTGGTGCCAGTTTGATAGGCGTTAATTGATCTTAATTCTCTAGGTGGCCCCGTTTTCATTCTCTAAACAACGGATTTCAGGTTAGGTGGATGCTGGGAACACCTGTTTTGAAACATAGTTACCACCAAAACGGCCTTATATAAGCAAAGTTTCTTATATGTTGAAATGATTCCTAAGGATGTCTATGCATCTCAAATATTGAGTTCTACCATGTTCACCATCGTCATTCAAAGGGTCACAGGAGACTTCCAAATATGCAGTTGTTGTGGTGTAAGCTGAACATTAACTGCTGGTATTGAGACCTGGTAGTCGTCGTCGTCTAACGGGAAAGGTCCATCTGGATCAAACCCATACAATGGAATTTCATTTGGATGTAGAATACTCTCAACTCCAGAGTATCCAGAGTGCATGTTCTCCAAAATCCCAGAGGCGAAAATTTGTAGGGGAGATAATTGATGTTCACCGGAGACAGGGTGATTGTTCCATTGACCAGTAAAGTGTTGCAATGCCCTATTTATCCTTGGTACGTAGACAAAGTGCAATGATAATAAATGTACTTCGTTTAACGGGTCAAGAAGACCCATGTCTTCCATTCCACTAAAGATATTGGCAAAGTGACAAAGGACACCAGCGTAAACATCTCTATGAGCGCGCTCAACACGGCAGTTGTGGACAGAGCTTCCTGTTATGATACTTCCTCTGTCCAGCCCTCTATTTTCCAACATGTACTGTGCCACTCCAATATTTTCCAGTCCATGATCGCTTCTTACTCTTGAGGGCAAGCCAAACTCTTGTATTCCCTTGATGAAGAGCTCCAACACTGTATCTGCTCGGTTGTTATCAGTTAGGGTGGCATACACAATAACCCTTGAATACCCATCAACACAGCAATGCACAACAAACCTGTACCTGGTAAGTTTGTGGTTCCCGTCTATGTGCCACAAAGCGTTTGGCGTTGGTACAGAGTACTTCCGACGGTAAACCGGCGTGCTCCAGCGAAGTGCTGTCCCAAGCGGGTCTTGTGTACGAAGACAGTTGCGAACCCTCCATCGCTGGATTCGAAATCCCCTTGCTCGGAGAGCTCCAAGCAATCTTCGCTGTCCAATGTTTGGAGTAATGCTTCTAATTTCTTTAACACCGTCTTCAAGCTGAGAATCTGAAAAGAAGTTATGCTTTAATTACAAAGTTTGAAAGTTTTATCGCCGGTACATCACTGAGTGAGACGGGATTTTGGGAAACCTACAATACTTTGCCCAAGGGTATGGCTTCTAAGATTTATTTTACCCGAGACTACATCTTATTTTCGATGTTGAACTCCCTTTCTTCGCAGACAGCCTTATCCAAACACACTGACTAGTACAGATAACCTCAGTCTGTAAATTACCACGCACCTGACAATGCAGTCCAGTTTTCGCTGTCATCATTCAAATTTAATTCCCGTCTTCTTCGACGCAAGGTACTTTCACTGATACCTAACAAACTAGCGATTTTTACCCAGGAGAAATGCAGTTCGCGTAAGAATTCGATCTGCTCTCTTTCGATGACGATGACTGGTCTTCCTGCACCTGTAAGTTTAGTGGTAGGACAAGCGAATGAATTTGACACCGTGGCTTCAACGGAATTTCTTTCCTCATACTTTGTCATTACACGAAAAACCAAGCGCACTTTTGTCAAAACAGCTTCTACTATTGTCTTGAAATCTTGAAGGACAGAGTCCTCACTTTGCCATACACTGTTTAATAGCAACTGTAAAGTTAAAATTGCATCTTCCAGGCGCAAGTTAGCTTGTTCAAAGTAATCAACGGAGACATCTTGTGTGTTCAAATTCTGAATACCAATCAACAGGGTACGAAGAGACTCTACGAAGTTGTAAAGGCCTCTCTCGTTGCCATCTCTTAAAGTTCCATCCGCCATTTTGCTTTTGAAACTGGCAAAAAAAGTGCATCCCGGTCATGTGATCACGTGTGTTGCATACTAATTAGAAAGAAAATAAAAATCCCCAAAGGTTGTTTGAATATTGACTGGAAAGGCGCGCCATAAGTTCGTATAGTGTGATCTTTCGGGTGAGGACTGACAAACACTATTCACTTGACTCTGAAGATGACTTCCGCTCAGGTTGTCGAAACGTCAGTCACCAACAACTTTTCTTTTCAGAACTACCCTCACCCGCACGATCACTATACGAACTAATGTTCACACTTATTTTATCAGAAACATGACGTCATAACGACATAGACATAGCGACATAATTTTCCTTATGTCGTCATGCTGTTATGTTGCTATTGTGTCATTATGTCAGGACGTTCACACTGCCAACATAGAAACATAACGTCCTTCTTATGTCGTTATGCTTATGTCACCGTTGTATATACATATGTCACTTATTGTCATGCACTGAATGCTACGTTCAACGATCTCGAGTTTGCGTGACCATGTGACAAGCATGATTTATTACCTTCTCGGATGACAAAGGCTGTCTGTCTGCTGGACATGACGGTGAAGGGCGCCTGAACACAACAAAAAAGTGAATGTATATATAATTAAAAGAAATATTCACGCGTTAAATTCATCAAGGTGCGCGAGGCAGTGTTGTTTAATTATTGTTCCTTGATGTAATTGACGTGCAGGTGATAAACAACAAAATAATAAATTAGGAATTTTCCAAACAAGCATATACTAAATCCCGAAACAATGAAAAGAAACCCGTCGACATGACCAAATCGAACCGAAACCGCGCTGAAACAATCGAAATAAACGAAATAACAACGAAACGAAACCACTATAGATACTGGCCCGCGAAGTTGTAGAAACGAAACCAAGGAATAAACCGAGGACGAGTTATCCCGAAAGGTAATCACAAAAATATGCCAAACCTGTCATTATATTGTTGCGTTCGACAAAGAACGCGTTCATAATCCAGTCGAAATCGACATTTTAGGACTATGTAGTCATCGACACCAATTTGGCCCCCTCGAAAAATTATTCAGGGGCGAATGACGTCAATTCCATCGATCATGTGCGTTGTTTCTAGCGGGAGTCGAGTTTCACGTTTTCCCTCGTGTGTTAGTGCGCTTACTTGTTTATTTTATGCGTTAACGAACACGGCTTTGAATCCCTTGGCTTTGGGATGTTAACCTTGGCAACAGCTATATCTTGATTGGATTTGTTGATTAGGTCCAGTCACGACAGATAGCTCAGTCTTCATCCGGTCGAATATTGTTTGGAATCGGTGGAAAAGGACTCTGAAGGCAAGATCCATAAGAGTGAGCCTAAACCAAGGAACGGCAAAATTATGTAAATACTGTCTACTATATTCATCAGGGGAAATACTCGAACAGTCGCACGGAGTTTGTTTACGCTGACGATAAAC
This sequence comes from Orbicella franksi, assembly GCF_964199315.1. Lineage (NCBI taxonomy): Eukaryota > Metazoa > Cnidaria > Anthozoa > Scleractinia > Merulinidae > Orbicella > Orbicella franksi. Next base: position 5,154,859 of record NC_138148.1, on the reverse strand, counting down.
GAGCACACAATTGCAAATGTTTGCTTATATTTGTGTTTCCAGCTTAGACTAATGTACGTAAAAAATATACTTTTACAAATTAGCTTTAACGCTTAGACACCACCAGTTATGTGAGAATATTTAGCATGAAATTTGAAGGCTATAAATGTAAGTAACTTGCGAGTCTGCGGAAACTGGCGCTGTCACGCAACGTGTCAACAAATCGGAGATCTCTTCACCAGCATGGACTATGACACTATGCATATCTGTCTGTAAAATCTCGGTAGCTGATGAAAAATGTTGATCTTAGCAATAGACGAGTTTGAAAGTCAGCTAGTGAAATAATTTAAGGTTTATATATTGAAGTAACGTCGTCGAACGCACTATCACTATCTTTGATTACTACTAGTTGATAGCTTAAACCGTAAATAAGCTTAGACTGCTATTCAGGCGAACCTGTTACCAAACCAAAGTGAAAGCAGCTACGGACCCGAGCGGACTTCGCTTGAAAAGCCCTCACGTCAGCCTGAATACCGTTCCCTGGTTAGCCTGTTTACCGTTAGGTCAATATTATTACAGTTCTCGCTATATATCTCAATTCGTTTCTACGCTCGTTTCGGCCATAGTTGATCATGCCGTTCAAGCAACACCTTCTGTTGCTCATAAAAATTCAAACACGAAACTAGCTCTTGTGTATTGGACTCAGTGTAAAATAAATCAACCGTCACCTTAACCCAAATATTTGTTAAGTTTTCAAACTGATACATTGAGAGTTCCGAGGTTTCAATGATAAACTAATCGTGTACCTCCAAAGGGATTCCATACAGATGGTACAAAGTCTGTGTCCACATCCCACAATCTGCACAGGATCTTTCAATGTTAAATGACACACAAGACATTCCCAGCCCTCGGGAACTCTACTTATAAACTCGTAATCATACCCGCCTAGCTCGGGTACATTATTTCCACCCGTCGCCATATATCACTTTCACGTTCTGTGCTAAACAGGAAGTAGTCTTCGCTCTTGCGTGAACAAACATTCCTTATCGCCACGTAATTTCGAATTGTTTGTACGTAAAAGCCTGGTAACTATTTTAGAGCATCAAGACGAGGCTCAAGGGAAAAAAATCATCAAGATGGCGAACAATGAAGGTTCTTCGTTCGCAAGTATGAAAGTCCCAGAGCTACAGAACTTCCTAAATGCAAGAGACATTCAAATAGCCGTCGATGGAAAGAAAAGGAAAAGGGCTGAACTGATGGAGGTATGGCAAGCCATTTGTAGCAAAATTTAATCCTTGCAATATATGTTTAATCCTTAAAATAATGGTTTTATTTAAAGATGTAAAAAGGCATTCAATCCGATGGCAAATAAAATTTTTGGTCTAATTCAACGTTTTAATTTTCATGATTCAATCCAATACCTGGAATATTGATTCAATCCAATTCCTCGAGTATTGATGCAATCCAATACCTAGAATATTGATTCAATCCAATACCTGGAATATTGATTCAATCCAATACCTGGAATATTGATGCAATCCAATATTTGGAATATTGATTCAATCCAATACCTGGAATATTGATGCAATCGAATACCTGAAATATTAATTCAACCCAATACCTCGAATATTGATGCAATCCAATACCTGGAATATTGATTCAATCCAATACCTGGAATATTGATTGAATCCAATACCTGGAATATCGATTCAATCCAATACCTGGAATATTGATTCAATCCAATACCTGGAATATTGATTCAATCCAATACCCGGAATATTGATCCAATCCAATACCTGGAATATTGACACAATCCAATACCTGGAATATTAATTCAATCCAATACCTGGAGTATTGATTCAATCCAATACCTCCAATATTGATGCAATCTTCCTGGGCCGAGCGCGGCCAACAGGAACGAGAGTAACTGAGCACTAGAGAGCACTGAAAACATGGCGGGCGAAGGAGAATTAGATTTAGAAGTTGAGTTTCCAAAGTTTCTTGCAGACGTCTTGGATAAAACGGAAATAATTTTTGAGAGTTTTGACTCAGAAGTTGCAGAAGTGCACGCCGAAGAAGATCAAACCAGTAGTCTGCTTAGGTAAATGAGGCAATGCTACAACCGAGACACAAGGTACACAGAAAAGTTAGATTCCATTACTGCCGCTTTTGTAGATGCAAGTTAATCAGTTTTTATGTGACAAACATATTAGTTTATTAAAAGCTGTGTGTGCTAGCTTTTTGTGGCAAATAACATAAACTGTGGCAAATTTTGCTACCACATTGGTCTTTGGTATTGTGCATATTTCTGCTGTCCAATCATTACTGGCACACTAAACTTTGAACTGTAAACAAAGCTTTTGGTGTGCCATGTACACAGTCAAACATGTCTCTCACAAATACTGCTTGTGTAAACCTGACTCTATGTTATTTTTGAAATAAGAACCTTTACATTTTACAAGACAGCAATCATTGAACATTGGGATGTGTTTTAAGTTTCTCAATGTTGTTGTCTCATGTGTTGCATTATTTAACCCACATGTGGTAATTCTTTCCTAAAAACGATGTTTTTCTTGATATTCTATGACAAACATTACACCAGTTTGTTGTGAATATTATCGGGTACCCAGGGCTTAAGGCTAACACCACTGCCAACTAGCCACATATTTCAGTTTTGAATAGTAGATTTTCCACGTTCACTAGTCATTGTAACAATCATGATAGAATGGAGTACTGGTCTACTGGATGAAAACAAAATTGAGAATTATCCCGACAAATTAAAGTAAAACTGAAGAGAATAGAAACTAATGAAAACAGGGAAACTATGAGTGGATTTTATGGAAGTAATTGCCTTAATAAGCATATGACAAATGTTTAACTATTAAAGGGAGATAAAAGAAAATGGCAACACTGATAGAAGTACATCAGAGGTTGGACATAAGCATATTCAAGAAAAGCAGGATTCGTGTTTGTGGGAGTGAAATTTTCTTAGTGATTATTAACATTTTAGATGTAACATGAAATGTCCAAGATTGACCACTCTTATAAAAAAGTCAGTGAAACTGTGTATGAAAAAGACTGGCTGGTGCAAAGTTAGTTTTGGCTAGTGACATGAGTCCTGTTAGTAGCCATTATATACGCCAGTGCACTAAGAAGTTAGTCTTGTGTCCTGGGTACTTTTGAAAATAAGATAACAAATTAACCTTGCAACATTTTAACATCTGTTTTGATAAGCACCTGAAAAGTTACCAGGCAGAGTAGGGCACATGGCAGTTATGAAATGCACTGATTTCTCTTCAGTTTAGTTGTGTTGCTAGAAGTTAGGCACTCTGTAATTCAAGCAGTTTCTGAGTTTTGTATATCAATGAAAAGGAAGATGAGAAAATAATTTACTTGATACAGGGTGAGGTTTTCTGTTGTGAATTGAGTTGCAAAAATACTATCGTGGGGCCATAATCTCCTTTACCCAGCCCACACACATGTAGTATTATGCTATTTTCAGTTGCCTAAGTTTAACTGTCACAAGTTCTAGAGCCTCTTGGAAGATGTCTACTCTCATTTGACTTGCTTCTCCTAAGGGATCTAGCCTTTCCAATACAAATGACTGCAATGAATCATGTTGTCCCAAGTCAATTTCTTCAACAACAACATTATCACTGTCCAATGGAGTTGGACCATCAGGATCATCACCATAATAGTCAAAATCATATGACTTTCCATTTGAAAGAGGGTGTTCAGGCTGCATCATATGATTAAGCCACATTTGGTATGGCAACCAGTTTTATTTTTCTGTTCTTACATTTTGGTGGTTGAAAGCTTCAGTGAACTGGCGAAGAGCATGGTTTATCCTTGGTTGAAAAACTAAGTGTAAGGTGAAAAGATGCACTGAATTATCAGTGTCCAGGATGCCTAACAATTCCATACTATTAAAAGTGTAAAAGTACAAGTGGAAAAGCACAACGGAAAACATCCCTGCACAGTCTTTCAATTCGTTGGTTGTGTTGATGACCCTGCAGTGCTGCCCCTCTCCTCTCTTCTAACCTGCACCATTGTATCGCACACACCAACGTTTTCAACACCATGATCTACTCGTACTCTCGAAGGCCAAAATTCTCCGTCTCTCTTATCGGAATCCAGAAACAATTCAAGAACTGTTTCTGCTTTACTGTTGGCACTACATTTCAAAAACGTTATTCTCCGAGAAAATCCGTCTATACAGCCGTGAATTAGCATTTTCCATCGGATCAGAGAGTGATGTCCATCCAGATGCCAAAGCGAATTTGCGCACCCCATCTCAAGACAGTAGTTTGGGGATCTAATTTTGCTAACCTTTCTCTTATTCTTCTCCGTTGAATCCGTAACCCAATGGACTTAGAGAAACCTGCAATGAAGTTATATCCAGTAGCGCTCCCATGGTTAGAAATGTACTCTTGAATGATTTCGGTTCCTTATCAGGTAAGCTGTCGAAACCCCTCATATCTTCTAAGCCATACTCTGTCACTCTTCTGTAAATTGTCCATCTCAAAACTCCAATCATCTCTGTTATCGTTGTCTAGATGAATCCTAGTCCTCAAAGTTCCTCAAGCACCTCAACAGGAATTTTAAGAAATGGTCTTCCATGATTTCCTCCTTTTTAGCTAATGGTTTCGCTAATGACTAATGGTTTGATCAAGAACTTCGGCGTGCGCGTCTGCAACTTCTGAGTCAAAATTCTCAAAAAATTTCGTTTTATCCAAGATATCTGCAAGAAACTTAGGAAACGCAACTTCTAAATCTAGTTCTCCTTCGCCCGCCATGTTTTCAGTGCTCTCTAGTGCGCAGTTACTCTCGTTCCTGTTGGCCGCGCTCGGCCCAGGAAGATTGCATCAATATTTGAGGTATTGGATTAAATCAATATTCCAGGTATTGGATTGCATCAATATTCCAGGTATTGGATTGCGTCAATATTCCAGGTATTGGATTGAATCAATATTCCAGGTATTGGATTGAATCGTGAAAATTAGAAGATTGTATCGAACCGAAAATTTATTTACCATTGGATTGAATGCCATTTTCTATCTTTAAATAAAACCATTATTTAAAGGATTAAACATGTATTGCAGGGATTAAATTTTGCTACAAATTGAACGGCTCGCCATAATGGAGCTTTGCAAAAATGCAGCCGAAACGAAGGTGCCAACAGTTGAAGATGAAATAGAGCTATAGGACGACTTGATCAAATTGAAGATCACCCTGCCAAGAGGAAAATTACTTCCCCGTCCACTTTCGCTTCAGTTTTGGACCCACGACTTCACTAATATTCCAGACTTCAGGTTTCGTGATATTTATCATTATCTGGTCGGTAAAGATGGCTGTGATGACTGGCTTGTTGTTGACTTTGTTTCGAAGAACTTTGTTTTCAATTTTCAATCTTACTACATTTTTAACAAGCTCCTCCATTTCTAGCTGATCAATGCCCGTTTGGCAGGAAACAGAAACAGACTTTCTTACCGTGTTGATGTTTTTTTCAGTTGGCGAAGAGCTGACTTTGTTGTCCTTGCAAGGAAAAATATAGTCGTGACTGCCTTTAAAGCGACATCAGACGACACACGGGGACTTTTCGCGGGAAACTTCAGATCGCTTTCATCCCTTAAATCTGTTTTTCCTCTTCGTGAAATCATTCGTTTCTCTCGCTCACTTGGGCCACTTGGAATCTCTTGTGGGTTGAATATCGTTGGAAGCGCCCCGTTTACTACCTTTTTTTTTTTTTTATCCCACACAAGGTCTTGACGATGTCTTTGGTGTCGAAATGCTGAGAACATGTGTGTAGGTTCGCGGTAGACTGAAACTCCTTGTCAGCTCGCCGGCAAAAGGTGCTCCACTTCTTTCGAAGCTTTTTCTCGCTCGGAAAATCGAAAACGTTGAGGTCTGGTCGCTTTTTGGAATTGTTTTTGCACACGGAAATGACTCAATACCTCATTTTCACCTGTTTTGCTTCCAAAATAAGCGCCTTTGTCGTGTCTTTATTCCCCTGAGCCTCGCTCTGATGCTCTTAAATAGTTACCAGGCTTTCACGCACAAACAATTCGAAACTAGGCTATTCATAACACTCGCGTGACTTTTCGTTACCCATGTTTGCAGGGGTCAGCCGTAGACCGCTGACACTCCTTGCAGCATTCCCTTCTAGCTCCTCTAGCGAGCGTAGTGCATGGTTCTTCATTGAACTTCCTCTTTTTAGTGCAGAGTGCACTATTGGGATGGTTATGGGGGTTGCCTGCCGCTAAGGAACTAAGGCCCTATGGCCCTATGGCGCTAAGGTGTAAACTTTAATGTTTGTTTAATCAATTAATTTCAATTAATTAATTAGTCTAGAGGCAAGGAAGTAGTGGGAGTAGGGTGGGAAAGGTACATGTGTACTCTACGTAAAACACATTCCATCGCCGTCGCTTAACTTTGAACATCGCAAAGCTATATATTTGTTTCAGGTAACCCCTTGCTCTCCTTGTGGTACCATTCTCCTTAGAACAAAACTAATTTGTCCTAAACGCATGCGTAGATTAGTTAGGGTTCGTGGCTTCTATATTAGGTGAAGGATACATTGCATACGGAATCACGCACAAATGTTGAGTGGTTTTCCTTATGGTAGAGCTCAACATGTAAGACGCATGCGTTCTAGCATTGTTAGTGTTATACACTATCTTTACACGCAGTATTTTATATATCGTGTCATGTGACCAAGGACGGCAGTTATTTTTCAGGTAGGGCCAATTGTCCCTTTTTATTGCAAAAGTGAAACGTTACTGTGGCTGCGTAGCTTTTAGAATTACAAACAGGTCGGTTCAACAAATATCATCTGCTGTTTTCAATCTACAATAGTGTGCTTGTCAGGGTTCAAATTTATTGCTTCTCCTTAGCGACTTGTTTATTTCTTGCCTTAATTGTGTCTGTAAGAGAGACCAAAAAGTTCTCAAGTTAGTGGCTTTAATACTCCGCAAATTGTAAATTTGTAACAAAAGAAACCAGGAAAATGCTCAAATATTGCTGCAGACGCCGTGGCACCTAATGAAAGTTCAAATTAATTTAATCAGTCTTTGAGGAGACTCATTCATATCGGCCAAGTAGCGCTGTTTATCTTCAATACTTTTCGTTGAAAAGCTTCTCAGCCATCAATATCGTTGTGTGTTAATTTTGAATTGTTTTATTGTTAACAACAAAGGTGGCAACAGAAAAAGAAAGTGGTATTTCGTGACTATCTGATAAATTAGTTCTTGTTCATCGGTAAAAATTTGCATTTTTAGTAAAACATCGTCTCTGTTCCGTTTCTTCATCACTACATCAGATATTTAACTTTCTTTCATTTATCTCCAAAAAACAAGGACATCTTCCGTATGTTTTGGAGAAAACAGGGGTTTCATATTACATGGCTTTGCGAGGAAAACAAAAGTATCAAGTTACAAAGTTGGCGTGAAGAGCTAAATTGTCACGTTTGCTGCTTCAGCGTATTGTTGAATTTAAAATGAACGAAAATCAACTTAAAGCACCAGTAGTAATTAATTTGTGCGTAATGTTTGGACCTTGAATGAAAATACAACCTTGAAACATACACACTGCAAAGGGGAAAAGCCGTAGCAGACTACCAAGGTAGACACAAACCGGAAGTGAACCGAGCAGGGGTGAGTACTTATGGGACTACTGTATCAGAGCTATCAATTGCGCTCGGCACTATCTGAGATTGTCTCACTAGTCTATATATATAACAGTATATTGAGAATTTGTGAAATCCCTACTCACTTTGAATGCCCTCGAAGTAAATCTCTCTATTTATTCTCAGTAATGTTGGTCATTATGAAAATTTAGTCATCCTCAATGTATAATCGATATGGTAAATCACCTGTCCTTAAGAATAGAATGAGGCGATGTTTGTTGTGATCATCGCGTTTAGAGGCCGACATCAGGATACCTTGCCCTTTCCAAAGTCAATCACACGCGATATGTTTTCGCGATTATCGATCCTGGCATTAGTCCTGACCAATGGAGTTTACACGTAGGAATATATGTTAATCAACTCTCGAACTTATAAGTCATTTGTATTGCATATATACACTGGAGGGAATAGCTGGGGGAACTGGTAGGGAGTTTTTCACACGGAGAAGATGGCATGCCCATTGCTTTTGCAACCATGGTAACGTAAATAGATCCGGGCTTTTAGTCGCTTCTACCGAGCTTTGACCCCAAACCATTCGTCATCTTCAGCGGTGCAGCTGTATATAATTTTTTTAGAGTCGTGTTATATTTTGGTGAAGTCGTAGCCTGGCGAGGCAAAATACAATTAAAAACTACAAATAAACGGTGATGCTACAACGCAGATTTAATGAATAAGGCGTTCATTTTCCGATGTTCTTCTTTCCAGAAATTCGGACCGTTAATTGTGTTATACGCTCTTGCGTGGTCGAAGGAAATTTTAGTCCAGTCCCTGAACTTTTCCTTCTCCGCTCTGTTTAGGGGTAAATACATAGAGTGGGAGTGGGAAAGTTAATGGACTGGATTAAAGGCATGATCGTGGAATGTTTGCACTTGATTCCATGTGTTTTCCAGGCAAGGCAAGTTCAGAAGACACGGTCTCCAGGAATAAGAAGTTAAGAAAGAGATACAATTTAAATTATAATTTATTTGTAATACCCGTTCCCAAGGCAAGAGAATCTCCTGCCCAAGGTAAATCTAAGAGAAATGTAGGGGTGTTTTTCGAGGTAACATTTTCGACTTCTTTCGTCTGTCCAATTCAAGCTTGCAATACCTCCTCTTCTTCCTTTGTCAAAAAAATTGAGATGCAAGGGCGGGACACTTGTTCATAGATGCAGTGGCCGCGCGAGTGCACATTTTCGTACTAGGCCGCTATCCGGCTTAGTAAGTTCGGTAACTGTGGAGGACTGGGTCGATGGAAAATTTGCTGGGGAAGTTGGCCCGAAGTGGAAAAAATGGCGGTCAAGCATCCAGTTATAATCCAAGATGGCGGTATCGAAAACCTAGTTTATTAATCGTTCTGTTCCAAAATAACGCCTGCACTGTAGGCTAGGGGGTAACGTTTTTTTTATGGTTTATTATTTTGTAAAACGCTTCAATAAAATCTGGGGGAAAAAAAGCTGTGAGAAACTATCAAACTTTTTCGACTGGCCTCTTGGAATAGAAAAAAAGTCTCTTTAAACTCCCTTCATTTATTAATACCATTTCTCTATTAAAAAGAAAAAAAAGTGAGGATAACGGATTTTCCTTAAAAATTAAAACAGAATTTTTAATCACCAGCTTAAAGCGAGATAGCTATCTCAATTAAATCGAGAACAAAATTCCATACCCCTAGCTAGTACCCACCCCTCCTTCGAACCCACATTAATTAATTGATATTTCCTGATCTGTTAATTGGTGAGGAGAAACGACATACATGCAGGAGCCATAATCGGGGATCCGTCCCCGATTATGAATCCCATTCCTTCTATGAAATTCCATCGATCCTTTTATAAAATCTCTCTCAGTTGAGATAAATTATATTTTGTCTATGTTCGATATTCTCTACTGGCCATTATAAAAATTGTATTCGTTTTAACATACGATCGCGATCGTAAAATATCTTGGCTGACGAAATCCGGAAAGCCATATTCAGCATCTTTTTCAACAACAGGACGAAAATACGCGTGATCGCCAAGGTCAATAACAAGCGATATGTTTTCTCTCATGTCCTTGCGCACATATTGATCAATCAATGTAACTCGTACCTTTTCTGTGAAAGGCCACGGTAATATCGAATCATATTCTCCAGGAATAACTTTGATATAGAGCGACAGAAATCTTCCTTTATATTCTTTATGTGCGACAGGGTCGAGTGTATTACCTCCATTAGGCATCATTTTTATTTTCAGCTTGTATCCGTTTTTAAACAAATAAAACGGCTCGCTCAGCACAACCTCTTGTTCTCCTGTCACTGCTCTCTCATAAACGGCTTGAAAGTGAGGAATTTTCCATACAAACGGGGCATAGTTCTCGGTAATCTTCTCCAGCTTCTCCTCTTGTCGTGTGTGTGCTTTTACTTGAGATATATCCTTCTTCAGTCTTTCTATCTCTTGCGAGTGCTCTCTAACCTTTGACACATCTTCCTCTAGCTTTTCTATCTGATGGGGTTGCTCATTAACCTTGGACATTTCCTTCTCTAGTTTCTGTATCTTTTGCGACTGTTCCTTCACCAGGCTGGCAAGAGCGCGAACTTGGTTGTGGGTAGTTTCAAGGCCGCGGAGGGCTAGGTCCAAATGACGTTCAACATGAGTTTCCGCGTGAGAATGGGCGTTTGATCGAGGAAACTGTAAACGGAAAATATATCTTTTAAATGTCACAATAAGAGAGGAATTAAGGCTAGGCGTGTCTTTTTCTACAGTGCGTAGAACTTCGAAAACAAGTCCCTTTCTGCATATATATAGCTTATGATTCCATGTTAGTTTAATGTTGGTGCGGTGGTCGTATGTAGTCTAATTGGGACAGTTGAAAGAATAGGTAAAGCGGTCAAGTCTGCGTCAGGCCAGTGGCCCACACACCCGGAGCTTATCCCGGTTAGAAAGAATATTCTAACAAAATTTAAGGTCAAGGAAACTCTTCACGTAAGGTCGATCATAACATGTTAGATGTTTCCCCAGAATTGTTATTTTCGATAACTGACAGTATTCTAACCGTGGCCGCCTATCGGTCGCGGTCGAGAGCTATGGTCGATGGCGGAGCGTATGGACCACGAAAATGACGTAAGCTGTGACGCAACGCGACGCAACTTCAGTAGAACTCGAGAAATTGTTGTTGTATGACTGGACTAGCATATGGTAAATCAAATTTGTGTCAAAAATGTGTAAAAAAGTTCGTACCACTTCTTCACATCCCAAGTTCTTGTATTCACACTGAACTTCCGTTGCAGGACATTCATCGCGAACATGAACCTCAAGCTGGAAGCAAAAACAACCGTAAATTAAAGAATCATGCAGGTCGAGCACTTCCAAGGTAATTTCAACACCGAATTTTATCACCCATGACACAGTAGAGGCAAACTTGCGGGAGCGTACGAGGAAAGCAGGCCCGCTCTTTGGTTGAAAAAAGTAACACATAAAGAACATGAAATTGGCCCGTCCCACTGGAACAAGAAAGAACACCTCCAGCTAAGAGGAGAAAGAACCCATCTTTACTTCGGGCCCCTCCCTTTCAGTACTTCTGGATTTGCTACTGGATACTCTAACTAGTTCTGGCTTAACGAATGCCATTCAAAGAGCGAGTATTTTCTAGGGTAGTTTTAGAACAACTAACCCTTTTTCGTGGAATATCTCTTAAACCGCACTTGTTAGTACAGTGAACTGGAAACTCTTGACACACCCTAACATGTTTCTGAGAAAAAAAAAAACAAAAAAAAAAGAAAGCAGAGAGGAATCACTTTTACAAAGTAAAAAAGTTCACGGGCGTTTTAATTCAAGTATAGCTTAATAAACCCTCGGACGTACGAGCTAACTCATACCCCCACCGCGGTACAATCAGTTCACTTTCACATTTCATTGTCTTTATTCATTTATCACGCTCACGTAGACTTCGACAGTACTGATCCTAGCAGTATGCAGGACACCTGTCACATATGAACCCAGTTAAAAGGCCTTGCTTTCCATGAGTTCTCGTAGCTCAGTGGATAGAGCGCCCGCCCTGTGTTCGGGAGGTCATGGGTTCGATTCCTGTCTGGGACTCAGATTACTTCTTTGTCCTACGCTCGTGTCATGTTGATCAGTTCACTTTGCACATCTCATTACCGAGCTTAAAATTTACCATCTTTATTCATTTATCATAACGGAAATTAATACAAAATCAAGCCAGAATGACAGACACAAATTTCCGCAGGAGATGAATGAACAGCTACTGAAAGTTTCAGCCCCTTAGCGTAAATCGTGTTTTCAAAAATGTGAAAAAACCTTATGGAGGGGGAAATCGAACCCCCCCTCCCCTTGTACGTCCGAGGGTTAAGGCAAGAAATATCTCAAATCATCGTTAAGTTGTCGTCTGTAATACTACTTACTTATTATTAAAGTGCGTGTTTTTTGTTTTGTTTTTTGTTTTGTTTTTTTTCGGTCATGTAAAAGTCTACAAACCTGTTTCTGGTTCTTGACGAAAGATTCTTGACAATATTCACAGTTCACTGTTCTCCAAGAGCATTCAAATGTCACGTGACTCTTCAGGTCCTGTTTAGTGAGCTTTTCTGTACAGCCTGAGTTTGGACACTTGACCACTTTAAAGGGGCATTCTGATTGGTGTTTCTTGAAATATTTAAATAAATAAATTAAAAAAAAAAAGAAACATAAAAGAAAACGTCATAGTTAAAACCAAGAGAAAATGAAGGGTTAGAGAGGTATATCTCGGGTGACAAACAAGAGAATATGATCCCTTGGTGACACATTAATCCTTAATTTTGGCGCGAAATTTCAGCGTTATAATTTGACATGTGAGGTTACAAAATTGCCATGGCAACGTTTGGCGCGATATTTCTCGATAAATAAGCAAGTCGAAAACCCACGATTTGAAGTGTTATTTGTCATCCATGTTATTAAAAGGCAATCAAAAGAGAAAACTCCTAACTGTTAAGAAATAATTTCGCTTGCGTTTTGCCAAAATTCAAATAATTCGTTATTCAAGTACTTCTTTCTATTAAATTATTATAATTTTGACAAAACGCGCGTGAAATTATTTCGTAGTAATTCATTTGTCATCAATTTGATTACGCACCCTAATCCGCCATAAAGGTCTCATTCCCAGTGCGATCCCTCTCGAGTTATTCATTTCGCCTTCATAGCGCCTTGACTCAGTTTAAACCTACAGTGTAGCTGAGATTCAAACAACATTCAACTTTCCTTTCATCATGCGATCAATCAGTTATCCGACAGACTTCTTTCTCGAACATGACACAAAGCTAGAACATGTTTATACTTGTTCAAACTGAAAACGTTACGCCTCAAGTCATAGTGTTCGGTAGGAACCGTGAGACAAGCAGTTTTTGATCAGGTCCAATTAGAAATTCGACAATTTACTCAAATTCGCAGCAAAATTAGCCACTAGACGGACGAGGGTTTTTGTTGTTGTTGTTGTTGTTTTCTTTGATGGGTGCGCTACTTTTTAATTTCGAAAAAAACTCAGATATTACATACCTTCACGGACCGCAGTTCTCCGGTCCATGAACATCCAAAATAAGGACATTTCACGGTAAGATCCAGAATTATGCGATGACAAGCGGCATCTGGAAATATCTGCCATTATGAAAATATGGTGGGTATCTCCATTGTTAAATTGTGAATTGAACTAAAAAAAGTTAGGGAAACAAGTACACTCGCTCGGAATGCGAGAAATTGAAGCATTGAAGACGTGAATTGATCAAGTGCTGCATATACCTATATTGCTAATATGTAAGGTAGTGCACAGCTTTGCTCCCCTTCCCACCCCCTCCCCTCACGGGAGAAATGCATAAGAGGGGAAATTTGTTTCAATATAAATGAACATGTGTTTCTTTGTCACTTGCTCCCGTTTCTCCAGGCTTGCCTGTGTTCTGGGGGCGATTACAACCCGAAGAGAGGAGTGTGCCCGTTTCACTTCGTTAGGCTCCCGTAAAACCCAGACAGTGCAACCATTTCGCTTTTAGTCAGATCTCTCTACATTTTACCCTTAGCGTAGCCTGTTTAACAACATATATTCTGGTCTTTTTGCCGTAAAAAATTGCAGTACAAAGTAATAAGTGATTGCGTGACCGCGTGGCTTAAGCAATGTGAATGAAATACCTTCTCACGTGACAAACGTTGTCTGTCTGCTGGACATGTCGGTGATGTGCGCCTGAACAAAGAAAAATTTACATTAGAAAATAAAATGAAATATCCGCCCATCATCTTTCATAGAATACATATGGCTGGAGGATTCCCGGTTTTACAAATCAAGAAAAGCCTTGTAGCATCAAACGTCAGGTAAGATCTGTACTAAACTGGAGTAAAACCGGCAAATAAATACCTTTTCGACCTGTTGATCGTCGACAATCAAACCTGAAACATGCTTTCATTCTTAGCTATTCTTATTCTAATTAATACACTGTGCATGTATGATTTATGCTTACACAACACACGCGTGCGGTCAATATAAATTCACTCGACTGCATCTGTTCTGTAGCGATGTGTTTGTGAACGTTTCAAGGGCATAGCATCAATATCATGATCACTGGTTAGTATTTATGTTCAAGCATAATAGATATCGCTCACCTCAACAGGGATTCCATACAGATGCTACAGAGTCTATGTCCACATCCCATAATCTGCACAGGATCTTTCATTGTTAAATGACACACAAGACATTCCCAATCCTCGGGAACTTTACGTATAAACTCGTAATCATACCCGCCTAGCTCGGGTACATTTCCGCCCGTCGCCATTTTTTTTGCATTCTTTCGTAAATACAGCGGAGACCGAAAGCGTTTCTAGCTTGCGTGATCAAAGGCTTCATTTGCTACAACTGGCTGTCAGTTGTCATCCAATCAAAGTATACGAATAATAAGTTCTCGCGTGACCTGTTTATCCTTTCTGATTTAAGATTTGAAGTGTAGTACTTTATTTCTGATGATGAAGCGTTCATACAATTTAATTCGGACTCTTGCCACTATTTACAATTCTTTTTTTTCTCTGAAAAATGCCCAAAATCTACCACCCCGTCAAATGAGAAACTGATATACCACACGTGCAATCTGATTTGCATGGTACGGTTTCTACGGTTTCTTACGAAAGCAGGGCCCTCAAAACTCTCACCTGTGGAACATGAATACCTTAGCTATTCATTTATCACTTACTGTAGAAGATTTTAATCGGGGATGTGTCGAAGTAAACCCAAAAATGTCGAAAAAGCGCGTTTTCAATTTCTACTATTTTCTCTTCGATGCCGTACATGTCACAAGAGTGTTGGGTCACGCTGTCACGAAGTGATCTTTCTCTCGTGGATGGAGATGACAGAGATCGCAGAAAGCTTTCCCACTCACTTGGAGAGTTTGTTCAGACCGTATGATTTATAAATCCTAGAAACAGTAATTTATGTCTTGTTGTTGCAGATACATTTTAAAATGCCATGCCTGGCTTGGACTACAAATTAGCCGGTTTGTTTGTTCACAAAGTCCGACGAGAATACTAAGTTTAGCCTGCGTAAACAGCCGTCCAGAAGGACGGCTATTTTCGCAGGCTAAGAATACCCATCCCTGTCCGGGACCTGCCAGAAGAAATGCCATGTTAAGTTGTAAATGTAAGCTGAGAGACTTCGGGTTAAAATGATAAAACCATTGAGATAATTTATGCATTATGAGAGCTAACCCTGGGACTCCTGAGTCGTGAACATTTGAGGTCTAGTGACCAAGCGTGACTTGTTGGTAACGAATGCAAAAACAAAACAGAAGAAAACAAACAAAAGGGAAGAACAAAAAAAAAATTAAAAAAAAAAAAAAAAAAAAAAAAAAAAAACATCAACGGAGGAACTCGCGATCATTTACCTCGTCACGGGTAGCAATGTCTGGTTTTGAATACGCGTTCATTTCAGACGTTCCACCGGAATATTGCTGTCCGATATGTGAATGTGTTATGCGCGAACCGGTGCAGACGAAATGTGGTCACCGCTTCTGCAAACACTGCTTGGAAAAGTCCATGAAAAGGTAACGTAAAGCTATGAGATCGAGACAGACAGAATATCGCTATTGTTACACGCAGCCAGGGTAAAACTGAATGCCACGATCATAAAAATATCTAACGGCGTCGTCGTTTATGCAAACGTTTTTCGTTAGAGGCATATTTGTCGCTCAGTAGATGAAGAGTGGCTTCTCAAACCTAATTTTTCAGATACCTACAGCATCAAGCACACTCAAATATTTCCACATACGTTTAGTATTTTGGTTATCGCGATCGCACTACAAAATTAAACGCGCCAGAACTTGCAATTTGTAAACTATATTAAATTGTGACAAAGAGCAAACGCTGATCAACTTCTCCTCGTTTTTGCGGTATATGTTTCGCCAGTAAAGTTTTAAAGTTTCGCCAAGAAATATTATTGTACTGATTGCGGTAATTATCTTGCAATGCATGTGGAAACAATTGTTCTTCTCAATAGCATTTGTTCTTTTTGCCAGGGTCTTTTTGTTGCATCTTAGATGTGACGAATACATTGTAAACTGCGCGCGATGATTAACACGCTTAATAATGAATCGTCCTGCTGATTCGAGATATAGATTCATTTTAATAGTTTTTGGACGATGCCAGGGGATATCGATACTTACCGGGGTTTATTCTCTTTCAGAATAAAACGTGTGTGTATCAGTTCGAATTCATAAACACAAATTCTGTGATAATAAGGAAATAAGTGGACACCGCGGTGTAATTGTATTAAGGCTTTTTTCAGCCACGGAGAAAGACGCAATATACCCAGGAATACAACTTGCATCATGTTATGTGATGATCTCGTAATTGTGCAATTTACGGTAAAACATTTAGCATTAATTTTGTCAGTGACACAGTGGTGCATGTATCTGTTTTATTGCTTATATTTAACCCCTGTGAAACAGACCTGTGCTACGATAAAAGCCTTACTAGGGCAGACGGCCGATTTACCCGGTTCGACGTTATAGCACGCGACAAGCTTACAACCTAGGACATGACTTCCACGCGCACGACATTTTCACTTACGAACTGATCAAATATACAAAACTTTGCACCGGGATTTTCGGAGCAAAATCTAACAAACGGGAATCAAAACAAATATTTTAGCAGTGGGCTTTGAAAAACCTTTTAAACAAGGCAAGTTTTTCGCTTTAATCCGTTCAGTACATTTCGAGAAACGACTTTCGAACGTGTTGGAATGCAGTTATTAGGTCAGCAGCCATGGCGCCGCATGCGAATCAGTCAACAACAACTCCATTGTGAAGCTAAAGAACTTCACCTTCCTGCCCTCACTAAGTCGAGATATGGCACAAAATGCGTCATTTTCTATCGATTTAGCCTACGGTTCTCGTAACGTTTTAAGACATGTTTTAAAATCCTACGACATTTTCTGCGAAGTATCCGAAGTCGTGAGCGAGTTATAGATTTGATTTTCACAAAGCAATTACCGGTAATGTCGTAGGATCTCGCATGTGACAAAGTTGTACCGGGTAAATCGGCCCTAAATGACGCATCAAGGAACAGTTCCCGACTTGGAAAAACGGACTGCGCAAAAAAAAAATTCCCTTCGCAGGTAGGATAATTATGGAAAATCTATAAACCTTCAAAGTCAATCAAGTTTACTATCCCAAAACAATGAAAGGCGGCCAAGTTGGTGCATGGCTCAAACCAATCGTGTAGGAGTCTTTTGTTCCAATAAATTTCCATGGTTGCTGGCCACGCCGGACGATAACGCTCCATGATATCCGGTGGCAGGCCATTTCTAAAATTTAGGTGAACTAACTTTGACTTAGAGCGTGATTTATAGTTATTTGCATTTTTTTAGGAAGAGGAAATGTCCCATTGACCGTCGATCCCTTGATGAGCGTTCCGCCAAAGTAAGTACTTTACTTCTCCACTTTGATTCAGAGAAGTTACATTAGTTATATATATTCAAGTGAGCAGACAAAATTAGTTATACGCGACCGATATAAATGTTTTATTTAATTTTATCTCGCAAATCTCATTGCAGTGCGTTTACTGAAACCGGGGCCACTCAGACAATGAAAACCAATCAGGTGGCAGGACTGAAACAATCGATTCTAACATTTTCAAATCCAGCCAATCAAATATCCGGTACAAAACAATGAAATCTCAACTTGTTTGTTGTGATGTTGACGCGACTACGGTGTCTGTTTAACAAATTGTTAAGCTCAAAGCCTCAGTACTTTCCCGTTAGAAACTATTGCGTTACTATACTTTATCATTTACAAGCGTGATAACCTCATTAGATTTACTGTTTTCCACTGTGAACGTACGGCCACATAAAATATTATCTTTACGGTTGTTGTTAAAAAATCGTAGAATAATAGATTTTGACACTTTTTTTACAAAATGAATTTCCCTCCTGCTGTCTGTGCGTGTTTCTACTTTTGCCCAGCTTTCGATTTTCAAACTAGTCATTAATGCAGCCCGATCCAGGAGCCAACCCTAAAACTCGGAAAAACTATCGCGTTCACTATCTCAATAGTCTCCCTCGCAGCCAGTATTTAGCGTCGTCACGCAACGCTTCTCCCCACAAACGGCTGCTCACATTCGAACAACATTCCTGTCTCTTTGTTGTCTAACTAACATTGACTAACATTGTTTTTGATGTGACCAATCATAGCAAAGGAGAATGTAGTCAACATCGTTTTTCCCCCAAACTCGCAAGTGTTTTTCTACAATGGAGGAAACACCGAAAAAGGTTTTGCAAATTGATCTTTGTGTTATTTGTTCCGCTGCAATTGAGAGAAAAAGAAAACTGGCTACATATTTGGGAAAAGTTCTTTCGATTTCTCAGCGATTATTAGATCCTGTCTCGATGTTAATGCCAGCAGTTATTCAGATACCAGCGAGTTGTCAATTTGCAAATCCTGCTATAGACTCCTTATCAAGTTCAAAAGGCATCTGATCACCTTGAAGAGCTTAAACAGGAATTGAAGGGAATCTACACATGAGGAATGCAAAATTCCGAGAACGAAGCGCTTATTAGGCGAAGATAACGATGGGAAAACCGTAGAAGCGTGCCCTGGGAAAGCCGCGAAGTGTTTATAGTTCTCGAGTAATAGCGCGCTTCACACTTGCACTTCTTTTGATACGGTAGCCAATTCTACTGTGATTAGCCAACAGGGAAGTTCTTATATTCCGATAATGCTGCCCATTGGCCTGTCTCCTATTCGAAGTTATCCTCACGGACTTGTGCTTATCTGACGGTGTCCTACCATATTTGCATCGAGTGGTCCAATTGTCACAGCAAAGGTGGGGTTGTTTTGGATACACAGACTCAGACTCAATGTGATTCAGAAGAGTTTTTCTCCAGCACTCTTCAATCTTAATGAAAGACTTCATACGGGCATCAATATGGCTCAGCATAACTCCATGATACAGAACATATGCAACACTTTAGTGGCCATCCCTTCCTGCCCTGCCAGATTCTTGACTATAGGACTCCACGTTTTTGGAAGGACTACCTGAATGTATGACTATGAACACCTCGGCAGTCAACGCCCATTCTGAGGGCTATTGTTACTGTTGTCAGACTGAAAGGACTCGAAAATGTTTTGCTTATTGGCTGCAGGAGTGCACGAATGTATCATTTCAATGAGGACATTTCCGTGGTCATCTCCAACAAACATATGTTTCCCTATAAGAGCTTTAATAGTAGCATAAAATATACCACGGCTGTCTTAAGGTTTGGCAATAAATAACGTTCTCTCTGTTTTCTCTCGATTCTGTTTTAGTTCATCGGCAAGCCAGCCAAAATAATATTCCAGTTCCATGTCTGTCCACATATTGCACAACATAGGCAACATTTCATTTGTGTGGACTTTCCTTGATTTCTACTGTATTTTCCATGCTCAGAAGATTTAAAATCGTGTCTCTGGTCAGTTTCGTTGCAGTTGCAGTCAGGGCTACCATTAGAACATTTAGGTGCGACTGACCTTAATTGGTACAGCTTCTAGTAAGAATCGCGGAATGCTGCCATTGTCTCGTCTTGTGATGTTCCCTCCATTAAAAACCGCATTGATCTATTTTATCCAAATTTCCGTTGTTTCATACGCGTGTTTATATAAAGACTTACCACTGCCTTAAGACATGCGCTTTGTCGACTGCCATGGCATACAGTTTTTTAGAATACACAGGGTTCGTCAGCATTGACCTCCATCGTTCGCTCTTAAGCCATGCTTCGGGTGATCCATAAACCGAATATTCGCCTTAAGTGAACTAACGTTGGCTGCATTTAGCCCTGGCCTAGCTCCTTCAAATGAGACACCTGATCCTCCGCAAGCACTAGGCTTATCAATGTTGACACAACAATGACAATGTGACCAGGCTCTTCTGAGGTAAGATCAAACACGAGTGGTAGTGCTTGATACAATAGAGATTTTCCGAAACCAGTCGGAAGATTGATAAATACATCCTTTCCTTCCTCGACTATTTCCCTAATTCCTGTTTCTTGATGCGCATTTAAGCTAGAAATTAGAAATGTCTGACTTACAACATTAAACGCTTCTTCAAGGGTCGCCATACTTCAACATGAGACACGCAATATGATTGGCTAGATTGCTTTGGCGCACACAGATCTCAGAATATGTAACCCGAATGGTGATTGGTTGAAATGGTGTAAAGGAATGTTGTTCAAATGTGAGCAGTCGTTTGTTGGGAGGAGCGCTGTATGACGACATGAAAAACGGCTGCGAGGGAGACTTCTGTCTCAACAGCTGTACATTTCGGAGTTTGAGCTCCTTTAAAGAACTACCTCTCCTAGTGCGTCGTTCAAGACGAATTTCAAGGGATAGTTCGTCTAGACGTATAATAAACAATTATTGGATGAGGTTTTTGTGGCTGATAACCCTTACCGAGACCTTGATGATTCTGGATGTCACAAAACCCGAATCTAATAATTGTTTTATTATACATTGAACGAAAAAAAATGGTAGTCATGTTTTTGCTTCTTAACTGACGGCAAGCAACACAAAGCACGCGAACTTGACATGATTACCCGTGACCTTGAGTGTCCTTGACAAGATTATTGTATAATCTGCAGAGATGACGTCACAGGGTGCTGATTTCGAAAAT
The DNA here is from genome assembly GCF_964199315.1 of Orbicella franksi. Lineage (NCBI taxonomy): Eukaryota > Metazoa > Cnidaria > Anthozoa > Scleractinia > Merulinidae > Orbicella > Orbicella franksi. Next base: position 5,134,082 of record NC_138148.1, on the reverse strand, counting down.
TCACTGTACGCTTTCGACCCATCAGAACTGAGATAGTGAGTTCAATGTATAATAATGCGTCTTATCGGCCCGTCTTTATGCTAGAGACGCATAACCAGACGAACTACAAATGTTTGCCCAAGTTCGTCCAGCCGGATAAGGCGTCTTTAATATAAAAACGGCGAGGATGTACTGTCCTTCTGGACGGATAATGCGTCCTCTAGTATAAAAGGGCCTATGGCTGGTTTCGAAAATATTGTAATCTATTGTTTCAGTTTTGCCCATCTGATTGGTTTTCGTTGTCTGGGTGACCCCGATTTCACTAAACGCACTGTAATACCTTGAATTGACAAATGAAATCAAATAGACCAAAATTTATGGACGATGACGACGACAACGAGGAGGAGGAGGAGGAGGAGAAGGAGGAGGAGAATTATTGTGGTTTATTGTTCTTGGTGTATGAGTAATAGTATACTTGCTATGTTTTCCATAGGACATATATCCTGATGTGGCGATTGAAAGGACAATTTTGGATTTTATGGTGAAATGCCCCAATGAACGTTATGGTTGCCAGTGGACTGGAGAACTTAGAACTATAGAGGTGACTTTTATGACTACAAATTTCCTCATATTTGTTAACTGTTTACCTGATTTTCAACTTCTGTAATTGAAACTAAACCTGATCATGATCGGTCATGCGGCAGTTTATTCTGGAATTATCTCGGGAATAATATCAAGAAAAAATTGGAAAGAAGGAGCAGTTTTAGGCTACTGCCTTAATTAGCTTCTTCCGTTGAACTTAAGTTGCAAAGATGGAGTATACTTTACTTTACATAAATGTTTTTACAGCTGTTTTCCCGTATTTATGGTTTGTTTTAACATGTATAGCTCAACGACTTGTTGTTAAAAGGAAAATAATTTCTAGCTATATGATTTCAGCTTCTTATACGTAATCGATTATAGGTGTCTTTTTTTTTTTCGTTTGTTTGTTTTTTTTCCCCTTAATTTCTTTAGCTCTAATCTAACCCTACCAGTAAGAGTTAAATAAGCATGTATGTCGGTGAAACCCTTTCAGAAAAGAGAGGCAATCATAGTTACGTTACATTCATTTAATTGACGTCCTGCTTTAATGCTAAAGGAGGCGCGGTGGCCTCATGGTTAGTGCGCTCGTCTCCGGATCGAGCGGTCGGGGTTCGAGCCCCTGCCGGGGAAATTGTGTTGTGTCCTTGGGCAAAACACTTTGCTTTCACAGTGCCTCTCTCCACCCAGGTTTACAAATGGGTACCGGCGAACTTAATGCTGGGGGTAACCCTGCGATGGACTAGCATCCCATCTAGGGCGAGTAGAAATACTCCTAGTCGCTTCATGCTACAGAAACCGGGATAAGCTCCGGCCTGATGGGCCACTTGGCTCGTATACAGACTTAACATTACCTTAATGCTAATGAAAGCACTTGATGACGATTTTGTATTTCAGACACATCAGACCAGTTGCAATTTTGTGGGTGTGAAGTGCACTAACAAGGATTGTGAAGAGACTTTTTTGAAGAAAGATCTGAACAATCATGTGAATAATAAATGCCCAAAAAGGAAAGTGGAGTGTCACCACTGTAAAAAACTCTTTGTGTGGTGCATGAGACAGGTACTTGTTTCATTGTGATATGATTAAACAATAACGCTGATTCGAATTAAGATAGCATTTGCGCTTCTCCATGTCAGTCTACCAACAATATTTGACAAAGTTAGTTGAGACACTTTTAGAATCGGTGTTCTGCTTCCGACTCTGTCGGTTTAATTTTCACTAGATCGTATTGCTCTACCCTTCTGATTACGACTCCGACTACGACTCTGTCGCTATTGAAACCAGCCTTTAGGAAGAGAAAATTTTTGACGTGGTTTGGGAGGGGGAAGGTGGACGGGGGGGGGGGGGGGGAGGCTGAAATGTTCCAAGACGCTCGAAAATCAAATTTTACTGCGAACTATCTGAACTCTTTGTAGGTTGTAGGTCTTGAACTATTGCGCTTATTGGGAGGGTAATTTGATCACTGTCTGGGGTAGCAAATAGGCAATGGTGCTGCTTGAGCAAGAAGTGATAGTAGTTTCGTTTCATTTCTGCACATTTCAACTCTTAAACTTCTCTTCAAATATCAAACGGCTGCTAAGCTGTTCCTGAAATGTCATTCTCTGAAAAATATATCACTTATTTTTAAAGGATCATTTTGACGCGTGCACGAAATATCCAGTGGACTGCCTCCAAGGATGTGGTGAAAAAATTGCGCGAGATAAGGTAGGCCTAAAATTTTGATCAAATATTTCATGATCTGTACAATTTACCGAGCGATATCGATGGAGACGTCTTACTTAAGTGTCGAAGCTAATTTGCATCAGCGATTGGTCTCGCGCCGCATTGTCATCTGAATCAGAGGAAAACAAAGAAAAAAAAACAAAACAAAAACAAAACAAAAAAAAAGAAAGAAAACAAATGAAAACAAAGGAAGACAATCGGAGTTAGCACGCGTTTTCCCGCGCTACGCGTCAGCTTCATTTAATTGCCTTGATTGATAACTACGGTTTCGATTTTGCAATATGAAAAAAAAAAAAAAAAAAAAAAACTCTAGTGCAAACGAAAAACACCCTTCTTTTTTATCAGATAGTCAGCAGGCGGAAATGAAGAACAGAGAACACGTTCTGCGGGAATTCTAACTTATCATATATGTTGCATGTTATACTGCTTCAGCCATGATTAAATTGCTTTCAATCTGGGTTGATCTGTTTCAACTCGATGATAACACTCTTATGTATAATCAGTGAGAAAGAATTTGCATTCATTCATTAGCAATCCCTGTTAATGGATTCAGATTGATTATCAGTAATATATGATGATAACAGTGTTATCTTCAGGTTAATTGAAACAGATTAATCTACACTGTAGGTTAAAATCAAATTAGCTTGAAAATCAAATATACCATTCTCGTATTCTCGGTATTGGACTGTAACTAGCTTGCAACTGAGGCTAATGCGAGGAGCAGTTTCAATTGCAAATGATATTAGTCTCTTTTTAATGATATTTCCCCGCATAAGTCTCAATTGCAAACGAGTTCCAGTCCAACACAGAGAACTGATACGAATATGGCCTATTGGCGTTCTTGCAAGAAATGTTCGCGTGCGCACAGTACCTAAGAAACAGCAGAAACTTGTCTTGAAAAGCACAACATAATCTTGTGGCCAGAGAGAGGTGTATCGAATGGTCCCATTCATTTTAAAAGTGCTCGCAAAATTAATAGTTGGCCTTTGCTCAAATTGTCCCCAAATATAGATGAGTTCTCGCTTACTCGCGCTCGCAAGAGTTTTGCAACTGCTTGCATATACTCGGGTTCGGATGTTTGGTAGCTTTTAGCTTCTTCTCGTGATATATTCACAACGTCGGGTTGGATTGCTTTAGATCTCCTTGAGCGTCCAACCACTCACTGACTCACGTGAAGCTACGTGACGTAATTTAGCAATCAAACAAAGCATTATTGGCTGTAAGCTGTTTGGAACCACAATAAGAACGAGTGTCTAGCTTTGGAGCTATTGTCCCGTTTTGGAGGTGTCAGCCAATTTACTCGGCGCAAAATAACGTTTGCTTTCAGTAAAAGACATAAAAGAGAGATTCTGATTAGCAAAAACTTATGAAGTGCTCGCTGCTCCCCATCTGTATTTTCTAAAGCGCTCGCTGCTTGCAAGACAAATTTGATCACTGCTCGTGCTCGCAAAAATAAACGCAAGGCTCGAATGCTCGTAAACACCATTCGATACCCCTAGAGAGGCTACAAGCGACATTGCCTAGAGCAACAGTGCGGTGAAACCACAATATTGATTCATTCTTTATGAACTCTAAATGGGTTAGTGGGTATTCTTGACACAGAACTTGATTTATAATTTTTAATGAAAACCTTTCTGGTCACTTCAAAATTCAGATGAATGATCACATTGAAGAGAGCTGCCTTTATACTAAAGTACAGTGTACATTTGCCCATGTTGGTTGCCAAGTAAAGGTACGCCTTGTAATTGCTGTAAGTGAGAAATAGAAATCATTTTATGCGTTTCTATCGAGCCATTCTCTATTTTCCAATTTCCCTTGCTTTACTCTTTTTGCCTCCAAACTTTTATATGAACTATTGTTGTGAAATGCTCTTGGGAGGTCTGCATATTCCAAAGAACAGTTCACAACAATGGTTTATGCACAATCTGGGGGGCAAACAGAGTGAATTATGGGCAATTGGAAAACAGGGAATAACTGAAAAGCACGAATCAGAAATTCAATTCAGGAGAATTGAGAAATTCCCTGGGAACACTAGCCCCGTAGGCGAGTTCTCACATATTTAAACGAGTTAAAATATGAGGAAAAGAGAACGGAAAATCACGTGTTTATCAGTTCGATCAAAAAATATAAATCTTTGTTTCTTATTTGCTCATAAACTGGTGGTATTTAAGAACTAAAAAGAAACGTTTTTCGAGTTATCAGCAAACATGAGTGGGAGTCTGGGCCTTGAACGAAAAATGTTGTGGAAACTCGAGCTTTCACAGTTATTTCGAGTCTTTCCAAACTCTGAAATTGCGTCAAAAGCTCGCGCTAATTCTAGCCTGCCTGTAGAGAGTTAACGAAGTAACAGCTTCCATGGCGCGCTTTTATACTGTAATAATAAGGCACGGGTATCTTGTAAAACTGACTATGCTGTTTTTCGGTTACGTTCTTGGCCTGAAAGAATGGTACTTTGTCATGTTTAGGTTTATTAGCATATCCCTTTTTCGTTTCGTTTCGTTGAACTCTCCCTCGATTGTAAGCAGTCTCATTCATTTGCGATCTACCTGATCGGTTTAAATGAAATAGAATAGACCATTTATTTGTCGTATTCTCGGTATTGGACTGAAACCAGCTTGCAACTGAGGCTGATGCGGGAAGTCTTTTGAAATCCAAATGGAATAAATCTCTTTTTTAATAACATTCCCCGATATAATTAATCCTCCATTGCAGGCTAGTTCTAGATCAAAACCGAAAATACGAATATGGCCTACATTTGCTTATTTAGCTGTGATTATTTATTCAGGTCCAACGAAAAGCCATTCAAGATCATTTGAAAAGAAACACCGAATCCCACTGGAAGCTGGTTTGTGATAGACTTCAAGAACTTCAGGTTTCGTCGACCTCCGCCTTTGCAAATATGGAAGAATTGCAAAATGACATTTCAACTGTCATGAACAATATAAAAGAATTATCTGAAGCAGTTCTAAAGAGTGGAGGTCTGGAGGACTTACGCGACAAAATAGCTGTAACAAATAAGAAGCTAGAAGAGTTGCAGAGTCGAGACGATGCAGCTGACATGTTGTCAGGTCTACAATCTGAAGTCGTCGCCATAAAGAAAGAAGTAGAAGAGCTGTCAAGAAAAGTGGCAAACGATAGAAAGCTGATGGAGCTTCAAGATGCAATAAATCAGCTGCAGAAATTAATCCCCAAAATTGACAGGTTACAAGGTCTAAGAGACGAAGTTGCTGGAATCAACAAAAAACTGCAAAAAATGCAGAAAGCAATTTCTAGTTTAGAGAAACGACACTCCGATGCGAGCAGGACCATTTGCAATGATCGCGGAGCTTTGGACGAGATTGAACACGTTGAATATGAATTACGACGTGAATTTCAAACCCAGTTGCGATATCTTCGTGAAAGCGGACAAGAAGAAAGAGAAAGGGATAAGAGGGAGATGTCGGACCGACTTCGTGCTGAACAGGAAATTACGAGAAAAATAATTGTGTGCGGCGTTTTAAAAATGGTTATTGTAATATTACTTTGTATTCGGTACAGATCGTATTTTGATCCGTTGTTAGATATCATTTTTATGTTCTTTCCTTTCTTTATATAAGCATAATTTACAGTGACGACTTATTAATCTTGCGTACCATCCTCGATGTCCCGAAAACTTCACGGCGCTATTTTCTGGCGCATTTCTCGAGTTTGACGTTTGGGTTCTTGATGACGCGCCAAAAAAATTCCAAACTTTCACTGACAAACTTTTGTGATTTTCACAGAACAACTTTAAATGTTGTACATTAAGGTCTGTCTCAACATCAACAAAAAAGTAGTGACCGTTGTGATTGTCTGCGTCCAGAATTTGGAGCGATCGTTGCAGAATGCAGTGCTTTGTCGTTTGTACCACTGAAGGTCCTCCCCGGATTTCGTTTTGTTCTCTAGCAATCATAAGGTTCAGTTGCGTGTTTTACTATTAAGTGCAACAGCTGCATTATGCGTATCAGTTCACATTACTTTAATTCACAAATATGTTAAAAGTACGAATTAAAGGTACTTTTAGACTTACGTAATTTGTCTTCAATAATTCACTATACCCATAACTTGATGTAAGATCTGCATTACCATACTTTACCTAAGCTTCGGTAATCTTAATATTTTCATAATTAGTACAAAATTGTTACTTGTAACATATCGGCTGAAAGCATTTGAGAAGTAAAACGTCGTCTAATCTTGCATACTTAATCCGAACATTGCGGAATGGAATGAGAGATAAAAATAGCTTATGTCCAATGCCAGCATCCATCAATACGCTGTTTCCTAAACATAGGAAAGAAAACACACTTTTGAATTTTATATATCATAATCACCATGGAAAATCCTCGAAAACTTTCTTTCCCGATGTTCTACAAAAGCGACCTTGACAAATATCGTATCGTCTTTGATATAGGAGCGAGAATACAAGTTCTTGTGATATACGAACTCCCAAACACCGCAAGCTGGTTCTGAGGCTTCGGTTGGTCTTGCTAATCCCTCGGGCGGCTGTTGCAGTTCTTTTCTTAGATGCCTTCTTTTTTCCACTAACTCATTTTGGTCCAACAAGGTAAATACCACTGAGTCTTGAAAAGGCCATATCAGAAGTCCATCATATTCGCCCATCAGAATTCTGAGATAAACTGACATAAATTCACCCTTCTCGTTAGCGTTATCATCGGTGTAGTAGCCGTCGGGGTAAAGCTCGACCGCGAACTTGTAGCCATTATGGGTGGAGTAGAACGGATCGCTAACTATAACTCTATTTTCGTTTGTTTTGGCAGCCTCCATGACCGATGCAAAGTTCGATATTTTCCAGATGAAGGGGGAATTCTGTAAGCGTTCTAACTTTTCTTCAAGGCGAGTGATGGTCTGAGCTTGTTCCTGGATTGTCTTTGACATATTTACCAGACTCTTGCAAGCCAAGTGCAGATGGGTGTCCTTCAATGCATCAAAATGAGCTTGGGAATCTCGCCTCTGAAACTAAGAGCAACGTGAACTAATAAGAAGGGTGGGGATGGAGTTCAATAACTGATAGCTGAGAATTGGTGACAAGTTAAACCATTGATCGACAGAATAAGCCACGTTCGATATATCACTACTGTAACATGGCTCCGACGCTTTCAGGACAATCGTCTACCGTTATTTGTAAGTGTTTTTTTGTATCCCAGTCTCTTTTGGGAATTGAGTGGTAAAGGAAACTTACAATAATAAATTGCAATTTTTTCCTGAAAGCCTCGGAGCCATGTTAGAATATTGATACAACGAACGTGCCGTATGAACCTTTTCGGCGACATGGTGGCCATTTTGAATTCTGCTGTTTCAAATAGCTATTATGGGATGCTAGTATGTATTTGCTGCCTAAGCATCCCATAATAGCTATTCGAAACTATAGAATTCAAAATGACTGCCGTATCGCCGAAAAAGTCCATTGATGACAACTTTCTGTGAAGAAATGACACTGATCGCGGGCTCAGTCGTTTATCGGAGACACCCGTCTGAAACTACATCGCTGTACTTTTGTTTTGAAGACTTCTTCACAGCTTACCTTAATTGTACATCCTATTGCACTGTATTCACAATCTATTACAGTCAGCGGACAGTACTTTTCAGTGTGATGAGCGACCTGCACACAAGACAAAAAAGTCACGTTTAGGCCGTATTGTTTCCTTCAGTCATAAGAACCACTAAGTAGAGGTTGAAAACGCGTTTCTGGTAATTAATAGCATCCATATACTGCCTTGCACACGGTGACTACGTCCGTAGTACGAGAGGTGGTCAAAAACGAGCTGTCCTTCCGAAACGAAACGATCGATAATGACACGATAATAGTCTTTTACCGGTCACAGCTAACAAAGACAATGCTAAAGTTGCATCGGCCTCTTTCAACACTTAAATCGAAAATTCCGGGTTTAATTTACCGAGAAACAACATATTTTATTCAGAATAATACAACTACTAACTTATCTGGCAACACTCGACAAACGACGAGCGAGTTACCGAGCAAGGGCGACCAAATTTTGGCGCCAAATTAAAAGCTTGGAGAATGTTGCATATTTTTCACTTTTTACAATCTGATATAGTGTTTTGAAATATAAATCCCTTTTTCGTGAATATCAATGCCATCTTCTCCAGTGAGAAAAGTTGGCCAACTTCAATGCCTTCGCGGTTAACATACAACGACGTCAGGACAGAACAGTTGTTTCCGCCTGCTGAATCCTGATTGGTCAATTCAAATTTCGAACGCATGAGCCGCATGCAAGATGGTGCACAGCTGGGTTTTGCTATGGGAGGTGGCCCTTAGAATTGCGACACGTCGACGTTTCGGTTTCCCTGTAACGAAATTAAACTGAGCACAATCCCCCTTTTAAAATATTATCTTAATGTACAACCAAATCCTCTGAACTAACATAAAGGACATGAAGGACAATCGGTGCTAGATAAATGTTAACAAATTACAGGCTGCTTTCGACAAGCGTCTCTGAAATGAAAGAAAAACTTCGTGCCTGGAGCAGAATTCGAAACCGCGTCTTCCCCGGCCCGCATGCTAGGCGGGCGTGATATCCACTACACCATCGGGGCAACCACGCTGGATACGAAGCAACTTGCTGTGGCGGAACGACAATCGGTTGAGGATAATTTACATTACAAACTTCGGATTGGTAGATAACAGCACCTCTTCTCTTGGTATGTTCTTCACTCCACACTTGTTACTGCACTCGACTGGAAACTTCGGACACACCTCATTGTGAGCCTAATCCAGGGCAAAGAATATCAAAACAAAATATGTCATAACGGACAAAGGTTATCGATATTTCAGTCAAAGAAAAGGAAAGATAATTGTGTATGATTATCTTCAGTTCTGAGAACTACAAGTGTTAAAAAGGTAAAGTCTGCATACAAGCCAAGTGGCCCATCAGGCCGTCATATATCTCCGGTTTCAGTAGCATGAAGTGACTAGCAGTATTTCTACTGCTTCCACTGGATGGGATGCTAGTCCATCGCAGGGTTACCCTCCTCCCCCCATCCAGTTTTTATAAGTTCGCCAGGACCCATTTATACACCTGGGTGGAGAGAGGCACGATGAGATTTGTGTCTTGCCCAAGAACACAACAAAATGTCCTCAACCCGAAAAAATAACATGGACAATGACATGAAAATCTAGTGAGAACCCTCACTTTGACACAGTATGACCCCCCTCCCCCCCCCCTTGAAAAATCCTAGCTATGCCCCTGTTAAACCCGGACCGTTCGATCCGGAGTTGAGCGCACTAACCATGGGGCCACCGCGCCTACCACGAAAAACTACAATAACTGACCTTTTTCTCCAGTTTGGGGAAGCGTTCTGAACAGAAGGCGCATTCAATCACAGACCAGAGACACGTGGTCTCCACGTGAGTAATGACATCCTTGCGAAGGACTTCTTCATTGCACCCCGCGTTAATACAACATACAGGCTGATAACTGCATTCATCTCCATGTTTCTAATAATGGAACAAACAAACAACGATTCAAATGCGTGTAGCTGCTTTTGATTAAAGAACCACGCTTCCTACACTTTAACAAAATCCCAGTTTAGCTTAAGGTCCTCGTATTGACATATTTTATTGACGTGGAATTCAGTGATTGTGATTAGCTAAATGTCGATTAATCATGATAATGACTGTGATGAAATTTTCACCTTGCCGCAAACTATGATTTTGTTCCTGTAAGACATGTGGAATTGTGTGAAGGATTGAGTGCCAATCAAGAGAGGATAAAAGGACTAAGAGCTAATCCCTCATATACCTCTTCAGCAATAACAAATATGTCTGGTAATCTCGTCACGCAACGCTGAACAAAAGCGTTACGTGATGGGTTTTAACTAATCCCAACTAGACAACCTTCTTACAGGTGGCTTTCAGTGCAGTAAACAATTTACCTGGACATCTCTAAGTTCTCCAATCCATGAGCAACTGGCATTGGGGCATTTGACCTGCGCATCAAGAATTTTACGATGGCACGCAACGTCAGAGAAAATCTGAAAAAGACCAACATGAAAGAATATTAACTAAGATAGAAAACTGAGGTATGTAAATGTCATTGACATACATACATACATACATACACACACACACACACACACACACACACACACACACATACATACATACATACATACATACATACATACATACATACATACATACATACATACATACATACATACATACATACATACATACATACATACATACATACATACATACATGATTTATTTGATAAAGCAGGTTACAGATCAATTGGCAAGACGTTAAGTCCTGATGTGGACCTGCACTATCTAAGATAATAAATTACAATAAGATCCTACATAATACATGATCCAAAATTTATTTACAATAGCTGAATAAATAATGATAGGTAAAATAGATGAATTAATAACAATGTACAGTAAAAATAAATAAATTAATTAATCAAAAATATTTGAAGTCCAGTGATTTGTTAGTAACGCAGCAGGACGCTTTAGTGAAACTGATAGAATTTAAGAGACTCTTATTTGCCTTAAGTTTTTTCTTGAAAGAATCAAGGTTAGAGCAAGACTTGATGTCATCGGGAAGGAAATTCCAAGATAATGCAGCACGATGTTTAAAAGAAGATCTTCCCACTTCTGTTCTTGGTCTATCCACCTCAAAATTTAAGGATTTTCTAAAGCTATAAGTAGACTCGGGTTTCACTAGTAAGTCCTTTAGAGGATTGATGCTATTTCCATGGTAAATATTGTATGTAATAACTAAAAGTCTCTTAATGTAAAATGAAACAATAGGGTTCCAATCTGGAGCGTTCCTGATGTGATCACCATGGATGTAATGCGGTAGACTATTAATAATTCCTGTTGCTCTCAAATGAATTCGGTCTAAATCATCTAACAAAGCTGGAGAACAAGATCCCCAGACTGCAATACCATATAGGACACTGGGGATGATTGTTTTATAATAAATAGTTTCCAAGACTGGTTTTGGTAGGAACTTTATCCGTTTTAAGACTGCGACTTTGTTACTGAAGGACTTACAAACGTTCCCGATGTGTTCATACCATGATAGCTTGTTGTCGATTGTTAACCCAAGACATCTGGATGATTGTTTGTACTCAATAGTGCTACTGCCGTAAGTCAAACGTCGCAAGGGACCAATAAAGCTCTGTCTTGAAATTATCAGGGCTTCCGTCTTCGATTCGTGGGCTATTAATCTGTTAGACTGACACCAGGTGTATACCTGGTCTAAAATGGATTGCAGTGTCAGGGTGATATTGTCGATATCCTTGCTAATTGTGTAAATTGTGGTATCATCAGCAAACATAAAGACATTACCACTTGTTATCGATTCAGGAAGATCGTTTACGAAGATTGAAAATAATTTGGGCCCTAATATTGAGCCTTGGGGGACTCCAAACGTAATGGTTTTGGGCTCGGACTGATATTCTGAAGAAGAAGAAGCTCCCTAAACAATATGGTCAGTTTTGTTCCTCACATTGCTCCTTCCTTCCTGAAATTCACCCAAATGTGGAAATTGGAATTTTGTTGGATTACAATACGAATTCAACCTGGAACATTTCAATCTGGTCTGATTAACCTATTCTCCCCACAGCTGTCCTCTTGTTTGATTGAACGTACAAAAATCATACATGCCCAAGTTCTCTCTTCAGCCTGAGCTGAGATTCGATTCCCGTTACATAAAGTTTTAAGTCCATATGCCCGGCCAAAATTTCAGTTAACATAAAAGAGCATTCCTTTCAAACTCCGTCGGAAACACTCAGTCCCCGATCCCATCCCTCAACCCCCCTCAATTGGGCTGAAATTCTTCATGTAATCACCCCCTTAATCATCCGCAGAAGGCCCCGAGAGAAGTTATTGCATACGAGTTGTACGTATCGCTCCATTGAGTTTTCACCAAGCTACGCTTTAAAAAGCTAATTACAACGCTCCAGTAAAGTCCCGACCTCGACATATTACATACATTGCCTCGCGTGAAACCCGGGGAGGGTACTTTGGGAATTTCTGGGTGGGGATGTGCCGCTGTGACCCTGGAACCCTTAGCCTATACCAGAGCTAGTTCAGCTGAATTTTTGCTAACCTATACTAGACTAAACTCCCCAAATCCCCCCATCTATTGACACTGTTGAGGCTGATTTGCGTAAATTTAAACTTGCCGATTTGATTTTTTTATATTTTTGAGTGGCAATTTCTGGTTTCCTTACTCTAGATAAAATCTTCAACCAACCAGTCAGTTTCGTGAAAAATGATACCCTATTCTACACCCAAACGCTCTGATTTACATACCCTATCCTAGAGTAAACTGCTTGAAAACCATACCCTTCACAGCGGCACATACCTATCTAGCCCATATATGGCAGTGCCTCCCCCCCACCCCCCCCCCCGCCCCCGACGTGAAAACAAAGCAAAACAAAACAAAACGACTCAAATTAGCACAAAATGTCAGTGATGACAAAACTTCCGGTCAATTTTCCGTGTACTCTGTTACATCACGCATATTTCTAAAAAGGTGAATGTTACTTTTCCTTGGGTAGGCCTTTATCAGCTGTTGTTTGTTCCGGTCATCCCATCCCAGACTCCGAAACAATAAACACTAAACTACATGCTAGTTGTTTCGCTGGGTGTCCAGGGTCAATCCAACCCAGCAAAAACTAAAACATATATATTATATATACCCTATCTCTTGATATGGGTTCTCTGTCGGCAGGACACCGCGGTGTTGGTGATCTAACAAGAATAACAAAATAAGTTAATTCGCTAACTGTTCTTCTCGTTGCCAGCTAACCTTGATTACTACATGACTAAATATTTATTTAAAATAAGAGTTTAGTTGACTCGCTTTAGTGTAATGATAAAGAATTGTAAGTCTTCTCTGGGGATACGATGTGACAAGCTTACCCAAGCTGATGTGATGATTCGGTTCACTTGTTCTGCCGTCGGATCAAGTTAAAACTGAATCATAACTAAACTTCAAACCGTTTATAATTACCACATGGCCAGTTAAGCTAGCTCTCTCACGGTCGGCGAAACCGGTCGTAAACAGTAACATTCTGTGCTCTTGAGATATTTCTTATGCCTTGAATCAGTAGTTACGGTGTTTATGTTTACATTTAACATTTCGCGTTCTTTCGCAACATCGAAGAACAAAATTTTAAAAAATACTCCGGCTCAACGAAGTTCATTACGTCAGTTAAACAGTAAACTGCTTTGCCTTTTCAAGCTGAGCGATTTGTTAAGTCTCGGTTCCTGATCGTAATACGTTTATAATGCTGAGTAATACAGTAATATTTATGCTTTGAACTCTATTTATAACTTCACGTACACAGATTACTGTGTAGTAGCTACTGCTTTACCTCAATATTGTCCCAACACAGATCTCACAAAGCCTGTGACCACACTTTTCGATTTGAACTGGATCTTTAAGCGGTAGCTGACACACAAGGCATTCCCAGTCATCGGGAATTTCACCGACAAACTCGTATTCATAGCCTCCAAGTTGGGGCACTCCGCCCTCCGCCATTTTGCTCAATACAAAACGGAAACAATCAAATACGAGCGTGACGATAAGTCACGCACCGTCGCAGACCCGTGGAGTGTGGGTTGGGTTGAGACAGCGGTCCAGCCTGACCGGTGTAACGTAGGTGTCAGTTCATGTTCAGTTGTCGTCGCGGCCTAAAGATAACTCAGGTGCATTTCTTCTCGCCAGGTGTGCGTGTGGCTTTCCACAGAAGTGTAGCAGCTCTCACAGACTTGTTTTCTCTTTGTCGTTATAGTTTTCTAGGTGTTTACAGCCATCGTCGAAATTATATGTGCCATTCGCTTGTTATATTCAAAACTTTTAGGTCTATTTTATCATTTCATTTTTGTCCGTCGAAGACAGCAGACTGGCTGTTGAAAGCTCACAACTTTAAACAATTTTACCAGAGAACGTTTTTTATCTCTTTTATAATGAATCCTGGTATCGGATCTTCAATATTTTTACGAAAATACTAGGAATACCACAAAGCAGAAACGAGGTACCTGTTCGGAGAGTTTGCCTTATTTCCGCCATAATATTTTAAAACTTTTTATATGATTTGCTTTTCCAAAAGAACCGTGGGGGGGGGGGCAGCGAGCCCAGTCCAACCCGCCCCTAAATTCGCCCCTGAGACGTTGCTCAGATGTTTGAGTTTTGTAAATTATGTGTCAGCCTGAATGAATTCGAGTTATTGTCTCGGCCCAGGGTAGTTGGCCATTACAGTAAGTGCTGAGTATACGTTAATTCTTATCATTATCTCGTTCCATGTCTCATCTAGCCTGCGAGCAGACTCTACGTTGGAGCACAAGCGCGCGCGGCGTAGCCGCGAGCGCGAAATCGAGCGGCGAAGCCGCGAGACGAGAAAGGTTTTCTTGGCGCCTCTTTGCCAGACTCCTTCCCGCCGGATCGCTTTGCTCTTCTTCGCTTGCGCGTGTGACTCAAAGGTGACCCTACTCGCAGGCCGTGTCTCATCAGTCTTGCACCTTTTAAAGTTTGTTTATTTTTCGCAAATTTGTAAATTTAGACTAACATGAATTGCTGGTTTTCATGGAAAATAAAAATTTTCGTAGCCTATCCATAATAAACTCAAGAATCTGGGATATGATAGATAAGTGATGTACAAACAACATCGCCAAGATTAAGGTTACCGTGAACAGTTTAGAGGTATCTCGCATCCAAGGGATGTAGCACGACTGGTTTAAACTGTAGATACCTAAACCCCTATATCAAATTAAAGCTTATAGAGCTGGCTGTCACACTATACCAAGAATTCTGAAATAAAATGAATCGTTGAATTTTCTTCGACTTGAAATGCGAGCGTCCGAATCACCATTTGAAAGCTACACGTCTGAGTGAAGTTTGTTTTTCGCTTATTTAATTTTTCGGACCCAAAGCGCTAAGAAAAGTCTGCGATTTGCCGTATTCAATTTTAAGTTAAAATTGTTTGGCCTAAGTTCGAGAGTCTAAATGGAGGTAACAATAACTGGGCTTGTGTAGCAAAGGGTCAAGATTTATACTTACGAATGACACGCCGAGGAAACGAGCATGTTAGTAGAGAAAAGTGAAATTTAATTGCACTTAGCCGCATGGCATTTGCTTAATACACAGATATAATCGATTACAAAAAGTTCCCGGCGAAAAAAAAAAAAAAAAAGAAAAAAGAAAATAATAATAATAATAATAATAATAATAATAATAAATTGGGTACTAGAGTGTACACGTATATGTACTTGCGCTTTTTTCAAGACGGACTTGACAGCAAGGACACTTTGAATTTCAAGTACTTTAACAAGGATTTTTCAGATCTATAACATACCCTTGTTTTTTAGACAGGGCAAGTGATCCAAAGTACTACTTTTCTGCCTCTCGTTAACCACTACCTATAGTGGCAAATCTAGAGATTCTCGAAAGAGTTTCAGAATTCAAGACAAGTTTTTTCTTGCAATTGCTTGGAAAAGAGAGGAGGCCGAAATGCTCGTATACTCTTTCTTATGTGCTAGCAATAGACAAGGGGGGGTGGGGCGAAACACTTCGGTCTTCATCCCCTGTAGTGTTTTGACATGAGGGGTGAGGGGAGGGGGGGGGGGGGCGGAGGAGGGGAAGCACCCGCATTTTCTGCTCTGAATTTGCCACTGCCACCGTCACAGTCTTCAATGATCAGTTTAGGAAGCTTCAAAGCTAACTGCTGAAGGTTACAATGTACAATGCAGGTCTGAACACCACATTTGATAGTCTCTATCAAACTGGTTTGTCCACTGGACCTACTTCAAGCTTAATGAATAAAGTATCATCTACAACAAATGAGCCTGTTATGAGTTTTGCATGAGAGAAGAACCTTCCAAACCCGCGTCTCTCATTTTCCTCGCTATCTGGTCGTTGCATGCTCTTCCACAAGGGCTCTGGGATAAAGGACTTGACAAAATTGTTCCTCTGCATTAGGTCTGGACTTTGGTCAATAATAGTCAATGTCACTTTGTATAGAAAAGGCCACGGCAAAATGGCGTCGTATTTCCCCCTCATCAGTGCAATATAAAGCGATATATGAGCGTTTCTAGCCTCTTTTGTGCCATTAGGGTACATAGCTAATTTCATCTTATACCCTTGAGGTCCAACGTAAAACGCATCGCTTTCGACTCGAACGTCTTTGTCCCTTTTGGCTTTGCTGACTCGTTCCCAGAAGTCGGACACTTTCCATACATAGGGTGCAAACGTTTCCATTTGCTTATGTTTCATTTTCATTTCAGTTACGTCCTTCTCAAGACCAGCGACTCTGAAGCTCACTGTGCGGTAATCAAACTTCATTTGTTCCAATTCCCGCCTCAGGATTTTAGTCTCGTCTTGCATCTCACCAAGTTTTTCTACAGAGAGCTCAAAATGCCGTCGTAGGTTTTGTTCCAGATGATCGTTTACTTCAGAGCGTTTAATCTGAAAGGAGAATTTAA
>NC_138148.1:5059800-5112300 GCF_964199315.1 Orbicella franksi | reverse complement strand
AAAGTGAAGAATGATCATCGCAGTAAATTTGCCAATTTAAGCAATCGGAAAGAGGAAGCCTGAAAAAAAATCAGGGCTTCAACGGGATTCGAACCCGTGACCTCCGCGATACCGGTGCGATGCTCTACCAACTGAGCTATAAAGCCACTCATTGGGAGCGAGGTCAAATTATATTGTCACAAAAACAATACAGCCAGTTAAATAGCCGTACTATAAAATATGTCTAATGATATATTTATATGTATACTATTAACACTTAAAAATCAACTAGGTACACAGTAGAAATTTGAATAAAATAATGATAGGCCTGTAAGTTTACTGCTAAAATTAGCCACATTGCTGGCCAGTTTCACTGTTGTAGGCAATGCGTTGACTGAGAATTACAGTCAGAACAGGAAATTTCAGCTTGCTTCACAAGCTTAATGAACCATTGGGAATGGGTTACATCTATAATTGACTTCCAGCCATAACATTTTCCACGTCATTTGCATAAAACTAGAAAACTTAGCACAATCCTGTAAAAGGCACTTTGATTGCCTTCATCTTGAGAGATCCTTTTTTTTGTCAGAAATAGACAATTTAGAAATTAACAGCAAACGATTGGTACTCAAACGTTCTTAACCTCTACGTCTCTAGTCTCCCCAGTCCACTCGCATCCAGCGCTTGGGCATCTTACGTGACAAGACAGGATGTTTCTCTCGGTGGCTTTGTCGGGAAATATGTCCTGTGCAGAAAATAACAGTTGATTAAAACCAAGCTATTTACATATATAAAATATTTGAATAGTTCGATTTTAGCAATTTACTCGTCTTCTAGTTCTAAATAAAATTTTTGGCTAGCTGCGGCCAGTCGATTTTTTCTTCTACTGGAATATTAATGAGGACATAAATTAAAAGCTGATCGATATTTTGTCAAGATGGGACCCTTTATTTTGACAGTTACGAGCGTAAAGGCGGACACACGCTGGTTCCGGCTAATACCTACTTGATCTCGTTAAGACAGACACCTCGCTAAAGTGCACAGATAGTCCGAAAATGTCCTTCCTAAAAAAGACAGCTCTGTGTAGAAGGCGAAGAAACATTGCTTTTAAACTCGTGAACTTGCGGTCACTATCTTATGAGATTTTGCGTACCCTAAGAAGAAATTGCGTGACTACATATCTAAACAGACCGCGCGCTGTTTTATTTATTAAAACCGTCTAGAATGTGATAAGAATGGGCTTATCGAGACGTCATGCTGGTATCTTAGCGTCTGTATGTGGTAAATATATTCCTTTTTTTGTCATATGTTAAATGGTTAAAGTGATCACCTTTTCTCGATCCAAAGGTTCTCTGTCGACAGGACATTCAGGAACTGGCTGCCTGTAATGAAAGATCTGAGATATTCAAATATAGATCTGCTTTTCAGATTGCCTTACCGAAAAAACAACAACACCTTGAACGTTTCAAAGCGTTCAACAGTTCGGATGGATAATCCGATTTGCAAAAATATCTCACGCTAAGCTAAATGAAACTATGCTAAAGAAACAAATGTGTTCAAATGTTAAAAAAAATATATGTTCAAATGTTGTTGTTTATAGTGGTCAATGCGCTTAGCTACACCTACAATGGCTAGTTCACAGGTATGACTCTATAACTAAAGAAAGAAATATATCAACTAAACATAATAGGCTTAAAAATTACAACTGACGGGTTTCAGACTAGTTGGCAATTTACAAGCATGACCGAGGAGTTGAACTATAGCGAGAAACAACTCCAGCTGTATAGAATAACTTTCGTTTCATGTTTTCATGTTTCGTTTATTTGGAAAGAGCATGAAGAGTAATCCATCTTCTTCCGATTGGTCATGCGATCATTGCCAGCAGACAGAATATCAATATTTCTCCGTCCTGTCTGGCAAAAACTGGATGTACATTAAATTAAATCGAACATCTCTTGCAAAAGGTTCTAAGAGCGATTGATAAAAAAAAGGATTATAAAGCAATGAAATGCAAAGTTGTTTTATCTGATTTAAACGAACACGTACGCGGCTACGACATTCTCCACATATCAAAACGTCTGATTAAATGCTCTTTACCTCTTTAACGCTTCATTCAGACATCTTTTGCAATATCTGTGTCCACATCTCGTAAGAACTGGTTCCCTCAAAGGCAGTTGACAAATTAAGCAGTGATATTCATCAAACACAGTCGATAAAAAGTCGTATTCATATCCAGACGGTAACCCAACGTGCTGCTGAACTTCCGCCATTTTATCTCGTCTCGCCTTCTTCCCTGCTCGGCCATACCACCCTAGTCCTGCCTTCTTCCCTACACGGCTATAGCCATACCGCACTTTTGCAATTTGCGTTCGCGATGAGTAGACACTCGTCTAAATGACCCTTGGAGAAAAATACAGGATACTAGCAGACTACCATCTGGTTTTCTTTACAAGATCTTATCAACTTCAATGCAACACAAATTGGAATACAGACACACGCGTTTTTCGCGCTGCGCCCCAGCTAAGTGAACGCCTGGAAGAGGCTAGCCTGGAAGAGACTACAGAGACAGTTAACAACATCTCACTCAAACCGTGACAAACGTGACACTTTTTCACATATTTTATCACATTTTAGCGTTCGCCACATTTTTATCGATTATAACTTGTTTTGAACATATTTATGCTAATTTGGAAATTTTACTCAATTGAAAATGACTTCGGGTAGGTCGAAACGTCGTGACTATTTAGCGCTAGTCTTTATTTCAAAATCGATTTCTAAGAAACTACTTATCATAACAATATCATCTGATAATTTCCAGGTCAGATGCATATCAATCTTTGTAAGACTCCATCTTTCTCCTACCAACCTCTTTTCCTGCAACTGTTTAATCAATAAATATCCCCTCGCTCTTATCTCACGCTCTCACCGTAAATCATCGAATTATTAGCGCCCGCGGCGCTTACTTTAAATTTAAGAGATGACGGAGGGTGGGGGGACGCTTAATCGTGGGGAGTGGGTTTTATTTAATTGTTCCCAAATCGTGGCCTGACATGATGATTTTTTAAAACATCATCTGCGCATTAACAACAACATAAACTGTTTATCGACATAAATAGCTAAACCTCAAGTTTAAATCGCGGCACCGTTAGTACTTGTAATCTTTTTTCCAAACTTAACGTGTTGACAAACTGAAACTATACATCCTTTGCTGTCTCATTACTCATCCAAAAAATGGGGGGAGGGGAGGGGGGGGGGGGCGCTTATTCGAGGAGGGGTTCTTATTCTAAATATTGGCCGATAGGAGGGGCGCTTATTCGAAGGGGGCTCTTATTCGAGGTGGGTCGCTAATTCGAGGATTTACGGTAAATATGAATTGTGGGTTCACCCTTCCCTTCACAACGTCTCCTAATTTATAGCGCATTAATATTTACTACATGATGTTTTTAGAACTACTCAAATCGGTAACCAGGGATTTTATGTAGCACGATATTTTTATTTCGCATATAGTAAACCAAAGACGTTCATTGATGTTAAAAAAGCTCCCTTTCTCTAAAAGTCTTTCACAACTGAGAATATTTCTCGTAAAAAAAAAGAAATAAAACAAACAAAACAAACAAACAAACAAACAAACAACAACAACAACAAAAAAAAAAACAGGCGCAACACTGCGACAACGGTCCAGAGTGACGTAACAGCGGCGCTAACGGACTCCGGTAAGCAGACCACCTATTGTCTAAACACACTAACAAATATAGCCTGCCTTGCAGCGCAAACGGGGAAGGGGTAGGAATCAGGTGTGTAAAAAACGCGAGGAAGAAGGGAAAGGGACAGCATCCTATCCCGATAAAGAAGCCCGTTTCCAATAATCAGCCCAGTTTAATTTCCTCATGACCCGTAAAATTCAAAAAAGCAAAAGAGACGCTACGCACACTCAAGGAGGCAGTGCGAACCTAGTTTTAAATGTTTGTTCGTGGCTAATGAACTGGATATTGATAAGAATGCGTCTATTCTGCTCTGATTATTTTGCTTTTGAAACGTATCTTTTAATAGCAGCTGCAGGGGATGGAATTACCAGGCTATCCTGCCACCCGTTGATTCAGTTTGCAGGTGATATTCGCGGACGAGAATTCAAATTACTGGGTATCTATCTCGGCCTCACAGTTCGTACGTAGCCAAAGCAGTTATGGCACAACCATTGAAGTCTTTATACTAAGGGTCTACTAAGACTTGCTGACATTAAAGCTGCGTTTAGTGTTAATGTTCTGTCTGTTTGCCGCCTCTAAATGTGTATGCTTCCTGTGATTGATATCATACTTCCTTTTCCACAGCTTTGTTTGTGCTACTAAGATGAAATTCGCTTTTTTCCTATCTAAGCCATTTTAAAGCATAAATAAGTAGTCTGTGCGAGAAGAAAATCCTGTTAACTAACTTGAAATATCTCTTTTCGTTCCAGCGGTATTCAAGATTTTAAAATTTGCAAATTAGTCAAATGATGACGTCATTAACTCAACTAAATTTTGATGGCGGGCAGTTTCCACGGACCTATATATGCTCCACAGGGAGTGAAAGGGAATAAGCACTGATGTATTCGTTTCATCAAGTGATGTCAGAAAGAACAAAGCACAAAGCTTCGCATCCATAATGGCAGTAATGGCGGTTGACATGAAACGTTGAATTCACTTCATGTAACTCGTGGCGAAATTTTACATTTTGTGACGTCTTACATGAATCAAAACAAAAAAACGTAAACAAACTCTCGAGAGTGCGCAGTACGGACTGGAAAATCCTCTTAAAGTCATCTTTGGAGGAGCTGACGAGCGACAATATAGATACGTAGTTGTGGCTTTGTGTCTGAAATTCAAGGTAGTCATTCAAACGCTTTCTATAACTGCCGCTACAAGTGTTGACTAGAAGTTGTCTTATAAGGAATTCAGATTTCGACGAATTATTCTTATTTGTGAAGGAAAAAAAGCACGAAAAATATGATTAACGCCGTTTGTGGATGAGTTCAGTAATGATATTTCGAACGACGATCATTTAGGAGGAAACAAGGTTTAAGCGGATGCCACCAGAAAGTAACTTTTCGTCGTCTTTATTCTTCGTAAGTGTTACAAAGTTTAAAATTACATACAAGCTCTTACATTGACCTGAAATCAATTTATAGCGTTTGCAGTTCTAGCAGAAATACTCTCGCATATTAGAGGCGCCTCTGAAATTTGACCCATCCAATCAGCACTCGGCAGGTGGGAAAAACTGTCTTGACGTCACATGTATAGGGGAAGGCATTGAAGTCGGGCCACTTTTCTCACCGGAGATCCCAATGAATACCGGGTATTCACAAAAAGGAAACAGATAAATGATTGTAACAGATTGCAAACAACGTTTTCGAAAATAATTTTTCAAAACGTTTCCATAAGATCAATAAGATCATCATCGGAGTGATTAGAGTAAAAAATAGTTTTAACAGCCTTATACCTAACTTTTGATAAAATTAATATATGTTAACTCGGCGAAATCTCCAAAAGTCAACTGGATTAATTAAGGTCCAACTTTAACCTGAAGAAACAGAGTGTCATCCAGCAGATAACGCCTTGAATGAAGTTTATCGTGAGAAATAAATTGGGCAAAACCCCGAGTTTTGTTATTTTCGTTAATAGGCCTTGCAAAGCACCGTGGGTGATTGCCTGGAAATAACCTCTTAACGGCATTTTGCCGTTCGGTTAGATCTTCCTGTTGATCAATTATTGTGAATTTTATTTTCTTTTTGAAAGGCCACGGTAATATAGCATCATATTCACCTTTCATTACAATAATGTACACCGACAGGTGAGTATGTTTGCCAAACGTAATGCCATTAGGATATACCCTTACTTGTAACTTGTAGCAATGGCGGTCTGTGTAGAATGGGACACTTTCTATCATTTCCTTTTCTTCGGCCTTCGCTTGTCTTAAGATTTCACTAAAATCGGTAATATTCCAAACAAACTCTGATGGGCAATCAGCTCTTTCCGTTTTTACCATAACTACTTTCTCTTCAGATGCATTCAATTGTCCCTCACCTAATTTGTTTTCAAATTGTCTCTGGAGTATATCCAGTTTCTTTAACAGTTTCCTTGTTGTTTTTTCCGTGTTGTATAGCTTAACTTGGGTTTCATATAACTTAGCTTCTGTGCTAGTTAACCTAACTTCTGTGCTTTCGAACTTTACACACGCTAATTCCAGATGAAGGCTTGTGGCGGATTGAAGATGAGATTCCACTTGTTTCCGCTGAAGCTGAAAGAGAAGATGAACTTCCTTCATCGTGTTTACAAAAAAAGCTTTATATTTATTTCAACTTAACTGGAAAATAATGTTCCATAGAAATTCCTTATAAAAGGCTTGTCTTGCTGAGCTCGAACGGGATTGCAAAGTGAGACCGCAATTGAATCCGATAAAACGGAGTAAACAAAACACGCTCTGGATCCCCAGGGAATTATCGAGAAACACCCTAATTTACACACCTTTATTTCGCAGCCAGTCTTTACATAAGGACAGGAGATTATCGTCAGAGGACAATCGCTTTCGGTGTGATTTGGAATCTGAAAAAAAAAAAAAAGAATACTTTGCATAGAAGGAAGGAAGGAAGGAAGTAAGGATGGTTAAGGAAGGAGGGATCGAAGGATCAAGAGAAGGAAGAAAGGAAGCTAAGGAAGGAAGAAAATAAGAAAGAAAGAAAGAAAGAAAGAAAGAAAGAAAGAAAGAAAGAAAGAAAGGAAGAAAGAAAGGAAAGTCTCTTCCAGGCGTTCGGTTAGGTGGGACTCACGAAGAAGCAGGTGAGAAGCATGGCACGAGAAGCTGCTCTCTCCTTCTTTTGCTCCGCCGTTTTTTTTCTTTGCTGCGTTCCAACTAGCTGAACACCTGGAAGAGGCTTAGGGAAGGAAGGAAGAAAGGAAGGAAGGAAGGAAGGAAGGAAGGAAGGAAGGAAGGAAGAAAAGGGAAGGAGGGAAGGAGGAAGAGACGAAGGGAGAGAAAGGAAAAGAGATACAGCTACCAAGGCCATTTAAATCTTTTGGAAAAAAACATCTCACATTGCGATCGGCCGACTTTGAATATTCTATAATGTATTGACTTTATTATATTCAATCCCAGACATGAACTGAAGAAACGTACGATTTCCTTTAAGAATAATGGGAATAAGCTTTGAAGACAAAGTTGAAATTATTACCATTTCCCTGGGAATTGAACGTCCACAAATGTTGGGACAAGCTACTGGAAACTTGCTGCACTGTACAATGTGATCCTGCAAGGAAGAATTTCACGTACATTGCCCTTAAACACGTGGGTATATCGTAGTTTTCATGTTGTCAAGATAGCGTTTTACTGTTGTTATTTCCAATTTTTTTCTAATCCTATGACCTTATTGAATTTTGATAGTTCTCATAAACTTCAGTGACTGCATGCAGTGTTAGGTATAAGTTTCGTAATCACTTGCTTCCGTCTCACGGTTTGAAGGCCCAGAGAACTGGTGCGATGATGTAAATGATTGTGTCACTAAAGAGAGGCTAAACAAAATAAGACAAATGAAGTGACTGGTAGAGAAATAGGAAGACAGAATATCAAGGAAGTTTTGGACGCAGTTGAGCTCTAAACCATAATGTCTCACTGAGTAAACAACACTGTCTGGGGACGAAGAATATTGGTGGAAGTGATTGTTTTACCGGGTTATTATTTTTTTTTCTGATTTGACCAATGAGGTAGAGCTTGCTATTTTAAAGCTTTTAAATACACACTGCGGAGAGAAAGCTGCCATTGCTTTGTTCAAAGTTCAATGAATTACAGAGTGTAATGCGCTGGATTTGATTATTCAAAGCAATTCCACGGAGCATGGCGATGCGCATGGTCTCTCAGATCAACTAAAAGAAAGGGAATCGATGGTATATTTCATCAAGTCTAAAGAGCGGCTGCTTAGCTATAGGGATAATGTGGATGCAGAAAATACAAAAGAATCCACAAATGTAGCCGAAGAAGTATTAAATGCAAATCTAAAGACAAAAATGATCAAAAAGTGAGGGAAAGACAAATGTTTTATCAACGAATAAAGTCTCCACTCAGAGTTCAGACTAAATTGGTTTCATTCACAACTGTCTGCAAGTAACGTTCATATTTTTTGCAACAATGTATAATAAAACAATTGCTGCATGGAATTGGTTTGTCGTGATATCCAGAATAATCAAGGCCTAGCATGGGTAATTGTTATCAGCCTCAGCCTCCCGCCATAGTAGTAACCCTTACAATCCCGTTGTTGACCCTTGATTATCCTGGTCATAAAGAAAAACCTTATCGAATAAATGTTTTTATTTGCAAGTTCGAAGATAGCAGAATGCACCTTTTTTCTTACTGTCAAGGATGCTGATTTAAAGTTACCTGCATCTTATACTCTGGGTGTGGCTCATTGCAGTGATCACATTCAAGGATTCTCCACTGACATATCATAGTAACGTGTTCCTCCAGATCCTTCCTTTGCATCCTCACGTGACAGTTTTCGTTGGTACAAAAGACAAGTTTGAAAACACAAGATACCAAGTGTTCCTGTTGCAAAAACAAATTAGAATACGCACTTCAGTTATGGTTTTATTCCATGTGTTTTGCAAACATGGGGAATACCTTTTTGTTCCTCAGTTCACCATTCCAGTCGCAACCTTCATTTGGACATTTGATGGCGAAAGAAAGAATCTTCCTTTCTGTTGCTTTATCAGGGAAGACATCCTAGGACAGAAAAAAAAAAAAGAAAAAGAAAATAATGACAACGTAACATCAAGGTAGTTCGAAGAAGACATTTGCTCCATATACTTCAATAATGACGATACGCAAGAACTTATCCCGGATTGTAGCAAAGGTATACAGCGACGCACGCCTGTAATGAGTTTGCTATTTCAGGATCGTCCTAGAAGGGCAAAAATTAAGAATTGAAGAGAAATATATCTTAATTAAGCTGTGTCAGTCAACAATTCCCAAACTTGAACGAGAAGTGCGTTTTAATTCCGCGGTTTTACTTCTAACAACCTAATGCCCTCTGTGATTCTAGGCTCTTTTGTGCCGGTGACATGGGCTGTATCTCAATAAATACCACACCAGTCCAAAACGAACGTTTCCATCTCCGACATCACGTCTTGAATACTCCAGTCTATATTTTGACTTTTTTCGGATAAATTTGGTTCTATAACTCACGACTCTAATGCGCCACATTCCGATGCAAAACTGACACTTGATATTGAACGAACAGAGGACAAAGGGCACAAGAGTTAATCATCCATATAGGCCTTATACCCAAAAGGTAATTCTGCTCAAATTATTTTTGGTCATGGTACCTAGTTCTTCCAGACATAATTTTGTCACGCACGTTGGCTTAATGTTTGTGTAGAGGATGAACCTCTTGAGCCGTCCATGTGCGCAAAATCGTATCACAGGCCTTCCTTTCTCTAGACCCTCTGGGATTTCCCAAACCTAGAGTATTCTAAAAAGACTAAATATAGCTTCAGTTGATAGGGTTACCTTGCGAATAAAACCTACATGTATACGGAGAATTATGTCTTCTACTCTTTATCATCTCCTGAATGAACTGTCAACAAACACTTACCCGGTCTCGGTCCAGACCCTCCCTGTCTGCTGGACAAGTTAATGGTTGGTCTTGAACTCCCTGCCTGTTAAAAAGTGTCAATAAAAATAAAACGAAATTGACTTTGAGGCTTTCCGAACATGCACCTTTATGTTTCTAAGACTTAATCACATTAGTCATCCATTCTGTCTTTTAAACTCGGGAGAAAAGTTGCTGATATGGGTTCTCGTCTCTTCGCCTGATAAGAAGTAATGAAGTAGTGAAGTATTGAAGTGATGTGTTATACTAAACTAGTATTAGTGATATAATCTACCATGAGACACATTCATTCCCTCCTCTTACCGAACACCTACGCCTAGTGATAAAAGCGACCTTTTGATAGGTTCAAAATCGCAATGGATTACTCATGATGAGGATTCTTATTGGCATGTGTTTACCACAGAGAACAAAATATCAGCGAACAGCTAGAATTTATTATGCGATTACATTCCTAGTTACAAAAAAGTGAGAAAACCTGTTGTCCTCCGTTATCTCTTAGATCAGCACCTTTTTCTTTGCCGGTGCTCGTCTAACTAACAGTCACTTTTACTGCGTTGCATGCTGTGGATGCGTCCGCAGCACGAGCGGCGGTCAAATCCGAGCTGTCCCACCGATGCACCGTCTTTTTCTTCGCAGTTAACAAAAAATACTAAAGTTACTTCTCCCTCTTCAAATACTTAACCCTAGAATTCTAGGTTTAATTTGACGAAAAATAACATATTTTGTCCAAAATGACACAACTATAGTCCTATCCTGCTTGGCGACGCGATCGAAGAGCGAGTTGCCGATCGCACATAACCAATTTAAAGCTTGGAGACACAAAATGTTTCATACTCTTCACCTTTTACAGTCTGATGTGGTTTTTGGAATTATAAATCTCTTTGAGTTAATATTAAATGCCGTCTGAGGTAGAAAAGTTACCCGATATTTTATGTCTTCAGTAAACTTTTTCCCGCCTGCTGAATCCTGATTGGTCAATTCAAATTTCAAGCTCACCGGCCGTATGCAAGGCCAACATTGATCTAGATCTTTCATTGCAAAGTGGAATGCCGATTTTTCGAACCTCCAAGGGAAACGAAAATTGGTTCGAAAATCGGAGACTTCCAGAAATCGGGGGTAAAATTACATCGTTTCACTGAGGAGGGGAAACGACTTTTGGTTCGAGTTATCGGGAGGTTCGTAAAACTGAGGGTTCGAGAAATTGAGAATCCACTGCAGCTTGTAAACGATGGCGCCTTTTATACAATAATATGTTGAAAATGTATTTATAAATGGTTAAAAAATAAATTAAGCAAACAAACAAACAAACAAACAAACAAACAAACAAACAAACAAATCCCGCTTACAAGCCGGTTCTCCGATATAATAGTGACCATAGATTTAAGCTGGCTCAAGTGAAAAATGCTTACTCCTCCGATCCTTTTCTGTCACAAAGGCTCTTGTATACGGCTTGATAATCATAAAAATTATAACTTCCTCGATTGTGACTGCTTTAAAAAACTCCTATTTTCCACTAATTCACTGGCCACGGTTGTTATCGGACAGTTTATTGTCGGACAGTTTTTTGTTGGACAGTTCAATCACATTCAAAGTTGTAGTTTAAATCAACCAATCCCAACCATCAGAACGACATTTAACAATTTCATGCAAATTTTCCCTTTCTCTCATAACTTTAGACTTGGCTATTCTTCTTTTCTCGGAAATTGTATTTTTCATGATTTATTGATAATAAGACTTCGTGTCGTTTAATGCGGTCTGTAATCATTCTGGTGATTAACGAATCGGACTCCCGCTGCATGGTCGTCCGATTTTGTTACCATTACCTATCATTCTGTACGTCATGAGATGTCCAAGGATGAGATGCAAAATATACAGCTTGTATCAACAATAATTTAGAAGAAGTAAGTTTAACAAGATGGTGTGGTTGGGGGTCATGACTATTTACCGCTGTATGCATAAGGGGGAGGGGGTCGTAAATAATTGTTACATAATCAGGGCGGGGAGGAGTCCAAATGTAAATTTAATGCAAGGGAAAATTTAAGCAACATCAAAGCCCCCCATCTACATAATTAATGAACCCTCCCAGAGTTCTTACAATACGATAACCTCAGTATAACCGCTTAGGAAAATGTTGATAGTCAGCAAGCTGTTTGGCTTTCTGTTTGTTAATAAAATATTTCAGGCTAAAACAGTTCCATAAAACTAAAAAAGGTATTGTACTAGGTACAATCTAAATATGTCCTTGATCCAGCGAGCATCAAGGACTGAAACATTTGCATGATGCGTAACCACAAAACTGACCATTACTGATCTGAAATATATATGCCCGCATCAAATCAGTTAATTCAAATGGATGTCTTTTATCTCAAAAGCCAACGACTAACCATTGATGAAAATCGGTGGACAGGACTTCAGAAAGTTTAATCAATTATCGTAATAAAATAGGCAAAGGAAGCCTGGTTTAATGACTCGTAACGGAAGCCGATCGAGTAAGCGCATGCATACTGATGCAAGCAAAAGGACAGGAATAAAAACATTCCGATTCTTGGGTTTTCGCTTGTGTTTCTCAGGTTTTGTTAAGACTCATGTGATTCAGTCCGGTTGGTATGCTTGCGCCACTTGCGGAACAAGGCCTAACATGATGAACTGTAACGAATTTCATCCTTGTGATATTACCAACAACGCACCTTTTCAAATGTTCCTCGAGGCATTCTTTACAAAATCTGTGGCCACATCTCGTTTGAACAGGTTCCTTAAGCGGCAAATGACATATTGAGCACTGAAAATCTTCCTCAACAACGTTCACAAAGTCCTCGTCATAACCTGAAGGTAATTGATTTTTCGCAGCTTCCGCCATTTTGGACAAGCAAATCTGAAGTGAAAGCTTCGTGAGGTCAGAAGAAACTGACGCAAATCGTGACCTCAGATGATCTGTTATAGTGTAGGTGATTTGTGTGACTGTCACACAAAAAATAGCGTAACAAAAAGATTTATCCGTTTGTACTGTGTCAGTAATATGAGAAAGAATCTTCCTGGTTTTAAAAATACTGACGTTTGATTGGTGAATTAAATTAGAACTTGAGCATAGCGTTTCTACATCTCCGATTAGGTTGATATTTCCCAAGTTAGAACACTGAGTACATTTCGTAGATGTAGTGTTCGCACCAGTGTCGAGTAAGTAAAATATTTAATGAAACCCCGAGTATCTGAACCGAAATTAATTGTTGCCAATTGTCATGCTATATACTCCCGTACCCGCGGACATGCATTGTTGCAAGAGTAATAGTCTCTTGCTTGCCGCTGATATGGCGCAGCACCGGTGAAATTAAGTTGACAGTTACACTACTCACAACAACCGTTGGTGTTTCATACACTGTCACTGTCACTGTCACTGTCACTGTCACTGTTTCATACACACTGTCAGATGTAATCAGAGTTTGAGTCAGCCAGATAAAACCCCCGGAACTCAAACATGGTTGACCAGCATGGCAAGACGGGTCGCCCTAGTACCGTGCATGCTTCATGAATTGCTGACAATGCATGACGCTTCTCCCCTTCTAATGTGCTCGACACATAGCAGCACAAAGATACACGGAGATAAACAAACTTAAGCACGTTCGCGCGGAAATTTTCCAGTCGATAGATTATTTTCTTTAAATTTTTACTGCGGTCAGATAATGAGTTACTTTTGCCAGAAATGCAAAAAAAAAATTGGGGGTCACCGACTTTGCTTCAGAGATAAAAAGTGTTGAAAACCACCCTGATTTTGAAAAACTGGCGCACGTAATTCAGCATGGTCTACAAGGGTTTATAGTTAAAAATATCGAAGGTGAGTCAACGGAGACAAACGTGCTTAGTCATATTTTGTAGAAGTGGGTCTGTTGCATAAATAATTCCAAATTTTACCAACGTTTTCACAAAAATTAACCCATTCAAGAGGCATTAAACCCGTCGCACAGATAAACGAAGAGCTAAGAAGAACGGAATTCGATGGTGCATTTTGCAAAAAGTTCAAACTTCTAGTCGATAGATTTTCTTCATGTTTTCGCTAAACATAGAAAATCGGTAGAAAAAATGATCCATCAAAAGAAAAAAAAGGGTCACGGAACGTCCAAGATCGTTAAATCGAGGAAGCTATAACAATGGCCATCTTCCCTATCATTGTTCATTTTATTACTTTGCACGCGCGCTCATGCATGACGTGGCATGTGAATTTGCGTGCGCAGTAAGGATGCGCAGAAACAATTAGCGCGAACATTCTTAAAACTCCTGGTACTGCGACAGGCACGCCGGAAGCTTGGGGGTCTGGGCGGGTTGTTTTAGAGTTGGCTCTGGGACACTGGTACTCGGAATTGGTGGTGGAGTGCTCGATACTTATACTGGAGCTGACACCTAATCAAAAAACGCTGCAGGAGGTGATCAGTGTCAACATAGCACATGAGTAGTTGCCGCCCTTCTCCGCAAAGTCAACGTGTACGCCTTTCCAGCTGCCACACCCGATTAGGCCACCTCCATGGGTACAACAGTCTACTGGGCCGTGGTTGCTTTTCGCACTGCTTGACATTCGTCTTGCCATATGCAACCAATTAATACTCTTCCGGCCATGAGTTGAGATTTGCTAAGCTGAGAAAGCTTCTTCGCACTGTTTCTATTTCATCTCCCTGGAAAGATTGGCAATAAAACAGCCTGGGTAGCTGGTGGGATTTTGAGCGAGTGATTTTCGGTGGTGGAGTAGCCAGTTTTTTCTTTAGCAGGCGAAGCCCAGGGGGGAATTCGCGAGCAACGAGGGCACGAGTAAAGTTCCCTCCTGCCTCATTTCTTATGGCTTTTGGTTGCTGTCTACTTTTGCCATCATTTCATCATTACCAACGAGCCAGCCGAGCGAAGACGCTTGGTTGAAGTAAAACGTAAATACCGTAAAATACCACATTAAAGCCGTGGGCTTATATAACTTTATAAGGGTTTTTGGGTGGACTCATAAACGGGGCTTGGGGGGTGGGGGTGGAGGCTTATATCGGAGGGGAGGGCATATAAGCGGAATAAAAAAAATGTGTCGGAACGACGAGATAAAACGTATCTGAGAAACATTTAGAGCTATTACTCTATTACTCTATTAGCTTGTAACATTCGATTAAAAATTTTGATGATAAGTTAATAAAGATGGTAAATTTTAAGCTCGGTAATGAAATGTGAAGGTGAACTAATCAACATGACACGAGCGTGGGACAAAGAAAAATTCTGAGTCCCCGACAGGGGACTTAAAATTTACCATCTTTATTAACTTATCACTACTTACGATGAATTCGATAGCGTTGATCCTAGCAGTATGCAGGACACCGATCATATATGAACTCAGTTAAATGACCATGCTCTCCATGAGTTCTCGTAGCTCAGTGGATAGAGCGCCCGCCCGGTGTTCGGGAGGTCATGGGTTCGATTCCTGTCGGGGACTCAGAATTTTTCTTTGTCCCACGCTCGTGTCATGTTGATTAATTCACCTTCACTTCTCAAAAAATTTGATGTTTGTAAAGAAATGCGAAAGGAACGCACTTATACATTAGATATATCCGAGGGGGCTTATATCCGGGGGGAGCTTATATCAGAAACAATATCTTTGTTAGCGAATAGAAGGGCTTGTATCCGGGGAGGCTTATTACAGGGGTGGATTTTACGGTATATATAAAACAAGCAGTTCACATTAAGGCCTGGCCTTCAGACTTTTAGTGGTAAATATTGTTTATTAGTTATATTTCTGAAGACATACATGACAGTGAAACCAAATTTAAGATGCATACGGTTTGGTTTTAACGTCCTTAACATTTTAAAGAAGAATTGGTGCTTCTGACGGGTCATGTGGCGCGTCAATTAAGGGACTTTTAGCGGAAAATGACCAATATTTAGGGAATTGGGGATGTTGTTTTAGGGACGGACCATTAGAAAAGTGATGAAGGGGGAGGGGGGTGGGGAAAAAACCAAAAAAATATTTATGCAAGGGAAAATGCCAAGAAAAAAAATTCGTGCAAAGAAGAAGGTAAAGAAAAACAATTCATGCAAAAGGAAGGTCCAATTGTGACTTTTATTTAATATATAAAATTTACCAGTGTCTGTTTAAAATAATTCTTATTCAAAATATTCTTGGGGCCTTACCCCAGGCCCTGCTATGTTATTATTAATAAATAAAGACGTCTAACAACATACTTAAGTGTTTCCCTCACACTGCATGAAATGACAAATATAAGGTGACATAAATTAATTCATACTACAATAGCCAGAAATGTCATTCAGAAATCAACAATATTACCAGGCATAATATGAATAAACAAAACATTTCAGGGAGGTGCAAAATGTATCCCACCATTCCTTTTAATGTCAGGGGACATCTTCGCCCGTCAGGGCATTTTGACAGAATGCAGCCAGCTACCAGACTATGTGGAACTCTCACACGAAAGATGAGTCTTACATTTATTTTCTTTTTTTTTTAGTAAAATGAAGCCTAAGTTCATTTAAGTTATTACAGAGTACCATAAAAATTAAATAACTTTTGAGAATCATTTGAATATTTCACTTTTACTAAACAGGTACCTTCTTTTTGGATTAACATTTTGGAGTGGAGGGCACTACAGAGGGGCTGTTTTGGTGAATGGAGTATGGCATCATTATGATGGGCTGTGGGAGAGGAATTCCAGAGGGCAGGGACTGAAAAAATGCACAGGGAAGCCGTCCACTCCGAGTGGCTTCCTCCTCGCTCACTGTGTGTACATTTTCGAAAAGATTTTGCATTGAAAAGTGGCCTGTATCCTTTGATCTGTTGTGAGTGTAGATTAATTTATAAAGCACAAAATCATAGATAATAAATCAAGATTTCACTGTTCAAAAAATAGCACTATTTGTCTGAAAAAAAAAATTCGTGCAGAGGGTTTCACTTGAAAAAAAAATTCCTGCACAAGTAGCGGGCGAGAAAAAAAAAAAAAAAAGAAAAAAAAAAAAAAAAATCGTGCAAGCTGAAAATTCCCCACCCTGCACCAACCCCCATCACTTTTCTAATGGTCCGTCCCTTAATAAGATAATCCAGGAAAACGCGCTTAACATGCAGGTCAATTAATTCCGTCGTCTCTCGTTTCGAACGACGGTCACTCTTTGCGCAGAAAGCTCACAGTCAGGTCAAAGGTCAATTTTTCAAAAACGTTTGAGTTCTGATCATTTACATCTTCTAAAATCGGAAACAAGGAAGCTCATTTCAAACGTACATGTAGATAATTTGCATTTGCATCGAAACGCTCATTTATTGAGTTGACCAATACAAGTGAAAAACGCCACCAATTCGCCGATTTACCTGATAAGACAGATAAAATAGTCCCGGGAAAATAGTATGTCACGGCAAGAGAGGACGCTGAGTTTTATAATAAGGGAAAATTTCAGCTCAGGAAGACAAAAATAACGACATATAGCTGCCCAACCATGATTCCCTTAACATTTTAATTCCTGACCCAGACCCTAAACTGCCTCAGAAAGCAAACGACAAACAAAAGTGACTTAAAAAAACCAGCATACATGTGGTTTTGACAAAACTTTCGGCCAGTTCGATTCGCCGAAAGCCTATATATAGTGTACAGCGACGTTCTTTTACGTTCTTTCCTTCTTTTCGTGTGGAAAGGCTATCCGCCGGGCGCTTCGAAGAAAACTGTATCACGAGTCAACCTCAACCTGAAGAAAAGGGTGTCGTCCAAAAGGTAGCGCCGTGAATAAAGTTTCCCATGAGATATAAAACTAACAATCCCGGCCCACCGTGGGTTCTCTTCATGTTGTATTGGTCTTACGAAGTAATCTGGTCTGAGGTCTGCATCAATTTGCCCAATGACGTTTTCCCGTTGGACTAAATCTTCCTGTTGATCGATCAATGTCAACGTCACTTTCTTTTTGAAAGGCCAGGGTAATATAGCGTCATATTCACCTTTCATTACAACAATGAACACCGTGAGGTGAGTATTCATACAATCACCATAACCATTGGGATACATTGCTATTTTTAAAATATAGCCATATCTTTCCGTGCAGAAGGAAGTAGTTTCTATTTTTAGGATCTGTTCGCCGGTCTTTGCTTGTCTCAAAATTTCACTAAAATTAATAAATTTCCAAACAAACACCCGTGGGAAATTGAAAGGTTCGTGTTTCG
The DNA here is from genome assembly GCF_964199315.1 of Orbicella franksi. Taxonomy (NCBI): domain Eukaryota; kingdom Metazoa; phylum Cnidaria; class Anthozoa; order Scleractinia; family Merulinidae; genus Orbicella; species Orbicella franksi. The sequence goes on along the minus strand of NC_138148.1, from coordinate 5,094,514 downwards.
CCTTCATTAATTTTTTTGGTTTCAGTTGTATTCCCTTTATCCTCCCTCTTTTTCTTTTCGAGTTTGTCGAGTTTTTCCATCAGTTTCCTTGTTGTATCTTGCATGTCATTTAACTTTAATTCTGTGTTATGTAACCTAACTTCCGTGTTTCGTTTAATGTTTCTTCAGTGGTATTTATTTTCACACAAGCTAAGTCAAGATGGAGTCTCATGGCAGATTGCAGATGGGATCCCATTTCACGTCGTTGAATCTACAAGAAAAATACAAACTTCTTTACCTCGTAATCTAACTGAAAGGCTATATATCCTTAATTAATTATTAAAATAATTCAAAAGACTAATAGCTGGTAATGAATGGTTCATACTCATTGCATCGGCAAAGTTTCATGTCACGTCTGTTGTAAAAGCGCTGCCTGCAAACTTAGCTTAATAATAGGTTCCATAAACATTATCGAAATAAAGTAGCTTTAAACGCCTTCCAAAGTAAAATGTGGTGTTCCAATTTGATAAAATTCAGAGTAAATACTAAGAACCACTTCAAAAATGGCTACTTTTTCGGTGTAAAATAGAAACCTGTCTCGGAGAAAAGTTATTTTTACGTTGCAGGCTTGGAAGTTCCGTTGGAAATCAGTGCAAAATTGGCCTAAAGTGAAACGTGGAGCTTAGACGGAAGTCTATGATTGCCATTTAATCCCAAAGACGATTTTTGCAATATACTAAGAATCTTAAACTGGTGTTAAAACTCAGAGGAAAAGTTTCCCTGTTTGCAAGGAATTAAAAAATTCTTCCAAGCAATTTCCTATTCTTTATTTGAACTGAAATGTAATGTTTAAGTCACGCATAAGACACCAAATGATTTTTTTGAATTTCTTGTCTCGAGAGATACCTCCATAGAAAACGATTCGAAATTTCTGATCCCCAAACAACACGAGAGGATTCAAAATTTCAAATCCCCCAAAGAACACTAGAAAGGGTTCAGAATTTCTGATCTCCCAAAGAACATTAGAAAAGGTTCAGAATTTCTGATCCCCCGAAGAACACTAAAAAGGGTTCAGAATTTCTGATCCCCCAAAGAACACTAGAAAGGGTTCAGAATTTCTGATCCCCCAAAGAACACTAGAAAGGGTTCAGAATTTCTGATCCCCTAAAGAACTCTAGAAAGGGTTCAGAATTTCTGATCCCCCAAAGAACACAGGAGAAGATTCAGAATTTCTGATCCCCTGCAGCAAAGCCAGTGTTACATCCAATGTAGCCACATTAAATCATAACATTGAAGACAGGGTTTAGATCTTGCTGCCTGCCTGAACAATGTCTAATCAAAATATTTTTTCTTGATAACAATATTCAATTCGAAATTTTATACAAATATAGCATAATTCTTAACAGATTCCATACACTCAGATTATACTGAGAGAGTGATGAAGAACAAGTTTCTTCACAGCAGTCTATTAATATAAGTAACTGTAAACATCACACATTGTATTACAATGATCTATGCACTTCAAAATTACAGTAGCTGTAAGTCTAAAAAAACAATATCAAACAGTACCTAAGAGGATAGGAAAGTTCAGAATTGACCAAAAAAGTGAGATTACTCAAACTGCACAACTGTAGGCATAAATGCAGACTCCACTTTCTCTGTCAGAATTAGCTCACCTTGTGCGAAGGAAAAATTTCTAACAATTTCTGTTTAACATGGAAACAAGGCACCTCACTGTTATCAAACAAAAAGAGCGTTCAGGAACACTACAGTACATTACAGGGATGACAATTAAAAACTGCAATTTACATGTACATTTAAATTTACAGTTGATACATTTAAGTGGGTCAATGTACTCTACATACATGTATACAGTGTCCTCCAAAAACCTGTCGTCATATAACAGCGGCCATGGACTTTAGCTTTGCCCAACATGCTTTTACATCTTCAGTCTAACTTTTTGAGTGGGCTACCAGTCCATTCACACTTCAGTTACCCAACCAGTTTAACCATGCTCAAAGGAGAAGGGTGTGGGTAAAATTGTTTTTATAAAGACCTGACAGATATGGATGCAAAACTTACTTAAATTTAACATATATCTTTCAAAAATCCTGTTTGAAACACTTCTCAGCTACTTAAATTGGAGTCTGGTAAATGTTTACATTCTTCAGTATATTTTCATGAAAACAGATTTCATGACCGGAAAAGCACAAAATATTCTTGAAATGAATTTCAAATTTCAATTACATTAATTTCTTCATGAAAGTATTTTTTTCAATTAATTTTATCCATGAATCATGTGTTTTTCAAATTATGGTAAGCCTTATGTACAAATTTCTGGAAGTGGTTAAAAGTCATTTCTGTAACCTAGCTGTGAATTATATCTGCTCTCTAAATAACCTCTATTTGCATAACGTAATGCCAAATTATAAAAAAACCTTTGAAATACTGCCCAATTAAAGAGAACTTCAACCACACTAATGAAAATAGCATCAGTCTTTTGCAACTCAAGTAATAAGTGGCAAACAAAAGGTCTTGATAATGTAATATGCACATCTAACATAACCTCAAGAGCACCACCATCAACCTGAAAATCAAAAAGGTGAAGGATGTTGCTTTTTGATATCTTGTGTTTTAGTTGTTGTATAATAAATACATGTATGCCCACTTGATCCTAGACAAGATATACACTAGCTATATGAAGTATATGTAAACTACATGAGAGAGCTCACATTTATTGCACTTATTGTGCTTTTACAATGAATGATTTTCCCAACGCGAAATTGTTCGTATATTGTTGTGTTGAATACAGTTGCTTTCATAACTCCTTTAGGAAATGAACATTTGCATTCACGAAATCAACAAGACTTAACAGTGTGTTAAAGCATCTGCATCTTCTGTAATCTTCCACGATCAATTTAACCGGCCAGAACGTTTCCAGTATTTCAAGAACCTACACAAATTATGCAAGAAAATCAGTTTACCTTGGAAAGCTGCAGGGACCATAAGCTTTCTGTAAACCTGACGAGTGTAAGAGAAACCGCCAGCTGCTGGCAAATAGTTTGATTACCACACTGTTTTGCCGACGAAACTTCATACTTTTCCACCTTTACTGGGATTTGACTCAACTGGAATAACAACGGATATCTGTAAACAATTTGTGACTGCTTTCCAACGTAGAGCAAGGCTATAAAATAACAGAGAGCTTTGTTACCGAATCCTAACAACATTCACCACGATCTTTGCCCGCCATTTTGGTGTTTCCATCCGATCCCATAATCCTTCGGTGAATCTGATAAATGAATACTTTTGACCAGCAGATTCCCTTTCCAAAGGAGTCGGTTATTTGCGCGCAATTTCGAATCCAACATTGTCAATAGCAGCAAGAAACATGGAATGATTTGTCCAAGTTCAAATGAGTATCTTGATTGCTTCGGTGAAAGAAAGGCAAGTCACAGAAAAGTAAGTATATCATAATTGTTGCTCAACGTTAAAGTTAGCTGCTCAATCTTTGAATCGAAATCAATGTTGTGGCTGAAGAAATTTCGTTGTTATATTTATTTCGCGATCACTGAAACACAAGAAAAACGTTTGTTCTCCTGATTTTATTAGCACCCGTAACGAGGAAATTATTCACACGCATTTCCTATGTATGAAATGCTTGCATAATAGCTTGTTAGTGTGCTTTTTGAAGAGGTAACTTAAAGTTTACACTGAATTGATTTGAAGCTACAGATCACGCTCGATACACTCCACTACCGCATTGCCTACATACTGCTCTTTATTCTTTACAAAAGAATACACTCCCGATCAATTGATTAATGAAAAACAATGTTAATTCTATCGCTATTTATAAAAATATTTAGCTTCAATTACTTCATTGCAGAGCAGAGGAAAAAAAAAGGCAAGAATAGCGGCCGTCAATCCGAAACGAACACATTAAAGCAGAAAACGGAGGTGGCGCAGACGGCAGCTGAGTCCTGATTAAAATTCTTGTTATCTTTGATGTGAACTTTAAATAACAGCTTGTAATTCTGGAGCCTAAATTCATATCTTTTTGAATTGAAAATAAAACCTTTCACTGTCCGGCATGAAACTGCAATTTTTGTCTCGATCCTTTGGCGTGGTTTTAAATCGTTAAAATAATGACCTATCTGTGAATATTTCATTTGTGTACTTTTCTGATGCCCTTTGCTCTGTGATCCATTTTGTCTGTAATGTGTTTAAAGTTACTATCCAATCGTTACTTTTTAGCTATCAGACATCTAGTTGATTTCTTGTGAATTATAAATAGACGGCTATTTCTGTCCTGTCACCTGATAAGGGGTATCAGAAATTCAGAATCCCTTTAAGAATTATAGGTAGATGACCGTTTTGTTCTGATAAGTTATGCACTGGGGGATCAGAATTTTTGAATCCCTTTAAGTCATGTGGGATCAGAAATTCTGAATTGTTGTAGAATTATAAATCGACAGCTCTTTCTATCATGTTAGCAGATTTGGTGGGGGAGGGGGATCAGAAATTCGCAATACTTTTAGAACCATGAACAGATAGCCGTTTTTGTCCCGTGAAGTGATGGGGATCAGAAATTCTGAATGCATTTAGAATTATAAGTAGATGACTGTTTTGCTCTGACGGGTTGTGGACTGGGGATCAGTTTTTTGAATCTATTAAAGTCTTGGGGGATCAGAAATTCTGAATCCTTTTAGAATCATAGATAGATGACCGTTTTATTCTGATAAGTTGTGGGCCGGGAGATCAGAAAATCTGAATCTCTCAAAAAAGGAAAGCGCGACGGGTGCACGATCTTTTTTACATTAAATTGTACATTTTGGTGAAATTGGATGTATTGTCCTTGGCGGACTCAACTGAACACTTCTTTTTCTCCTTCCAATAAGCCAAAACCTTTCGGAAACAAAAACTTTTTCGGCATCAAATACCAGTACCCTTCGGAATTGTTCCAAATTGGAATGCCACATTTTAGTTTGGAAGGCGTTTTTAACTTCATTAAACTAAAAAAAAAAAAATTACATTTGGAAGGCCTAGAGTTCGGCGCTGTGCGGAGCCTCGGATTTCCGGAAATAATTAAAGAAATCACGCCTGAAGAAAGCCAGGAAGTGCTTTAACTTATCCCATACACACCTTTGTTTTGCAGCCCATCTGTTCATAAGGACAAGGCATCATGGTTAAAGGACAATCGTCTTCCGTGTGATTTGCAATCTGAAAGAAATAGGCACGGTTTTGCTTTATTTTCTTCTTTGAATGAACGAGCTACAGCTCGAACGTACGAGAATGTACCACATGAAAATCTTTCCATGCAGCATTGAGCAGTATGTATGTCGTTTCATGCGTGCTTAAAAAACGTATGACCTTATTCTCAATCGAAGCACTGGAGTTTAAGTTTTAGTGTAGAGTTTAATAATACTTTGCCACATATGCGAAAACAAAAAGATGGGGGATAGTGACGTGGAAAACCTATTTTCCATTCTAGGGCCACTCTCGTTTCATTAAAATTTATAAAGTAGAAACCTAAATGTACATTATAAAGAAAAAAAAGACTTGTTAAGTATGCCTTATGACGGGGACCATGGGAGGCGCAGTAGCCTCACAGTTCGTGCGCTCGTCTCCGGATCGAGCTCTCCGGGTTCGAGCCCTGGCTTGGCTGGGGTTCGGGCCTGTGATGAGTTCTTGGGCAAGACCCTATACTCTCACAGTGCCTCTTTCTACCCAGGTGTATAAATGGGTGCTGGCGAACTTAATTCTGCGGGGGTAACCCTGCGATGGACTAGCATCCCATCCAGTGGGGTGTAGGAATAGCCCTAGTCGGTTCATGCTACAGAAACCGTGATAAGCGACGGGCGGATTGGCCACTTGGCTCGTATGCAGACTTAAACTATCTAGAATTATGGGATGAAAAAAAAAAAGACTTCCACCTTCATTAATACTTTCCTTAGAAATTATCCCTTTCACAGACAGCTACAGACGTGAGAGCGGAAACTTTTCAAAGTAGCAGATGGGTGCTTAAAATTTGGTTTTTTTTCACTCTGTTTCAAAACGAGTTCTAGTGCACAACCTTTCATATGAAAATGAGTTTGATTTGCACAATGAACGTGCAAGAAAATTTCGTCAGCACTCGCTTTGAAACAGAGGTAAATGCAACTCGGAAATGATACGAAATAAAATATGAGGAAAAACAATTGACATGACTTCAATTTTTTTTCACACATTCCTTACTGTACGAGAGAGTTAACTGGTTTTATAAAATCAATCCAAAATTGCGCATGTGTGACTGTTTCAACTACAAACTTCACGCTACTAACCCAAAACTTTAATCACTATTTAGTGGGTTAAATATGTTGAGAAGTCAGCCATAAAAGTACAATTGACAGTCTTACCATTTCCCTGAGAGTAAGAACCCCACAACTGTTGGGACAAGTTACCGGGAACTTGCTGTACTTTTCAATGTGGTCCTGCAAGAGAAAGTTTAAGCACATCACATGTGCAGGAACTGGTTTGTGATGGGGGTAGCCTACTATTGCCCTTATTTATTCAAATTGGATTCCAGAGCATTTTTCTACACTTCTATCTTTCGAGAAATGAAGCGAATGTAACTTTCGAGTCGGGATTGATATTCATATTAATAATAACTGACAATGTATGTGCCCATAAAACAAGTCGACATATATACTCTTAGTAAAGATTAGCCAGAATCAAACAAACTGTTTCCCCAAACAAGCTGATTTCTTTAGTGAGTGACAAGATAATTTTAAAAACTCAGTTTTATTCATTATACTTATTCAGCTAAGTGGCTGACACTTAGCATTGATATGCTACATACCCTTTTCCGTTAAGACTGTCGTTGTTATGAAAATTGTAATTGATATTTCATAATATTAAATGATATCTTACCTTCATCTTACACTCTGGGTGTGGCTCACTGCAATAACCACATCCAAGGATCCTCCACGGGCACGTGACAGTCACGTGTTCCTCAAGATGCTTTCTTTGCACTATCACGTAGCAGAATTGTTGGTACAAGGGACGAGTTTAAAAAGACAAGATGCCAAGTGAATCTGTTACACATTAATAAATAGATTCCATGTTGTCGTGCGTCTGTACAGTAATAAATATAGTAAGAACATGAAAGTGGCACACGAGCCGTTAGGCGAGTGTGTCACTGATGTTCTTACCACATCTTGACGTCTTCTGCGATCTACTGAACAGATATATGTCAACGTGGAATCTATTTTTTTTATATAGTAAAGAAACAAAAAAAGTGATAATGACATAATCTACACGTCTGTCCTCCTATAGATAATAAGTAAGAACCAATAAAATGCGAGAATAGTTTGACATATTAAATAGGCGATTCGCCTATTTCAGTTAATCTTTCAGTTTTATACTCGGGCTTTTAAGAACTTGTAATATCTGGGATAAGGAACAGCCCTGTTTCGCTAAAGTAACTAAGGCAACTGAATAACAATCCCAGTAACACTCTTAGTCGCAACCTGGAGAAAAACGTTTACAAATAACTGCAGGAAAGTTCTGAGGGCTGAGAAAACGCACAGAGCTGTTGATAGTTCATGTCCTCACTGCTATTCCGAGTATCATGGACGAGTATTTTACTTCATATTGAGACTGACCGATGCGTCCTTGGTTGATGAGTTGAAACTGTAATATGCTTTTTACCTCTTTGTTTCTGTCACCGGTCAATTCGCAACCTTCACTTGGAAATTTGATGGCTAAAGAAAGTATCTTCCTCTCTGTAGCTTTGTCAGGGAAAACATCTTAAACAACAAGTTAAAATAACCAAAGAGTAAAAATGAGAGCAGGTGAATTGGAATGTTATACTAATAAGTAAGAGGACAAATAAATCTTTCTTTACTAGAGCTAATGAGCGAGAAGACCAAACGGGGTAGGATACATACTACTTTTACTGAACAATGAAGCTGGGAAAGGCGTGCATTACAATGTAATAGTTTTTCATTTCTACAACTTTTTTTCAAAAGTTTTGGGACGCTTGTTGTTGTTCCCAATATAAGCTAGAAAAAACAGTCGAACCTCCGGTTGCGACCATCTCTCCTCAGCGACCAGTTTTCCAAAATACCAAATGTACAAGTTTCCAAGTCAAATCACTATATTTGATTGTCTTGTAAGCAGCCACCTCTCGTAAGCGACCACGACCACTTTTAGAGCCAAAATTTCGGAATTTTCTTTTGTTGTTAACCTCCCGTAAGCGACCACTTGACGGAAATAGGGCGGGAATCGGGTGTAATGATTATAAACCGGCACTCGTGATAATATGGTAGTTCATTGTAAACAGTTCAAGGCAACGCCTCAAACAAGCTCAAGCCGTTAGGACTTTCGCGTTAGAAAATATTGTTGCTTTACTTCAGGTTTTAACATTGACAAGCGTGATAAACTAATTAGATTGACTGTTTCCATTTGATCATGAAGAGTTTTTTTTTTAAACAGCCGCGACAATATTCAAACCCTACACCCCACACTCTGGCGATATAAATTTACAAGTGATACTCTTACGCTGCTTTTCTTTTCATGTATTTTCTAAACCAACCAACTACCCCATAGAAAGTGCAGCATATAATTCAATTCAAGCACGCGAAAGTACTAACGGTTCGAGTTTGACAATTTATTGCTAAGCGACACCGTAGTCTCGTAAGCACTCACAACGAACAAGTTGAGATTTCATTGTTTTGTGCAGGACATTTGCTTGGGTGGATTTGAAAATAGGACATTGTTGGAAATGTTGGAATCTATTGTTTCAGTTCTGCCATCTGATCGGTTTTCATTGTCTGAGTGGCCCGGGTTTCAGTACAATCAAATTAAAGCTACAAGTCGTACCTTCTAAAATGTTCCTCGAGGCATTCTTTACAAAACCTGTGACCGCATCTCGTTTGAACAGGTTCCTTAAGCGGCAAAACAGAGATTCTCATCTTCAGCTGCATCCACAAAGCCCTCGACGTAACCCGAAGGTAGCCTATTTCTTGGAGCTTCTGCCATGTTGTAAATTATCACTTGAAAGAGAACGCTTTCTGGGATCAAACAAAATCCACCTCAAGTCTCATCAATATTTTGATATTTAGTGCCGCTGGGATTATGTGACAATCTCAGCGTGTGTGTGACGTATTGTGTGATGTATTGTATTTTAAAAATATAATATATGTTAGAAAAATAAAATCAGGGGATAAAACAGTCTTTTTCCATTTACCGTAAATCCTCGAATTAGCGCCCGGGGCGCTTATTTCAAATTTAGGAGAAGACGCGGGGCGCTTATTCGAGGGAAGCGCGTAATCGAGAGGGTCGCATATTTATTTTTTCCCAAATCGTGGCTTCACGTAATCATTCTTTTAATACATCATCTGCGGGTAGACAGCAATTTAAGCTGTTTATCGACATAAAAAGCTGATCCTAACGTTTAAATCGCGGCACCGTTAATACCTGGATTTTTTTTCCAAACTTAACGAGTTCACAAACTGAAACAATGTACAAATCTAAGGCCTGGGGCAAACGTCGAATCTTAGTCGAACTTAATTCGTTGAACCTATTTATTTTGAAATAGGCATATGAATGCCGCAATTAAGTTCGACTCAAATTAATGGGTCCGACTCTATCATAAGTTCGACTTGCCAAGTCGGATAATGCGACAGTGGTTACAGCAAACGCCATTTCGCTTGCAAGTTCTAGCAGCAATTAGCCGCGCATCGAGTGATGATGTGCAACTTGTGAAGAGGATCGACGCAGGTTCGACGTTTGTTACCATGCTGGAATTAAATCGCACCTGCTTTTAATTTACTCTACGCGACTTAGATTAGAAATTTGCCCCGGGCCTAATACTACACGACGAAAACTATACATCCTTTGCTGTCTCACTACTCGTCCACAAAATGGGGGAAGGGGAAGGGGCGCTTATTTTAAATTTTGGCCGACAGGAGCGGCGCTTATTCGAAAGGGGCGCTTACTCGAGGATTTACGGTATATTATTTTGACCACACAAGGCCGAGCCTTCTTACTTTAGGCTTAGGGCAAACGTCGAATCTTTGTCGAACTGAATTCGTCGAACCTCTTAAATGAAAGAGGGGCATGAATGGTGCTACGTTCACCGCAATTAAGTTCGACTCAGATTAATTGGTTCGACTCTAGCACAAGTTCGACTTGCCGAGTCGGATAATGCGACAGTGGCTCGGCGTTTCAGTAAACGCCGTTCTAAACACGCGCTGAACTCAATTCATAAATCATGCAAATTGCACTGATAATTGATTCAAATGTGATGGATTGGGCAAACGTCGCAAAAATACATACTCCCCCATCTGCGAAACGCTATCCCCCCCGGCCTCTGGGGACGAGAATGCCGGGAAGGGGAGCTATCGAAAGTAATTGTTACAGACATCGCACAGTGCGATAGAAATGTGCTGTTCCTGTATCATGAACACTAAATATAAATGCTTGAGATGCGAATTGCCTATCTGCAATAATGCTCAGTGTTTGAAGAAAACGATGACGTTGAGGGATGGACATCCGGTAAAAGCGTTGCATACTGCGAGGCTTGTGACAGGGACCTAAAGAGAGCCGCGCTGGGTCTACCGTTGTCTGAAGAGCCGAGTATCGGGATTTCGCTAGCAATTCCTAGCAGTAACTTGCCGCGCATCGAGTGAATAGCACGGGGACACGAGCTTATTCCCGTGTTTTAATGAAGTGCAACTTGTGAAATAGGATCGACGCAAGTTCGACGCTGGTTACCACGCTGAAATTAAGTTGACTCTGTCGCAGCTATGTCTAATTTGTTGGACGCAACTTGGATTCGACGTTTGCCCTAGGCCTTAGCTAACTCACTAAAGCCTCAAAGCCTGTAGCACGCCTCCGGAATCTATAGTGATAGGAGGCCATCTGCAACGGTTGGGTGGAGGCATGCTTACCCCTAGACGATGAATGCAATGTTTACACAATTTGTTACCAGAAAAGGGATTGAAGGATAAGCATCCCTGTCAGAGCCAGATGTAGCTCATGTATATATTAATGTGCCATTGCAAACGTTTTTTTACACCCATATATATTATGCTTTCACTTTATGTCTTACTCCCCAAGCGAGTAATAATGTTTACTTATCATTATAGGTGCTCTGAATTGTTTTGCGGTCAAAACTGACAAAACATTGCGACCGGGGCCAGCATTTACTAAAATGCAACATATAATGTAAGGTTTAAGTGCCCATAATGTCCAATTTGGCCATTTCTCCATCTCATTCTACTTTCACCCAGTGCACCTCATAAAACGCAAGTTTTTTACAATTTTTTGAAGATGTTCAAATTTGCCGCCATTTTGGTCCACCATTCCCACTAGTCTTCCTCAGTTTGAAACGAGTCGTGAAGTGGGTTCAGGAATACGTGATTTGGGTCTTGGCGTGGCTGACTTGTATTAAAACACGTGGGATTTTGCTTCAGTTGTTTACATTTAGTTCAAAATGCCAGAAAGGTGCCTTGCCGCTTACAATTAGCACGATTTATGTATTTATATGCAAGACTGAGCCAGGCTCCTAAACCTACGTCACAAACTAAAGTCACGTGGCCATTTTTGAGCACGTTATTCTCGTGACCGCAAGAAAATACGATTTTGAAGTTTTTAAAAATTTCAGTAAAAAGAATTGTGTTTTAACCAAATCGACTGAAAATTTTTTTCGCAGAAGTTAATTGAGTGAAATGCAGAATGAAATGAAAAAATGGACAAATTGGACATTATGGGCACTTTAAAACCTAAGCTTTTTGCAAAGAAGAGTTTGAATAATCATTTTGTATTATGTCTCTGGGTTTTTGTGGAATCTAAAACTGCCTTTATGGCTTTGTTCTTCCGTGTAAGGTGCGAATCTTTTTTTTTCTTTCTTTTTTGACGAGTATTACAACTTTTTATGACGACAGAGTAAGGATGAGGGATTACTTGTTTACATAATAGTAAATGGGGAAAGACGGTGATTAGACAGGAAACAGGGCGTATAAGGAAATTAAAGACAATAGAAGCAGGTATTATTTCATTGCATTTAATCTTTATTAGCCAAACACTAAATTCCAAACAACATCCAAGATCGTATATCGACTGACTACAACTATCCATTTACAGAGGACTTCTAGCTGGAATATGGTAACCGGGAAGGGGTTACTTCATGTTATGGACTACAAGGAGAGAGGTTGCCTTTTTCCACCCACGTAGTTTGCTTAAGGATAGAGACGATTTATTAATACTAATTCTTTCAAAGAGGGCGTAAAATACAAAAATATCTCGCGGTGTGTTAGAGACATTTCTAACAATGAAAACGATCTAGAGATTTTTTTTTTTGGTTGCCAAAAATAACCATTGATTGACTACTGATTGTCGGCGCAGTTGCTTTAATAGAAAACACTCTTGTTTATCAATTTACATACTCTTTGTGTTACTTTTTGCTATTTTGTAAGCTCGCCACGCATGAAGTATTTATTGAAATCGGTGCCCAAACTTGTTAACTCTGACCGTACACTGATAAATTTCAATTTGTGACCGGGTTAACTTAACAAACTGGCCCTTTACCGCTTTCGGGTTATTTCCATTCGCACCCGTGGTAACTGCAGTTATTGTTTGGCTGTAAAAAAGTTGTTTTATAACTATTGTGCCGAGAAACGTTTAAGTTTTCAGGCGCGGAAAGTTATGGAGAGCTGACCTCAACCTGAAGAAACAATGTGTCATTCACAAGGTAACGCCTTGAATGAAGTTTTGCGAAAGATAAAAGAAAACCATAACGCTCTTTGTTGTCTCCTGTCAAAGGTCTTGCGAAGGCTTCTGGGTCGTTGGCCGGAATAAAACAGATGCGTAATGTTTTTCCGTTCAACTGGATCTTCCTGTTGATCAATCAAGGTAAATTTCACTTTCTGTTCGAAAGGCCAGGATAATATAGCGTCATATTCACCTTTCATTACAACAATGGCCACCACCATTGAACCGCAAAAACGCCCAATAGAGCTCTCAGGATGAATACGTACTTTTAACTTGTATCCATAACTTTCTGTTCTATCAGTATAGAACGGAACACTTTCTCTACTAGGTTTTTGGTCGGTCTTTGTACTAAAGTTTGTTTGTCTCCAAATATCACTAAAATTGTTAATTCTCCAGATAAATATTCGCGTGTCGAGTTTCTCCACTACTTTCCGTGTTGCTTCAAGTTTCTGTTCTGTTTCATTTAACTTAGCTTCTGTGTTAGTTAACTTTACACAGGCCAAGTCAAGATGAAGTCTCGTGGCTGATTGAAGATGGGAATCCACTTGAACTCGCTGAACCTACAAATAAAGATGAACTTTTGAAAGAACATTGCAAATAGTAAGTTCTTGTCTTGAGTGAGCTGGTAACGAATGCTTGGTGGACAAAGGAGGACTGTATTTTAAATTGTCAAAAATGGACGTATTGTGTTCTATGGTAAATTCAGCAGTGTAGTACAATTACAAATATAGATGTTTCAAATGCTCTCAAGGTATAATACTTCGACAAATCTAAAAACTACTATAAGAATCACGAACTGTACAAGTGAATATATGAAATATTTAACAATTATTCGCCGAAGGCGAGGTGAACATCGGTGAATATTCACTAATGTTCACCTCGCCTTCGGCGAATAATTGTTTTAGTACAGTTTTCATAGGTGAAGCATAGAATAGCAACTAAAATAGACTGTTCGTTTGTATACACGCATGCAGCCGTAGTTTTAAAAATAAGCTTACATGTAAGCTTAATTCGATTGTGAATCAATTTACACATCAAGTTCGGCAGTAAAACAAACAAGCGAAACACTACGAAAAATAAATTCATCCGGTACCTTTGTTTTATCGTTGTTGACTTCATTCACAGTTGTCATCATCGTCTAAAAATGACCAGTCTTAGTTTGGAGAAAAATAAATTTCGGTCAATCAATCTGACCTGCTGGCGATCAACGTTACCACTGCGTTTGCGATTCTTAAATTCCTTCAATACGAGTTCTTGAAAGGATTTTTGGTCCAAGTGCGACAGCGGTCATTTTGAAAATTCTCCATCCTTCCAAACATCCATGTTTACTTGCCGAGATGGCAAAGGTGGCAAGCATAATAACCAGGCCTCGAAAATGATATATTCACCGCCTGAAGTGGTGAATATAGCGTCATATAAGGAATCGCTCGACCAATCTGATTACTGGAAACTATTTGCTCAGCTCTGAAATTATACTAAATATATATATTTGAACTTCGGAGAAAGATTTAAAGACATGATTGATCATCGCAGTCATATACACAACTTTAGCAGTTGTAAAATTAAGCCTGAAAAAAAATTCAGGCTTAAGTTGTATATAACTGCGATGATCAATCGTGTCTTCATACCTTTCTCCGCAGTTCAAATATATGATATTTCATACATATTCACTTGTATTCTTCACCACCAACGGGCATAGCTCCCAGTTGGCTCTGTAGCTCAGTTAGTAGAACACTGAACCGGTATTGCAGAGGTCATTGTTCGAATTCCTGGATCTTTTTCAGGCTTTAATTTACAACTGGTTAAGTTGTGTATAACTGCGACGATCAATAATGTCTTCAAATCGTGAACTGTATCCACCTACAGCTGTTTCGGGAAAGGATTTCCTAATCAAACGTAAAAAGGTTGACGCAAAGAGATAGTACCTTTCCGTGATCATCAAGTTTATGGACGATCTCAGCGTGATCGAAGGAAAAATCACAAATCCTGTTGAATACAATGTATACGATTCCCCTTGGACATACGATCAAGCAATAGTGAACTAGCATGATTCATAATACCTTTCGGCATTGTCGCGCACATTTTTTACGCTTGCGTTCTCGAAAAGCTGATGTACTCACCTTGATTTCACATCCCATCTTTTCATAAGGGCAAGAGATTATGGTTAGTGGACAATAATATTCAGTGTGATTTCGAATCTGAAAGGAATAGTAATAATAATAATAATAATAATAATAATAATAATAATAATAATAAACACTTGACGAACGAAGAAACGAACCAACCAACATGGGATTAAAGAATCAAACACTGCTCAAAGTCTGCTGCCAAGGGCACATTTCTTTCCCTTTTTTTTCCAGCGTCCTAATCACGGCTGCGGACTTTGGAGCCAGAGAAATTTACCAGAGACTTCAGCGGAAACCAGAGTGATCTTTCAACGAGTATTTCCATAACTTATCGGTAAGAAGCTACAGAGCTTTACATGAAGTTAGTAATGGGCGTATTCGTACGCAAACATTCGTTAATTAGGCTACTTCCTCTCAAGTGCTGAAGCCTGCGGGAAGTCTGCTTAAAACTTGAGAGATGATCACAAGACCCCAAAATATAAGAATTATCAGACTTATGGCCTTTCATCGAGTTTGTGAGAAATTTACGATATTTAATTCTGTTTAAGTCGCCCTAGAGAAACTATAGTGTATTTTGGCGTGAAAAAGATTAAGTGTTCGTAAATCTATGAACTCGGACAGGATAAGAAAAAATTCATTTGAGAGCGTTGCCGTTGACGTGACACGAAACAGTTAGCATCGTAGTTCTCTCCCGAAGGGAGCCGTTCAGTTTACTATTAGCTATTTATTACACATTGAGCCGGCGCCGGTTGGCTCCAAAGTAATTTTCAGGTGATCTCCAGCTGATCTTTACAAACAAAGGGTAAGGAATGTGCTCTTTGTTTCAGCAGACGTTCGTGGGGGAGGAAGATTGCGTGACGACGGACCCCAAAGAGCATCTGGGTAAGAGGCTAACACCAACACCTGACCAACCATAGAATAGATTGGGACTGCTCACTGTATCACAGTTAGTGCAAACCACTTAAAGAAAAGCAGAAAACTGTTGTGCCAACTTGACCTTATTTTTTTCAAAGAGAAAACAGAAATTCATTTTTTACAAGGCGTCGTGATGAATTCTGGTGTCGTCGTCATCATTGCTTAAGCTCCCTAATTAATAGGCTAGCACCATGGCACAAGTGTTCTATTGGAAATATTGCAGCGACTGCACTGGCGGGCGGGAGTTACGAAATTAAATAGTAGGCTAAATTATTACCTTATTCTGCATACAATTACATACAACTCTGGCCGTATAGGAATTCCGGCACTGTCTTCATACGGTTGATCAAACCTTTGAAATGTTTCAACTAAAATACCTCACACTGCAGGCCTGAAACTTTGACAGGTAAGCTCGATTAACGCAGGTACGCCAGCCCAAAAGACAAAACTAAAAGTCTTACCATTTCCCTTCGAATTGAAGCCCCACAACTATTGGAACAAGTTACTGGGAACTTGCTGCACTGTCCAAAGTGATCCTGCAAGAGAAAATCCACGAACAACATTTCAAGAAATCGCATGTGTAGGAGCTGTGTTTTTTTTTTTATAGGGATGGCCTACTACTGCCCTTGCTCATTCCAGTTGAATTGGATTCCAGAATGCATGTACGCTTTAGCTTAGAAATGCAGCGAATGTAGCTTTTAGGTTTGATAGTCTTCATGATAAATTATGAAACCACAAAACAAGTGAACATGTACAATCTTAGCAAACTGACAAATCACAGTCGAGATGCAAAACGAACTGCTTTCTTTGGTGTGCAACAGCATAATTTATATATATATATATATATATATATATATATATATATATATATATATATATAAAACCGACGAGTTTTACTAATTGAGTAGCTGATAGCTAGAAATAACATGCTACAGACCCTTTCGTTAAGTCTGACGCTGTCATGAAATTTGCAATTATCTCATCAAATCAAATCATATATTACCTGCATATTACACACTGGATGTGGCTCACTGCAGTGACCACATTCAAGGATTCTCCAGGTGCAATTGATGGTCACATGTTCCTCGAGATGTCTCCTTTGCATTGTCACGGGACAGTTTTCATTTGTGCAGTGGACGAGTTTTAAAAGACAAGATGCCAAGTGAACCTGGTGCACAGAAAAAAAGTATGCGCCTCAGTTGGTTCCGTATATTTTTAAAGGAGAGCACTTACTGCAGTCAGTACCGCTAAATAAAAGAAGAAAGACTCATCTGCACAATGTTAGCCAAATCTGAAGTGAAATGTTGACGAACACCCGCAGGAAAGTGCTGAACAATGCACACGATTGTTGCTTTTTCAATAAAGCCATTCAGTATAAAAGGCTTTTTACCTCTTTGCTTCTCAGTTCACCAGTCTAGTCACAACCTTTACAAGTGGCAAGTATAACAACGACTTTCAAACAATGTTATCCCAGACTCTGACAAGGCATGAATTGCCATGTCATAGTTTCCCCAGTTCATAATATAACTATTGGGTGTTCCAATTTCAACTGGAGAATATATAGAAGCTCCCACAAACAGATCAAGAAATAGTAAAAGTCCACAAAGGAAATATCTACCTCTGACTCCACGTCACATTCTACAAGTTCAACGTAAGCTGGTTATTTTATCGTCTAAATGTTAGCACTGAACTTCTGAGAAACAAGCTAGATTATTTACCCGTTCTCGGTCCAGACCTTCTCTGTCAGCAGGACAAGTTATAGGTTGGTGTTGAGCTTCTTGTCTGTTAAAAAGTGTTAATAATAAGAAAACGAGTAAATTGCTTTCCTTTCAGGCTAGTAAAGAAAAAGGCTGGTGAATTTAACACACTAAATGTGGATTCTGACTCATAACCTTAGTGAAAGTACTTCTGATAAATAATATGTGTTTACTGGTTTTAACTAAAATAGCGTAAGTTTCCCCGTGATGTTGCATTCATCACACTGATTATTATTGGGTTGCTTACCACGGAAAGAAACAAATACCGAATAAATGGAATTTAAGGGGCAATTATGTTTCTACTACGAAAATAAATCCTGTGTCCCAACCTTTTAAACACTTCTACATGTATGCAGTCCACTTTCTAAAGGCCTAACACTATTAAATGCGTCTTTTAGGAGTTCTGTTTAATACTGGACATACCATTTGAGAGAAACAGAGGTAATAAAAGCAAGTCAAGCCTTATTTAACCGCTTCATGCTTGATGGATTGCTAATAACTCAATGCTCTGATAACTGAGCCAGAGGGATCATTAGTATTCAAACAGCTCCCGCTTTCGGTTACTTTATGTTTAAGTTACTGAAATATTTCACACATAACGCGGAACTTAGTTGATCTGAAGAATTGAAGCTCGACACAAGAAAAAAGCGACGGGTAAAAACGGAAAGTCAGATAGTAATTATAAACTGATCTTGATATCCTTGATCGAGCCAATTAAATTTCCGAAAATTTGCATAAACTACAAGACTGAACATAACTATTTCGCTGACTGAGACCCGGTTTAAACGTCGCATTTTACATGCGCCGAATCGAATTGCCCGGAATTAAGTGTATGTAAAATGCGACGTTTAAATCAATTAAATGCGAGTTCAGTCGAATATTCGACTGATCCAGTCGAATATACGACTGAAGTTCGACAGTTGATTTAAACGCCGCATTCTACATGTGCCGAATCCAATTCATAAATTATGTTAAATAAATTATGTTTACTCGAATGGGAATTGACACGTCGCTATCGCTCGCGCTCAGCTATTTTATTCGGCAAAAAAAAATGCGACGTTTAAGTCAAATCAGCCGAACTTATTCATTCGACTCCACTAAAATTAGTATTGGATTCGGCGCATGTAAAGTGCAACATTCAAAACGGGCCTGAGGGGTAAATATTGCCGGATAACCAATTCATATCTTTCAACTGAATAACCTACAACTCTTTCGGTTGGTCAAAATCGGCCCAGGAAACTTAAACATATTAAGCTTAGCGAGGCCGGTTTTTGCATAGGCAAACATACAAAAGCGACACGCGCAAACTGGATGATAAGTTATACGAGTTCAAACAAGCGGCCGAGAAACGCAGGACTGAATCAAAAGCCACCTCTGTGTTTCCGCTTACATTCCTGGGTCTTTCTATATACTATATCTTTATCGTGCTTATAAGATTATGTTTACACCACTAGGGAAAGCTAGGCCTAACGAAAGCCATTCAGATGGTTATATAAAGTACAATGAAATTGTGGCTAGAAGTCGCACCTTCTAAAATGTTCTTCGAGGCATTCTTTACAAAACCTGTGACCGCATCTGGTCAGAACAGGCTCCTTGAGGGGCAAATGACATATTAAACATTGAAAATCATCTTCCGCTGCATTCACAAAGTCCTCGTCGTAACCCGAAGGTAACTGATTTTTTGGAGTTTCCGCCATGTTTTAAATTGAAAGTGAAAGCTCCCTGGGGTGTAACTTCCTACGCAGACATTCTTTGGACTCGTGACGAGCCCAAAAGAGGGACCTTGAGGTACTGGACGCGGCGGCCTTGAAGAACGCGGTGACCTCCGAGAGGGCATGGGTAGTAACCGCCACCTTTGCGCGGGAAAAGGAAACCTTAAGATTTGTGTTGTGCAAGCGGTGGCCTAGCCTGCGAACGCAGACGTATTTCCGGCTGTCACTTGTCTCTGCCGAAAATAACGTCCGCGAACCCGAACCAGGAAACGATTTCTGTGACGTAGGAATTCTAAGCCAATCACAGTTTAGCTCAAGTAGCCCCAGAACTACTGCGCGAGGTATTCGCTGCGAGGAGCACTCGAGTTTCATTCTATCGTGGAATCTGATTGGCCAAAGAGTAACAAAAGTCATTACGTCACAGAAATCGTTTCCTGGCTCGGGTTCGCAGAAGTTATTTTCGGCGGAGACAAGTGACAGCCGGAAATACGTCTGCGTTCGCAGGCCAGCGGTGGCCGAAACAAGTCATAACAACAAACAGGCTCAGTCAGAGAATCAGGCGGTTTCGCTGTTATGACGTCGTTTAAGGTAATTCCACTGAAATGAAAGTTGCAATAGATTTTTGTTCAAACTTTGTCCACTGAATATTGTTAGGCATTGAAAATGCCCCATTTTGGCATTATTTATTGCTTCCTATAAGAACGCATTCCCAGTAATTGTAAATCTTTGTGAGCCCAGACTCATAAGAACACGCATTAAACTACAGTTAATACATTGTGTCGGACACAAATAAACATTTTAAGGTTGATTCAGACAGAAAGCTAAATCCTTTATTAAAAATTTAAACCAAATTTCTTGACGTGGTTACAGACTGCAAAATAGAAAAGACCACAGTGTATCTGCTATTTTCTTATTTATTCAATTTTCAGTTATAGAAATTAGATCAGTCTTTTCTCACACAAAGCTTATGATTAGTTGATCACAATGACTGGAAAAAAAATTGGGGTGCCCGTGCTCGTTGGTGAGCTAGAGCCATTTTTCAACTGACAGAGCTCAATATCCAGGCAAATCCGTCATGTTTTCAATATGCGCGAGCACGAGCGCGCGCTAATGACGCCATAACGCAATGCAATAGTGGGAAATGACCTTAAGAAGACCCGATAGCTTTTAGCAGGAGCCTATTTGGCCGACATCATTTCTGACGAAGAATGATGACTACAGCTTTTCAAAGAACTTAGAATTACCGTAATATATAGATTCACCCAAGCCTAAAAGCGGAGCTCCTGGGCCGGGTTGTTCAAAGCCCGATTAAGCTAACCCAAGATAGGCGAGAATTTTGATTTGAGTTTTGAAACTTTACGGTGGAGTTTTCCATTTCTGTTGTTTGGCCTTCTGTTTTGAGTTTCAATTATCTCAAGGTCCTCAAAATACACAAAAAGCAGTGAAAACATTTGTATACAAGAAAAATTATACTTCGGTTAACTTTTATAATCCTGGGTTAGCGTTAACCGACTTCCGAACAAGCCGGCCAGCAAGTTAACCGAGGGTGCATGTCTCTGTCAACGTATTAGCTGGAACATGGCCGCCATGTTGGGCAACTCCGTCGCCGCCGCCGTCGTCGTCGTCGTCGTGCGTGCGCACCCACGAGCAATACCGCTAGCCATGAAAACCATGAGAAAATCCATTCATGGATTTCTTTTTCTTTCCCATATGAGTATGGGGTTCCGCTTGGCCGCCCTTCGGGCAGCCGGAGCTTCGCTATGAAGAGTACGAAAGATTTGACCTTGAAGAAATGGCAGATTCAGAGTGTAGAGCGGTTCTAACCTGCCACAGATTACTTTCACACGATAAAAAATCAAAGTAAAATAAGAAATAAAGCAATACTCTGTGCGAGGAAATTTCCCCAAATTTACCTGCTTTTCGGATTTATTCTTTCTGAAGACTTGACGCGCACTTTTCTTTCTCGCTAAGCTCGCTAAAACTGAATTATGAAAACAAAATTGAACCAAACAGTTTAGGAATCTATTTCTTTATAATAATGTTTACAAATTTTGGGCAAAACATGTTATTTTAAGGGAAAAAGTCGGAAAATAACACAGCTTAGCTTTCTGAGAGCTCGAGGCCGCCAAGATGAACTTCGTCGCCGCCACAACTGAGGTGGATGCCGTCAAGTGGCCGAGCCTACTTACTTCACAACCAAAATTACTAACACTTTACGGTAGAATTTATTAAACTAGAGTCTATATGTAATATTTAACTTGTGTGCATCGCCATGATCGCTCTAATATGCTTGGTTGAAAAAGGTTCGCGCCACTTTTTCATCCAATCAGAAGTAAAACCAACAATAGTGACTCGCTGGTATGTTTTCCCGCTCTTTGTATTAACTACATGTCTTCACTTCCAGTTTTGTTTGGTTTATTGCATTGTGTCCGTTATGATTGGCCAGACAGATTAGAGTGTTTCGAATCAACATAGCGGGCGGATTTAGGGGAGGGGCCGAGGGGGTCGCGGCCCCCCTTTTTTTCTTGTATTTTCAAAACGTTTTTGTACGATTTCAACCCTTCTGACCGTCCTTTGAGTGTTGTTACAATTATACAATCAGGTTTCAATTTTATTCAATTTCGGAGCTTTCCTTATTTGAAATATATTTTGTGTTAACTATTATAATATATTATCAAATATTCAAACAAACGTAACCCAAAAATTAAAATTCGCGCTTATTGTTAACGCCAAATGTAACAGGCGTTTCTTTCGGTTTGAAATGACGAGGAACACTGGACACGAATATTGTCACGCCGTGTCCCTTGCTGCACTGCTGAAGAGTGAAATATTTTTCTGAAGTTTTCGAGGAAAGCAAAGAAGACACTGTTTACATTTCATCGTGAACCAGGTGAGTACGTTACTTATTTGACCTAAGTTAGACGTAATCGTTTTTATTTTTTAAGATCTGTATCTGTTTGCTGGCGGACAACGTTCGAGCTCTGCCTTGGAGACTTTGTTTGGTAATCATCCGCCCAGCAAAAAGGCAAATGAAGTAAAAATATTCAACTTAAGCTTATACTTGTAAAGCACTCAATGTAATGATTTGTCGCAAAAGGTTTTGCGTAAATTGAGTTGATTTCTCGATAGAAAATTCTGACAGAAACGATTAGAATCATTACAGCAATAACACTTTGTCGATGATGTTTCAAAAATGGATCAGTTGTTTCTACTTGTGCCAGGTGATTGCGAGTTTAAAGAGCAAGGTTGATTATCATTCGGTGTTTTTATGATTAGTAACGTTTCCCTTCTAGAACGTTTCACCGTAGGACTCAGCCGTTCGTTACAGGGTTCCACATTGGATGTTATTGAGGCAACAAGCATGTTAACGTTGTGAAGGAACAGATGAAAGGTATACGCAAGAATGCTAAAACAGCATTTGCAAATCTTGTGTATGAAAAGATCAAGAAGATGGCTAAGAAGGCAAACATCAAGGTAAGCATCCCTCGAACTTGTGGTAGGCAGACATTAAGAAACAACACCAATGCCAGGACACCAGTCGCCTACTTTCGACGGGCAATATTTCTTCCCTTCCTTGACAACTTGTTGGAGCAAATAAATACCCGCTTTAATGGACTATCAGAAGCGGCATTGCTTGGACTGCTACTGAAACCTGCCAACTTACAGCAGCTTAACGAGTCTTCTCAAGATAAACTTATTCAGCATTATTCCCCTGATCTGTCGTCCCCAAGCAGTGCGTCGCGAGAGCTGGAGCTGTGGAAGTGCTTCTGGTATGTTATTCTGCATTAATGCTCTACATGGGTTACCAAGTTAATAGTGAAACTGTGATAAGCTGAAAAAAACCGATTATACCTTGTATTGAAATATGTGTTAATTCTTGCTTTTATTTTTAGGAACAACGCTACCGTAAAACCCCAGATACTGTAAGAGACATTGAAAGCCTGCATCTCAAGCCTCTACCCCAATGTCCACACAATCCTGCGCCTCCTGTTGATCACCCCAGTCACAAGTACAACTGTTGAACGTAGCAACTCTTCACTGCGCTTTGTGAAGAATGTTTATCGCAGCACCATGGGAGAAGAACGTTTAAACGCACTGTTGCTGCTCTTTATTCACAAAGACATACCTTTAAATTATAATGCAGTTGTTGACGAGTACGCCAAACGAAACCAGAGAAGGATGACATTTCTCAATCCACTGCAGTGATTTATTTCTATTAACACTAGATGTATAAATGCAATGCAATGACTCTGTTAACGGTTCGCCTACCACTAACACTACGATTTTGCTTTGAAAATCGTTTTTATAAAATGCTCTTTAATTCTATCTTCCGAAACGTTAACGTTACTTTACTTTACATCACGAATACGTCCACAATCATGTATGCTACATCTCCTGAAAAGTGAAGTTTTCATAAGTTTTCATTCGGGTAGAGGGAGGGGGGGGGGTGGGGGAGGGTGAGGGACTCGGCCCCCTCTTTCTGAATTTTCTGGATCCGCTCCTGGTTAATTTATAGAGAATGAAATTTTGAAGCCAAGTGATCTTCCCGGTCCGCTGATTGATTTCGCTGCTTTATTTGTCCGCAGTGGTTTAAAAGCACCCTAAAAGTATTTAATTACGGTAGAACCAGGCTCTACGATCACGCGCTAAGCTAATTATATACAGAAAGTTTTGATTTTCTCATCAGAAAGCCCATGTTTTGTTCAGTATGTTAGCCCGCTCAAAACATCATTATTAGAGTATACGTCCGATTTCTGTTTTTTTTTTTTTCTGTTTTTTTAATTTTAGACTAATAGAGCTAGGTGCGAGTTTTCAGACCTGGAACTGTACAGTTTTGAATGGCTGTGCTATTTTTTTAAGGTAACTCTCCGCCTACGCACGTTCCAGCACAGGGGTTCAGACTGTTTCTCCTTTGAAATTGCCTAAAGGATGGATGTTTTCCATGGTAAAAATGACTAATAACGCAAACAGCTTACTAAACTTAGCGGAAACAAAGTTTTACTATGTCTCGCGCTGCCATGTTTGTTTTAATTTTTGCAAACTTTAAACCTCGCACGCTATATCACGACTCTCCGGTTGATCGCATGATGCCTCTTGCTGGAGTGCGCGCTAGAGCCCAGGAGTCACGCGGAAATATGACTGTTTTAAGCCACCTTAATACTGATAACGGATAATATTTTGAGATACGGACAGTTTGATCCGCGATAACTTTTGAGAGGCTGAATTATGAGAACTGTGTACTTCCACAGTTTACAAATGTAAAATTCACTTCGTACTTTTTTACATCTGCGTTAGAGAAATGAGCTGATGCAAAATTTTTAAGAAAAACATGTGAAACTACCAAATAAAGCATTGCGCAGTATTTGTGAGCACATGTAACAGAAAGGTAATCCCACTATCGAGTAGAAGTGTAGTGATTTATCTAATGGATAGTGTTATCGCCGAGGTGTTATCCTCTTTTTGAACAACTGGGAACTGTTAGCGAACTCACGAAAACCTCAAAGCCTGCAGCACGCTTTTGGAGGCTTTGGTGATAGAAGCAAAAGTAATTGTGTAATTACCAGGTCATCTCCAACAGTTGG
The DNA here is from genome assembly GCF_964199315.1 of Orbicella franksi. NCBI lineage: Eukaryota > Metazoa > Cnidaria > Anthozoa > Scleractinia > Merulinidae > Orbicella > Orbicella franksi. Next base: position 5,069,687 of record NC_138148.1, on the reverse strand, counting down.
ACTGAGGCATAGTTACCCCTAGACAATGCTTACACGATTTTTTACCCATAAAAGGAAAGGCAAGCATCCCCGTCAGTTCCACTTATGACACATGTATATCTTAATATTTCATTACAAACGTTTTTTACACCCATAAATGCTTGCTTCCTCTGTATGTCATACTCCCCAAGTGGGGAATAATGTTCATTTAGTACTCGATCGGGTTTCCGTGGGAAATCCCGAGTCATGAAATGCAGGCCGTTCTTCTTCGTCGTCCTAGTCACGTATTTGGTCGCCAAATGGTAGGTTATTGTCCCAGGTGGTCCTATTGTAGAGCGTGGAAACTGGGGATTTGAATGCCACAGCTTGCTTTATTTCAGACATGATAAGCATGCAGCGTGCAACTATCGAGTAATGGATGTACTCGGGAGGTTGCTCAGCACGAAAGAAGCGTAAGAGTAGCACGAGGCGATAGCTGAGTGCAACTCTAGCTTGTTGAGTGCTTAGCAAACCTCCCAAGTTCATCCATAACTCGATAGTTGCACGCTGCACGATTACCATTTCTTTTATATCATTGCGGCTTTTAACATCTTTCCTATCGGATGGTTACGTTTTCCTTTCCACTTCGCATTAAATTGATAAGTTGCGCGGCTAAGGCTGAAACTGGACACATGAATGGTCTTTAAAAAATGATCTCTGTTACTTTCGTTATTTGGTAAAAATAAATAAGCTTAAAGGAGCTGAGTCACGGCATTTTGAGTTATTTTGGCCACATACAAACATCGCGTAGAATGCCTATTGTTCTCGGGACATTTACTTGTAGTCGAATAAAAATTATAGGTCTGTAATATTAGCAGCGAAGCGTAAACAGGGACGCTCTGATTGGTCAAAGATCACGTACGCTTTCCTCCGAAGGGAATACTGCCTTAGCTCATTAACTTGTCAAGGCGGGGCTAAGAAACAAAGGCCTCGAAAGTTATTCTTTATTCTATTGTTTCCGATATCGCGTATTTCAAGCTGGCTATTTCAAGCGTTGGACTTGTAATGGATATTTTGCATCCGATTTTTGCCATAGGCCATTACATGTATCCGGGTTTTTCGTACCAACGTCTTTTCGTACCACCCATTTTCGTACCACCTACATACACGTTCGTACATGTTCGTACCACATAAACATACATTCCAAATAGCACAGATTTAGACTATCTGATAGTCTAAATGAGATTTTAGATGTATAGCATGGTTTTGGTGTGATTTCTTTACGTAAAGGATATCACAGAAGAAGTTCCGGAGAATAATTATCCACGGAATAACACTCTTATCTTCACGCGAGCGAATTATTCTGTGACAAAAACTTCGAAGATTGTTGTCACACAATAACTCGTTCGCCTCTTCGAAATTTTTCAGTAATTGGCGATGTTTCCCTTACTTTATTCGCCTTGAAATCCCCTAAAACTTTGCAAGAAATAAAAAGAATTGTTTCTTTGCTAAAGATCTGTATTTGTGTCAATTGCCTGTATTGCTGCTTCTTTCCCACTTCTGTGTAGTCATTTCCAGAGTGGGCTAGCCTTTGCCGCATCTTATTGTAGAGATCGGCCGCCTTTTCCTCCACAGTCTCGCGAAGGTTGCTATTCTCTTCTATGAGGTGAGCCAAGACGTCTTTTGGTGATTCCGCGATCTCCTCCGGTTTCACTCCCAGCTTAATCCACGTCTCCACTCGCATCTCTTTCCGTTTCGTCGTGCTTTTGACGTGTTGCGTCTTTCTCCAAAACCGCCTGATGCTTTCGGCCAACGCTTTTCCTACGCGCTCTCCAGCAGATTCTGTCAATCGATAGCCAAGAGGCAGAATACTTAATTGCAGAAGCGCAAACACTGTGTTCGGCTGTCCACAAACTTCTCTCCATCTCCAAAGAGCTTCGCCATTCAGTTGAAATTGAAATATGCCATTGCTTTCATTGACGAACGGAGGTACTATGTTGATCAGCAGGGGATGGATCGGGATTTCGAAGAGCTCTGAAAAGAGCTCCCGATCACTTACGATTTCGCTTTCCATGTTCATTGAGCAACAGGTTTTCGAATGAATCAGCTGCGCCGACAGCATACTTTTGAAATTCGCGGTAATGAATATTTCAGTTACAGTCAAGTGGTTTTCTTGAATGGGTATTGTTTAGTTTTGACAGCCATTGTTATACAGACGTGTGCTTAAGACAATAGTTCTTCCATCGAAGACGCGCCATTTTCAAATGCAACTCCAACAAGAAGTTTTCAAACTCAAAAAGCTACAGGTTCCTGTGGACCGATTTTCAAATTTGAAACGGGTTTTGTTTCAGTAAAAAGCCATCTTTCATTTGCCGTGCGTGAAAATTAGGAAGGCCGGTTTAGATGGTCTAAAAATTGCTTCTGAAAACGGTCCCCATACAAAAAATGGCCAATTTTTGCCCATTTTTAAGAGCAAAAAGCTACTCCTTATACCTCATATATCAACTTACTTAACGGCTTAAATTGAAGATTCAACCTTCTTCTTCAAAAAGCCGCGCGTGAAAGTTGAAGTTTTAACTCCTGGAAACCAGAACAGTAAGTTTTATCAACGCTATTGGGCCAATTTGGACCCTTTCTTCTCTTAATCAGGGCATTTCACGACACGCAAACATTCAAATTTGCCGCTTCGCCGGTCATGAATAATTAATAATGTCCAGGCATTCTACCCGATGATTACCTTTTAATGGTAGGAAACCTGAAAATAACAGTTCATAAGATAGGAAAGCACCAAACAGATAAGGATGGCTGAGGATGCAGACGACGAATTTGAAAAATTGAGGCTAAACTTTTCAATATGCGCAAACCGTGACTGAGCTCCTTTAAATGAACAAAAAACTGAGGCTTAAAGGAAAATGTCACAAATGTAAGCTTATATTTGTGCTCGATGCAGTCGTTCTTCCCCCAAGAGGAATCCACGATCGAGCAAAACTGAAGCCGGGAACTAAGATAATTCATTAGAGGGTACCAATATTTGATAATACTTTCTTTCAGTAATACTTCCTTATCGCCTTGGCGTTTTTTTTTTTTTTTTTTTATCATTCACGCCGCAATTTTTTTGTGTCGTTTCTATGTAAACATTTTAGAGTTTTAGGCAGTATCTCATTAGCATTCTTACGATTGTAAAATTTGAGCGCATAAAAAAAAAAAAAATATTATTATTATCAAGATCGATGTAAAATCTTGCCCGGAAAAAGTACAAATAAACGAACTGACGTCAGCGTGCAACCCACGGGCAAATGGATCGGGCGTATTACCCAATCAGAACGCGCGCCTCGCTATGTTGTAACGCGTGCTCGCTCTTCGTGAACAACGTCATATACAGAATGCTGTGTTTTGTGAAGAAAGTTTTGGACTCGAAGAAGATGTCGATCGTTTTCTTAACGCGTCGGCCGACGTATTATATTGCTTGAAATCCTGCGAAAAAAAAAAAGAAAAAGCAAAGTCCATGTTCGTTCTCACGAGATACCAAATGAACCATGTACGAGTTCAAACTACGACGAAAACACTGACAAAAACTATGACTACCGACTTAATGCGCCTATCAATAACATGCGGACTCTTAAATGCGTTTTTCACTACCGTCAATCAAGTGTTCGTCGGCTCCTTCCAGCTTCCGACTACTGCCGAGCGCGTGGTAATCAAATCAAATCGTTGAGCGCAGTTCAGACAACATAGTCGGAAGCTGGAAGGAGACGCCGAACATTTGATTGACGGTAGCCAAAAACGCATTTGTCGGTTGAACTTTGAATTTTACAGTCCGCATGTTTTTGAAAGGCGCAGTAAAAGCAGACTATGATGCTGAGACGAACATCTCAGATGTTGAGAAGATCAAGAATTGTCGTAAACAGAAGTTCCGGCGAAAATAAGACAAACGCGGCATGCAATTGGACAAAGAGGATACTCAACGAGGCAAGTAAATATATCTAATCGTAACTCTTGCTTTAAAATATCTTGATTCTTTGATTTGTTTTTGTTTAGTTCAATAAGCTTACTTGTAAAGTACGATTCAAAATTGCGGTACGAAGCCAGAGTAAACGTTCTTAGAGCGTCTACTTATTATAGGTGCTCTGAATTGTTTTACATTCATAACCAACATAAACATTGTGGAGCTAGCGTGATTCTCAAATGCAGTTTACAATGTAAGGTTAAAACACTAATGCTCCCATTATCTCTCTGGGATCTTGTGGAATCTAAAACTGCTTCACGATTTTTTTCTCCAGTGTGAACCTTTACACTGGGCAGCGTGACCGAGTGGTTTAGGGCGCTGGTGCTGTAATCCAGCGGTCCCCGGATTCAAGGTCTCCACCCTGCCACTAGCGGGATTTGCTTCTCGGTAGTCCCAAGTTCAATTCCTCGGTCACGCTTTGTAAATAGCCAACTGGTCTGTCGCCTTCCGCCAGTTGGGATTTTTAACCATGTTAAGTTTATTTCAAACATTTGCTTCAACTGGATCTTCCTGTTGATCAATCAGTGTAAACTTTACTTTCGTTTTGAAAGGCCAGGGTAATATAGCGTCATATTCTCCCTTCATTAAAACAATGTACACCGACAGGTTTTGGCTAGCATATCTGCCGTTAGGATAAATACGTACTTTTAACTTGTATCCATAACTTTCTGTTCTATCTGTATAGAAAGGAATACTTTCGTTACTCGGTTTTTCGCCTGTCTTTGCATGTCTTAAAATTGCACTAAAGTTGTTAATTCTCCAGGTACATATTCGTGTGCCCAGTTTCTCCACTACTTTCCGTGTTGCTTTAAGTTTCTCTTCTGTCTCATTTAACTTTACTTTCGTCTCATTTAACTTAATATGTGCATCATTTAATTTTGCGTCAGTGTCATTTAACTTAGCTTCTGTGTCATTTAACTTAACTTTCGTGCTAGTTAATTTTGCACAAGCTAAATCAAAATGAAGTCTCGTGGCAGACTGAAGATGGGAATCCACCTGAACTCGCTGAACCTGCGAGTAGAGATGAAGTTTCTAAAGATCGTTGTAAACTTAAAAGTCAGTTCTTCTTTCAAGTTAGCTGGTAACAAATGCCTGGTAATCATGCCACGGACAAAGCCAATTTGGCAAATACGAATTCAGCGGTGCAGTGAAATCACAAAATATAGCTGTTTCAAATGCTCTTAACGGATAACACAACGAAAAATCTAAAACATTCTATAACAATCGCAAACTGTTTTCATTTGTCTCGGGAAAGGATTTCTTAACGAAACGTAAAAAGGCTGACGCAAAAAGATATCACCTTTCCATGATCATCACGCTCATGGATTATCTCAGCGTGATTGAAGGAGAAATCACAAATCCTGATGAATACAATATATATGATTCTCCTTGGTCTGGGCTGAGATAACATGAACATTCGATCAAGCAACAGTGAGCTACCACGACCCAGAATACGTTTCGCATCGTCACGTACGCCTCTACGCTTGCGTTCTCCAAAAGCTGATGTACTCACCTTGGTTTCACATCTTTTCATACGGGCAAGAGATTATGGTTAGTGGAAAATCATATTCAGTGTGATTTCGAATCTGAAAGGAATAAGAAAAAAACAAAAAACAAAAAACAAAAAACAACAACAACAACAACAGCAACAAAACACTTGCCGAACGAAGAAACGAACCAACCAACATGGGATTAAAAAATCAAACACTGCTCAAAGTCTGCTGCCAAGGGCACATTCCTTTCCCTTTGTTTGCCGCGTCCCAATCAGGACTTATCAGACTTATGGCCTTTCATCGAGTTTCTGAGACATTTACGATATTCTATTTAAATCGCCCTCGAGAAACTGAAAGCGATAAAGTGTTCGTAAATCTATGAACTCGGGCGGGATAAGAAAAAATTCATTTGAGAGCGTTTCCGTTGACGTGACACGAAACTGTTTGCGTCGTAGTTCTCTCACCAAGGGAGCCGTTCAGTTTATTATTAGCTTTTTGTTGCACATTGAGCCGGCGTTGATTGGCTCCAAAGTAATTTTCGCGTGATCTCCAGCTGATCTTTACAAACAAGGGGTAAGGAATAAGCTCTTTGTTTCAGCAGACATTCGTGGGGGAGGTAGATTGCGTGACGAGCTCAAAGAGCATCTGGGTAAGAGGCAAACTATCACCTGACAAACCACAGAATAGATTAGGACTGCTCACTGTATCACACTTAGTGCAAACCACTTTTAGAAAAGCAGAAAATTGTTGTGCCAATGCAACTTAGAACAGAAATTCATTTTTTTAAAGGCGTCGTGATTATTCTGGTGTCGTCGTCATCATTCTTTCAGTTCCTTGATAGGCTAGCAACATTGCACAAGTGTTCTATTGGAAATATTGCAGGGACTGCACTAGCGGGCGCGGGTTATGAAATTAAATAGTAGACTGCAACATTTCCTTATTCCCCATAAAATTGTATACAATTTTGGCCCGTAGGAATTCCGGCACTGTCTTCATCTAGTCGATAAAAACCTGAAAATACCTAACACTGCAGGCCTGAAACTTTGACAAGTAAGCTTGATAAATGCAGGTACGTCAGTCAAAAAGGCAAAATTGAAAGTCTTACCATTTCCCTTGGAATTGAAGCTCCGCAACTGTTGGAACAAGTTACTGGGAACTTGCTGCACTGAAGTCTAATATGATCCTGCAAGAGAAAAGCCACGTATAACATTTTAAGAAATCGTATGTGTAGGAACTGTGTTTTTTTTTATGGGGGTGGCCTACTAGCGCCCTTATTCATTCCAGTTAGATTCCAGAGTAATGTAGCTTTCAGGTTTGATAGTCTTAATGATAAATTATGTAAACACAAAACAAGTGAACATGTATAATCTTAGCAAAATGTCAAATCACAGGTCGAGATGCTAAACGAACTGCTTTCTTTGGTGTCCAAAGGAATAATTTACACAAAAGAAAAACGAATTTTACTTATTTCATTTAGGCAGTTGAGTAGCGTATAGCTAGAAATAACATGCTACAGATCCTTTCTTTAAGTCTGACGCTGTTATGAAAATTGCAATAATTTCATCAAATTAAATCATATATTACCTGCATCTTACATTCTGGATTTTGCTCACCGCAGAGATCATATGCAAGGATTCTCCACGTGCAATTCATGGTCACGTGCTCCTCGAGATGTCTCCGTTGTATTGTCACGTGGCAGTTTTCGTTACTACAGTGGACGAGTTTGAAAAGACAGGTTGCCAAGTGAACCTGCAGTTGCACACACACAAAAAAATATGCGCCCTAGCGGTTTCAGTATATTTTTTAACGAGAGCACTTAGTCCAGTCAGTACCGCTAAATTAAAGAAGAAAGATTTATCTGCACAGTGTTAGTCAAATCTGACGTGAAATGTTGACCAACACCTGCAGGAGAGGGCTAAACAATCCACACAGTTGATATTTTTTCTATGGATCTTCCTTTCTGTTGCTTTGTCAGGGAAAACATCCTAAAAGCGCGTAAACATAACTTCACGTACTTGAGCACTCAAGACCAGTAAAAGTGACTACAGCTGAGTTGGAATGCTATACTAATATAATAAACAAGAAGGAAAAAAACAAATCATGCTTTACTCGAGCTTCTGAGCTAGAAAACCAGAGGAGATAGGATACACGCTATTTTCAATCAATGAAGATATCTCAGACTCTGGCAAAGGCCTGCATTACTACGTAATAGTTTTCTATTTCTGCAACCTCTCTTCATAGGATCGTTGTTCACGGTTCTCAGTTTAAACTGGAGAATATTTAGAAGCTACTACACAGCGATATCAAGAAATAGCAAAAGTCCATAAGAGACATGTCCACCTCCGACCCTACGCCACATTCTTCAAGTTTAACGTAAGCTTTTATCCTCGAAATGTTAGCGCTGAACTTCTGAAAAAAACAAGATTATTTACCCGGTCTCGGTCCAGACCTTCCCTGTCAGCAGGACAAGTTATGGGTTGGTTTTGAGCCCCTTGCCTGTTAAAAAGTGTTAATAAAAAGAAAAAGGTCGAGTTAAATTCTTTCCTCTCCTAGTAAAGAAAAATACTGGTAAATTTAACAAGTTAAATGTCGCCGGATTCTGACCCATAACCCTAGTGGAAGTGCTACAAATATTGATAATTAATATCTGTTTAGTTTTTTTACTAAAATAGTGACTATTTCCTCGTGATATTGCACTCTTCGCGCGGAAAAAAACAAATACTGAATAAGAGGAATTAAATCGCTGCTCAAATAGTAAAAGCCTCTGTTCCAACATTTTAAACGCTCCTATGCAGTTTACTTTATAAAGACCTAAATATTGTCATAAATGTGTCTTTTAGTAGTCATATGCTTAATACTAGACGTACCATTTGAGAGAAATAGAGGTAACAAAAGCAGGACAAGCCTTTATTTAACCGCATCATAACTGATGAATTGCTAATTACTCAGTGCTACGATAACTGAGCCAAAGGGATCATTAGTATTCAAACAGGTTTCGCTTTCGGTTACTTTATGTTTAAGTTACTGAAATATTTCACACATAAAGAGCTTAGATGATCTCAAGAATTAAAGCTCGACACAACAAAAAAAGCGACGTGTAAAAGCTGAAAGTCAGATAGTAATTATGAACTGATCTTGACATCCTTGATCGAGCCCATTAAATTTCCAAACATTTGCATAAACTGCAAGACTGAGCATAACTATTTCGCTGACTGAGGGGTAAATTTTGCCGGATAACCAATTCATATCTTTCAGTTTAATAACCTACAACTCTTCCGGTTGATCAAAATCGGCCCAGGAAAATTTAACATACCAGGCTAAGTTGGGCTGGTTTTTGCAAAGGCAAACATACTTAGCGCCGCGCGCACTCTCAATTATAAGTGATGAGATTCCAAACAAGCGGCTGATACACGCAGGACAGAATCAAAAGCCACCTTTGTTTCCGCCTACATTTGTTAGTCTATGTACTATATCTGTATTGTCCTTAAATTTATGCATGGTTAACACCATTAGTCAAAACTAGGCCTAACGAAAGCCATTCAGGTGTTTAAAAAGTACACTCAAATTGTAGCTAGAAGTCGCACCTTCTAAAATGTTCCTCGAGGCATTCTTTTTACAAAACCTGTGACCGCATCTCGTTTGAACAGGCTCCTTGAGTGGCAAATGACATATTAAACAGAGATTCTCATCTTCAATTGCATTCACAAAGTCTTCGTCATTTCTGTGAGCGCTAGCTTCGAGTTACTGAGCTAGGAGACCACAGGGGTGAGATACATACTATTTGAACAATAAAAATGTGGAAGCACTCAGTATAGCTTAGGGTCGTAGTTCTATGAAGTTTTAGAAGCTGAAACAAAAAGAATTGTCCACCTCCTCAGGGAGATTACGGAGTCAAAAGCTTCACGTTCAAAGTAAGTTGATTATGTTTTCCCTCTAAATTTAGGTCTAATAACTCACTAATCTAATGTTATCTGGGCAGTGATATTCTGAAAAACAAAATGATTTACCCGGTCTCGGTCCAGACCCTCTCTGTCGGCAGGACAAGAGAAAGATTGGTCTTGAGCTCCCTGCCTGTTAGAAAATGTTAATTAATAGAAAGGATCAATGAGCTAAAGGCTTCCAAGTAAAGAGAAAAGCCTAGAATTTAACACATTGTTTAACCTGGATCAAAAACTTTGTTGAAATATGATACTTATAATACCTGCAGTGGTTTTAACTCGGAAATAGTGATTGTTTTCTCTTGATGAGTGCTGTATCATAGACTGTTCACAGCCCTCTATTTTCTCGTGTTTTTATTCGATCGTTGAACACGCGGATAGAATCGCGAGAGAACTGGACGCCAGCACAAAACGGAAGACTTGATTGGGTAGGGGGTGGGGACTGAGAAAAATAGAGGGGCTGTAGACATCTTTGGGAAAAAGTGAATTCCC
>NC_138148.1:4879800-5054800 GCF_964199315.1 Orbicella franksi | reverse complement strand
TATCCGTTCATTACAGGGAACGTCAGTGTCACTGTTGCTGCAGTTTATCACTGAAAGTGATATCAAAAGCTGTGAAAGTATAGATGTGGCATTCTTAACTCTTGAAGGCGCTTCTCGTAGACCAGTGGCACATACATGTGGACCACTACTAGAAATCCCATCATCATACCAGTCATACAATGACCTGTCAGAAGAATTTAGTGAATTGCTGCAATATAAAGAGGCATGGCATTTCAACATTGTTTAATAACACCATGAAGTGGTGGCTGAAAACTTTACACTTTAAACTTGTGCAGTTTACTTTTTCATCCAGGGGGAAAATCTTCTTTTTTTTTTCCATTTATGGTTAATTATTGTAATCAGGCTTGGATAAGTCTATATATTATTTCTCCTCGATGGTTGAACGACTTCTAAAACTACCTCAAAAATTTCTACGATGTGCGAATTTCCGTTGTACAGGCCACACAACTACGTCGGGACGATCGGCCTGCTGCACGCACCTTGTTGAAGACAGAAAGCTTGTCTGTTTCCTGCATGTGGTCGATATGAAAGCGGAGTAACGATTTGTTATTGAGAAAATTGTACTGAGAAGAGGTGTTTTCGAGCAATTATCGACGGGTTACGGAAAGAGTTTAACTTCCAACTGTTGCTGGAGTGTATTGAATTCCATAAATGCTAAAACTTATGAATTCTCTGCTAATCCTTTAGTTGTACACTAGTAATAGTTATCCCTAAATCTGCCCCCGCTTTCTTTTATTTCTGCTGATTGAAAACAATAATATTGTACATTTTTGTATGAACTAAAAATTCTATTTTTTTTGTTAACTATACCACTTATACTCTTCCAGTAACTTAGGCATCTTACATATACCATGAATATGATCCAAACAATCAATTAAGTTAACTACACCAACACATTCCGTTTAACCCATTCTATCACATGATATTCTTTGCATAATACTCTCACGGAGAATTTGCAGCAGAGCAGTTTACCGTATCTCGTTAGAAAGGACGCGAAAAGTACTTTCTGAAAAAAAAGATAGGTTACCTTCATGGAAACTAATATTTCTTTTACAAAATTTCACTCAGTAGAACTTTATAGGGAAAAAAAGGTTAAAAAATTATAGCGAAACAAAATATTAAGTCAAACTACTCTGCTGTCCCAATTTGATGCTGAAACAAACCATTTTGTCTTGATATACAAGCAAACGTATCTCGAAAGCAGTACGGAAGTCGAGTTTTTTTTTTCCGAAACGTAAACAGAAGTATCGCGTTACAGTCACCATATATGTAAATTAGAGTCAAGCTTTTTGACCTCAACGAAAACGCTGCAAAACATTTACATTTACATTTGGATCCCTGCAAAGTCACCCAGCCCACACATGAGCTCTACTATTACACTGGAGGCAATTGTCTGGAATACAGTCGGGACGTAGTTCGAAGGTCAGGTCAGTCGGGTCCTCAGGTCTTAATTTTTGTCGATGTCTGTTTGCGGCTCGAGCAATATGGGCAGGCTTAGGCAGTGATGGGCAGGGTCCTTCATGCAATCTTTCAGACAGAACCTAAAATCACCAAAATCCAGATGATTATTGTTAGATCCTCTCATACATACTCTTAACTTACTATGCAACTAAAAAAAAAAACTTAGTAACATAGGAATCCATCATATACTGCGATTGTGATTATGTAGATATAAATCAATAAGTCTAGATTACCTTATTCACAATTGCAGAGGCTGGCTTGAAGACGTTCGTAGTTGCTTTCTTTTTGACATCTGCAAGTATCTTTGATGTAATGGCTGCCCCTACTTCTGCTGGATGGCTGTGGTTACTTTTACCAAGTCTGAACGTTCCCTCATTCTAATTAATCAAACAATCAACCATTGTAAATATGCAGTAAACCAATCTATATTAACCTGTAAATTAGTCAGTAATTAATGTAAATGAATCATGCCATTATCATCAGCTTTGATAGTAGGTCAGCCAACGTTGAGTTTTAAATCATTACCTCTATTACTGTGGCTGAACAGTACAGTTTCTTAAGCCTGTTGCCGCACTGCCAATAAGTTGTGGCTGTTCCTGTCCTCTTCGATGATTTGGTCCTTCTTCAGGACCAGTAGGAATGCCTCAGGGGGCAGGATCTAAAATTGATGGTTCATTGGTCAATGGAGGTAGAGCGACTGCAGGCGGTTCTGAAAAATAACAACAAAAACAATAAGGATATATATGAGCAACATATATATACATATAACCCGCATCGAATTTAAAAGTTACACAGGTGCGCACACTAATTATTTTAAATTTTAATAATAAACCAGAGTAACATTTTATTGCTCATCATTCATCATTAAATTATTTCATATTTCATTTGAGCACAACTATGAGATTATAGGATTTTTGCTTCTGGACCAATCCCCCCCCACCCCCTCGCCCCTTCGGGATCCTTTATAGAACTAAAATTTCATTGAAACAAAACAATATGAGAAACCGCATATGACAGTTATTTTGGAACCGTTATTTTGTGGGTGTGTCTATTACCTTATATGAACTGATGCATTTACATCAGTGTATCCTTTTTTAGCATTTATCAATTTTCATACATCATACATCCACTTTTCATCCACTTAGTATCTTACCAAAGTTTTCAGCAGGGTAAGAGTCATCTTCAGGTATTTCTGAAGAGAAAGCATGGAAGGTTAGGTAATGATAAAAAAGGATTTTGACAATTGCTACAGAGGTTGAATTATATGCAGTAATGATAACAGTCTTTGACAAAAATGTATTATTCACTTACCATAGATTGGTGTACTTTGAAAGAGGGAGGAGGATCTTTGTTATCTCGTACTGCAGCACGGGACTCTTGGCGGGTAATGTCAGTGCCACATTACTATGACACCAACGATTACAGGAATCACATAGTATAGCCTCTTGGCAGTTGGTAACTTCATTATTGCAGTTCAAGCATGGATAAGCCATCAGTATTCAGGTGTAGAATTTCGCTCTTGTAGATGATACTCGTTATAATCGAGAATGACTCAAGCATTTTGCGACCTCTTTTATACCATGGCCAGGATCAATAAACAAAGAAAAAAACTGCTATTGTCTCACAGCAAAACAATAACAGATGTGGAAAAGTGGATTGAACAAAGACACTTTATATTCATTTACCGAGCGCGTGTAAACAACCTCAAGAACAATCCAAACACTTTAATTACAGTATCAATTAAATTGGGCGGGGCGTCCAATTATCAAGTTAGCGTCCTTTTTCGCGTTGTTAATGTCAAAGGACTTTGTGTTGTTAATTTCAAAGGACTCTCTTAAGAAGTTTCTTCGGAGCGAAATGGCCTTTGAGAATGGTTGCAAGATCACCGTAAGTTTTCTCGAAACGAGCTTCTGGTGAGCACAGGTCTGATAGGACGTCGCACGCTTTGGAACCGACGACGGATATCAAAATTGCTCTGCGTTTGAATCGTTCGTTTGAATCCGAAGTCACACCGCCCGTTATAAATGTATATTTCGTTGTCAGTAATATTTGTTCATCGTGAATGAAAGAAATTGTTTTAAGTTCCATAAAGTCTCTAAAAGAGACTTTAAGTTACACTATTACGCTATTATAAAACGCCAAACGTCGAAACTAACAGGTTTCGCAATGTTTGCGCTATCTTTACCATTTGTCATCCAAGTCAAATTTGCATAAACAATAATCCACACAATAATCGAGCAAAAAGAGTTTTGAAAACCATTATAAGTAACTGAAGTTTTATAAAGCAGAGGATTTTTATTAGTTTATAGTTTTTCAAGTGAAACGTTGGTTATTATGTATACAAGCTAAGCGTAACATTCAATCGAAGAAGTTTTGATCACTCTAAACAGCGTGTTTGGACAACAATCGAATGCAGTCCTAGAGTTTGATACCAAGTTGTAGTGTTTGCGCTATCTTTACCATTTGTTGCTAGAAAAGAAAAGCACATCCCTAAATCTCACTGATTATTCTCGTCATCCAGAAGGAATTGAACTTCTAAAACTACCGTGCGTGAGACTGAACGACTTCGGACTTCGTGTACCCGAGTCGCGCCGAGTTGTTGCTCTAATCTGCACTTCTTAAGCCAAAAATATCGGGTAAAAATTCCTTAGATTATAATTTAGAGCTAATTTAGAACTTAATAGTCTGTAGTTTCAGGTATCTTATTTATCGGGCGTTGTGACTTCGATTTCGGGCGGAGTGACTAGCGGGCGGAGTGACCAGCAGGCGGAGTGACCAGCGGGCGGAGTGACCGCAATTCCTTTAGATGGTAATTTCGTCACCTAAACACAAGATTCCCACCCGTGTTTCTAGCCCGTTTACATTTGTCCTTAGCGAGAATGTATTTTGTCAAGGTATGATTGTTCTATTAAATCCAGATTGTGTTTTTATTTCTGTTGAATGCTTCATGTTTATAAGATCGACGTACGTGTTGCAGTTTTCGAGACTTGATGACCTCCAAAACACTGGCTTCGATCGATTGAAAATTGTACTGTTTGGACCTGTATTTTTGAAGCTGCAGGAAACAAGGCGATCTCACATTGTCACGCGTTTTAATTCGTAACTCCAAATAACCAATGTAAATTGTTCTGTAAATTGCAGTGGAATTCGTCGGATAAGCGAAAAGGATGTGTTCCCAAAGCGGTTCGCAGATGTTACACAGTCATATTTTCGGCACTATTGCACAGAATCTTTGTCGCACTGCTGATTTCCGAACCTTCGAAAAACTGCGAGTCTAACAATTTTGTTATCATGTTATTCTAAAGGATTAATCTTCGACTTTCATCTAAATCGAAAGAGAAATAAGTGTTGGTTAGCGGCGTACAGTTGCGACCTATTTACAATCAGTGTATCGGTCGTAACGCTTCTCGATCATGATCGATAACACAACTTTGCCGGTTATGTTATAGATACTGCGGGATTGGAAGATATAGGTTGTCGGTAGTATTTCTACAAATTGCGGGTTAGCTTTAAGCAGAAAATTTATGAAAATAGCGTTTGAAAGTCTGCGGAACAAATTCCAGTGACAGTTCTTCAATGGTTCTCACAGACGGCAGTTCGCTTGTTTCGGTTCGACAAAATCAACCATCGTTTACGTCTTTATTGTACCATTAGCCGATCATCGCAGTAAATTGTACAGTATATCTTTCTTTAAATCTGGGATATTGCTGCAACAGCCAATAGCACCTCTGGAAGGCGTTTCTGCGCACTTTTCGAATGTGTATTGCACCATCTTGAAGGAAATGAGAGGACGTGATCGAGATATCCAACCTTCCTGGGTAGACGTCACAACAGCCGCTGGACCCATTCTCCTCAAATTCGGTCGCGAAACAAAATGGCGGTGTTTTGAAGCTATTTTCGAGATTTCGTCGGGGCACAGAAAATCGAGGATTTAACCGAATCCAAAAATTTTTCCGCAGAAGTATTTTAAATAACAAGTAGATTCGTTTTAGCGAAAAAAATAAAATAAAATAAAATAAAATTGGGTTTAGGTGCACTTTAAGAAAGAAAGCTGTTGTTAATAGTGTTATTATCGTATTGTTCGTATCGTTAATGCCCATACATATTCCAAAGAAAGTTCCAGATTAAGACCATTACGTCGTCGCAGATTTCACAGCGGCTAAGAGCAATGGTGCAATGATACAGTTTGTGTTGATCAAGTGATGTGGTGTCTACAGTAATCAATGAAATCATCAAGGCCTGCTTTGGAATGTGCACTGCGTTGTGACTGTAGTCCTAAGAAAACGGTTAAATTTTTAAAAGCGCGGTTATAAGATCTAAAAGATCTTCTATTTGGTTACTCATTGCGGCCACTGATTTATTACTCATTGCGATAGAATTAAAGTAGAGTAAGTAAAGTAAAACCTTTATTTAAGTGTCTATGTGTTTAGCCTAGATAGACTAATTGGGGACACTAGTAAAATAGCAACACTAATTGACATACGGTGCTTATAAAATCTGAATATTTACTGGAAAATGATAGAAACTTAATGAGCATAAGAGATCCTATGTTAGCTTATTGATTATCCATTGATTATCCATTGATTATGCATTGATTAGTCATTTGTTACCTCTGTAATTATGACCCAGCCAAACAAAATTCTACGATCTCTATGGTAGCCTGGGACTGCCATAAAAAAACCCATTGTTTTTGTTTTTGCTTTTTCAGTTGTATCTTCTCTGTTTCGTTTAATGTCATTTTGGTTTTTTCAAATCACAAAAATATTTTAATTTAAAATCAAAAGTAAATAAATCAAGAAATTAACTTAAATCAAAGAAAATATGTCAAGAAACAAAATAAAAAATGATTTTAATAATGAAAGTAATTTCAAACGTAACCAAAATTTGCTGCGAAATAAATTAAAAAAAGAAAAGAAAAAATAGTTGGAAAAAAAATAGACATTTTAAACTAAATTAAAAACAAAATGTCTATGGCCTATCGCTGCCATAGCGGAAAAAAAAAAAATAATAAAAAAACGCACGCGTGGCCTATCGTTGCCATAGACCAGAATGCATTTCGGTGCATTTACCAAGGTCAACGGCAAACGCTGATTTATTTACTTTTGATTTTAAATTAAAATATTTTTGTGATTTGAAAAAACCAAAATGACATTAAACGAAACAGAAAAAATACAACTGAAAAAGCAAAACAAAAAAACAACAACAACAAAAATTCCAAGAAACTTGTTAAGACAATGGGTTTTTTGTTATGGCAGTCCCAGGCTGCCATAGATCTACAGAGATTGGTGCTTGTAGCATTGTGAAAGAGATCGAGACACCCTTTACCATGTACAATAGAAGAAACATTGTTTATGATTAAAAAGTATTTTTACGGCGATAACAACTGCATAGTACTTGGTAGTAATTGATTGTAAATACCGTATCAATAAACTGATAAACTGCAATCAGTATAAAATGAATCTGGAATTTTAACCTGAATATGGAACACTCTTGGTCAAGAAGAAAATTACTTAGCCGTACAAATTGCTTAAACTTTGTTTCATAATAAAAGCTACATTTTCTTATGCATGCCATCTCTGATAAAAGTCTCTCACTTTTGCCGATTTTGTATGCTTGGAGCGTGGTATTATCCACGGAGAACTGTGTAATTCGTTTGATTTACAAGCTAGACCAAGACCTATTTTCATATTGTTTTCGGAAAGTTCCACGCGCCTGGTAAATGGTATTGTAGACGAGTCCGAGGATTGTTAACAACGTTAAAACCATGTTTTGGTTTATTACAATGTAGAAAAGGTTTTTTTACGATATTACGACTCTATTTCAGAGCCATAGTCGCATGAGATATGCGTGTACACATAGCAACCCCGAAATCCTTAGAGATTTTTCTTTTTGTAGGGATTGACTTCCCCGATAACATAGCGTTTTCCGCGCGATGTGAAGGAGTGCGAGAGTAAAACTAATTCCTTAAACATTTAAAATCAACTGGATGGCGAGCCGACTTCAACCTGAAGAAACAAAGTGTCATCCACGACGAAGCGCCTTGAAAAAAGTTTCTCGTGAGATATAAACGTCGGAAACCCCCGCCCTGTGTTCTCTTCACTCACTGGCCTTGCAAAGTGTTTTAGGGCATTGCTTGGACGGACCCAATTGCTAAAGTTTACCCGTTCAACTGGATCTTCATGTTGATCGATTAATGTAAACTTCACTTTCTTTTTGAAAGGCCAGGGTAATATAGCGTCATAGTCACCTTTCATGACGACGATGAACACCGACAGGTGAGTATTCCTACAGGACACACTACCATTAGGGTAAATTTTAACTTTTAACTTGTAGCCATGACTGCCAGTCAAAAATGGACCACATTCTACTACTACGTTTTCTCTGGCCTTCGCCTGTCTCAGAACTTCACTAAAATTGTTAATCTTCCAAACTGGGAAATCGGGCTCAGTTTTTCCTGCATCCTCACATATTTTCTTTTCGAGTTTGTCGACTTTCTCCATCAGTTTCTTATTTGTTTCTTGCATTCGACTTAAATCTACTTCTGTATTACTTAATCTTAATTCAGTGTCGTTTAATTTCAAACAAGCTAAATCAAGATGGAGCCTCGTGGAAAATTGAAGATGGGATTCCACTTGCCTTCGTTGAACCTGCAAGAAAATACTGATGAACTTCTTTACATGTCAATGTATCTGGTAAGCTAACAAAATAGAGTCCTAAAGTGATGACGTCACAAAAATAAAAGTTTTGAAATTATGGGATATGATGTCATATTCTTATAAAGGATCCTAAAAGAGCCCTCATCCCAAAAATTAGCTCTGAATTGCAATTCCCGATAGAGATATACGGAATCAAAGTTTGATAACATCCCATACAAACCCTTCAAAATTGGTTTCAGTTCCTTCAGTTTAGAACTGACTCAAAATTAGAGAGATTTATATGGGGCAGTACCAAATTTTCGTCCTTTATATTTCGGCTGGGAATTACAATTAAGAGGTAATTTTTGGCAAAGACCCTTTTTTAAGGACGCTCTATTCGAAAATGGCGCCAAATCCCATAATTTCTCAAGTTTATTTTTTTGTGACGTCACACTTTAGGACTCTACAGGTTTAATCCGTAAACATCAAAAAAGTTTCCTAAACTGGAAGCTGGATGCCAAGATGAATGGTTCCTACGCATTCTATATACAAAGTTTATTTTTGTCTACTTAAACGCGCTGGCAAACCGAGCTAATGGACCACATAAACCGTGTAAAAATAAAGTTGCTTTACTTTTTTTTAATATAAAAAGAAACTTAGCTATTCAAAATGCCTAAATTTATAATGGTAATAGGACTGAGTGGAGTCCAATTCGGTCTGTAATCATACGAGGGATAACAAAATCGGACGACCGCGCAGCGGGAGTCCGATTTGTTTATCACGAGTATGATTACAAATCGAATTGGACGACACGAAGTCTTATTACCATTATAAACTACAGTCAAAATGGATTTGCTGGTTGCTAAGTGATGAGCGAAAAATAAGTCTTATGTCAGTCAAAAACGCAACCGTGCATGAAAAACGCACAACTGCGCAGAACAACTTACCAGAATTTCGTAAAAATCAGCCCGAACGCTAAACAGGGCAGTTTTTCCTGCAAAGTACAATGTTTTTGAGCTGAGTCGATCGACAGCTCACTTCAAGTCGTAAACTAATCAGAGTCAATTATACAATAATGATTCTTCGTTTGCTTGGCTTTTCGGGACGGGGACTTTCTCTTAAGTAGTTGATGTTAAACACACAGCTGTTAAAAATTTGAAATGGCGCCGAGAGATTCTGTTTAGTGGCGATGCTGTACATGGACCAGGGCATACCGGTCAATGCTGCCACATTCCCTGATGAAGAAACTTGGTTTGAACTGATTGGAACTGCTGGTTGAACATTCTCCTTCATGCATGCAGCTGATGGATTTGCTGAAGCTGCAGGCACCGAACTGTGCGAAGGGAAACGACTTGTTGATGAAGCAGATGTCGAAGAAATCGCAGGTGTCGAGGTGGATTGGGCTGGAACGTATCCGCTAGCGATGTGAGATAATTCTCGTCTTTCACTGACAGTTATTTCGTCATAATCATCCAATTAGGATTTCCGAGCATGTCCTGTGACCTGGATAATCTTGTGACGAGGTTGACCAGCATTCTTAAGCTTGGCAACGACGGTTTTTCGCGTTGAGTGATTTGTGATCTTGTTGGACTCGGGGGGCAAACAGCTGGCTACAGACTTCATTATCTGCCCAATTCTGCGCTGTCCCATTCTTGTTTTCGAGTACCAAGTATTACTTGTTGGTCTGGGAATTATCGTCAGGTACAACGGACCGAATTTCTTCAGGACGTCAGGTCGGTGCTTCAGTACTGCCCGATAACAAACTGTCCGATAACAACTTGACAAATGAATTAGTGGAAAATAGGAGTTTTTTAAACCAATCACGATCGAGGAAATTGTAATTTTTATGACTACGTCGCTTATACGTTCCCAATTCAGCTCGGAATAAAGCAGATTTTAACAGCCAGAAGCTCAATGCCCATGAAATGCTTTCATGAAATTACCCATGTACACACCTTTCTTTTGCAGTCCATCTGTTCATAAGGACAAGGCATTATGGTCAAAGGACAAAAGTCTTCGGTATGATTTGGAATCTGAAAGAAATAGATCATGCAAATATTACCCGGCCAGCAACGAGGGTCCCAATGCAGTTTGCTGTCAACCGTTAAATGGCCAAAAAAGTAACCGTCAATCGTCAAAAATGCAATATCGTTACCGTCAACCGTCGAATGAGCAAGTCAATATAGCAGCTGTCAATGTCCCAGTTATCGTTAATTACGAACTAAACGATTGCAGCCCTCCATTTTATCGTATTTCTATTCGACCGTTGAACGCGTGGATAGAGTCGCGAGAGAACTAGACGCCGGCGTCAAACGGGAGACTTGACTGGATTATTCAAATACGAGCAAAATTGTATTTTTTTATGAGAAACTACAGCCAAATTTGCGCTTTAATTTTGTGTTAAACGTCATTCTGAAAAAGTAACCGCCAACCGTCAAGCGACCTAAGTTTTTAACCGTCAACCGAAATCAAAACGGCTTATTTTTTAACCGTCAGCCGTCAAAGGAGCCCCCATTGAGACCCTCAGCAACGTCATATCAGTGCTCTCTATGAAATATCGCAGCGAGCATGCTAATGGGGTTATGAATTAAATATGTAAAATCAAGGCGGTTGGTGGGTGGCCATACACAAGCTCCTTTTTCATCTAAACAAACTGACCATACCTGATATTCGACCTGACGATTTAGTTACTATCTATTCATAAAATTGGTTTCGCTTCTATTAAGGTTACTTGGGTCATTTTGAAAAATAAGGAAAGAATATTTTTTTTGACAGATTTCCTAAGAATTCGTCTTTACATACAGAACAGCAAACGAATTTATAAAGATCTTTAAACTCCATGGTAAATAACAACACAAAAATCAGTTATATTTTTAATAACAACATCGTCGCAGCAGCTCTGTTAGCGTCTCTGACAGCTCTCTGGTTTGGCCAAATGCAGTCTAAGTAGCTTTTTCACACAACCATAATTTAATTACGTGTTGAATTAG
This sequence comes from Orbicella franksi, assembly GCF_964199315.1. Lineage (NCBI taxonomy): Eukaryota > Metazoa > Cnidaria > Anthozoa > Scleractinia > Merulinidae > Orbicella > Orbicella franksi. The sequence goes on along the minus strand of NC_138148.1, from coordinate 5,043,693 downwards.
CCTGCCACTTTCACGACCACGCGTTTTTAAAAGTTAAAAGAGTTGTTTTCATCTTTGTTGGAGACTCCTTCGGTGCTTGTTAATTTTTTTCCCTGTCACCTTCCCAGTAATCAGTCAAGCATTTGCGTCTCTCACACTTGATTAGCGCGCACTACGCTGTCTGCTGGTACATGTTTACAGTTGGATTTCAGTATCATTTTCAACGGATAACAGTAAGTTTTTCCGATTGAAACGGTTAACAGTTAATGGTTAGCGATATGGTGGTATTCTGGTATTCCTGGGTTTCGTACAGACTCATTAAACATGATTTGGTTTATTTTAGTCGCGCACTTAGTAGCTAGTTGATTACGTCAATGTCAACCTTAGCGTGCGCGTATGGTGTACACCATGCCTGGCATGATGCGCAGACCGTGTGCGCACCAGCAAAAGTGGGCACTGTCCTTAAGGAATTGATCAGTTTCGAGAAGACCAAAACTGCTGAATAACAAGACGAAGAACTAATCTTTGCAACGTTGGACTTCATTTAAAGTAAACTATCAACCAATACTTGTAGAAAAGTGTTACCCTTCGAACAGAGTCAGATCGAACCGACTCGATCTGCTTGCAGGGTAAGAAAGAGCTGATGCGTAAGCTGAAACAATCACGTTTTATTTTTTAGCATAATCAAATTACGTTGAGAAAGAGCGCTATAGAAATTAATTGTTATTGCTATAATTCTTATTTATATTCTCGGCAGTATTTGCAAACATTTTACTTGAGATCAAGACTAACACTGTACAGATGCTTCTCAATGCAAACTTAATAATTCAACAAGTTTAAACAAAGGAAATCATGAACGTGACTGTTTTTGGATATCTGATCCTAATTAGGCTCGATTACCAGCCGCTGTTCGGGAAAAGAGCGCGCTCGGGCAGGAACTTAGACCGCACTCGAGAAAGCGGCGGAAATCGAGCCTAATCCTAATTAGCATAGATTTATACGATTTTCTTTCTCTGTTTACTCGATTGTTTTTAGTTTAGCTTGAAAAGATATACCAAACACTGAAGACCGTGTGTTACGATAACTGCAGAAATTCTTGCGCCCTCATGATCATTGGCAAATTTTCATTGTCACATGAAACACGTGAATTTATAATTTATGCGATGCGTCAACGAGCGAGAGCGGACAATTTGACAATTTGTTATCGTAAAAAACAATTGACGTCAGTTTTTCATGCGTCTGTCCTGTTATTGACAATGAATTTCGTCATAACATTGTCAAAGTAGTCTGCTGATCCACCATCGCCTCTACAGACGCATGAAAAACTGACGTCAATTTGTTAATTCGACCACATTTCCAAACGTTTGAAAAGGTTTGTCAAAAATACTCTGCTACGCCTCGTTTTTAAACATGGAAATTATTATTTTCCAAGTTGTAGTGGTGGAATGATTTCACTCCATCACTCCTTCACTTCCCGTTAGACATTTGCAAACTAAAGGGATGCTCGTCGGAAAATATGGATTTAACTCCCACGGGAGACTAATGCGGACGTTACTTGAGCTTCATTGAACCCCTAAATAAAAGATACCACTTAAAACGGAGGAGCATCGATCACTTGCCACTGTCCAAGAAAGGATCCCGCGTGCACTTGTAGACCCGACTCGCTTACTCGAAAGATCAGCAGAAATCAAGCCTGAAAACAGAAGTTAAATGAGAGCGTTTCTTTTATTATTATTTCCTCGAGTCCACCCGGCCCTAAAGGATACTTTGACAGCTAGAAATGGTGACGTTTCGTCATCAACACTCTAAGTGAGACCACAATCCTTGATTTGTACCCGAGACGACGAGTATCCTCGACCTTTTCATATAGGATTCCCCCCCCCCCCCCCAAAACCGGGTTTCGAACATCAGCCGTCTAAGGCCGTTTAATAGTCGCTTGCAACGTGTCAAGATAGTTATTTTCGAGAGGTAGAACGATTTTTGCATTGTAAAGAAAATACTTTGGTTCTCCCTTAGCGATTCGATTCAGGGAAAGTCTTCGTTGTTTTTCCTTCACTAACCTATGTGATATTGTGAGTTCGAAAGCAATCAATGTAAACGAATGATTAGAGGCTCCAGACGATTTTTTTAACACAAGAAACGGAAAGACAAACGCTATCTTTCGGTAAACGGTTTCTTGACAGTAAAAGAAAAAACAATGAAGAAGAAAATTAAAAATAATCAGTAGTCACCGCTAAAATTCAAACTCTCGTTGTCTCGCATGGTGAGCCGGCGCTTATCACACCGCGCTAATTGTCCATCAGTTACCGCATGGACCAAAGTATTAATAAGTTATTTACGAACCGCAGCTCAAGTGTTTAGCTCACTCTATACCTCACTTTTGGCCAAGCAAAGTGATCTTGCCGTTTTTGACTACAGCACAACGAAGTCATGTACAGTTACATGTAATGTAAAACGTGTAGGCAGGCCTGAGTAACAAACGTTTCTTAACGTTGAACTTTTTCATTTTGCAAATATCAAAACACACCCCTGAATGGAAAAAGGCTTTATGGGCTTGTTCGAAAGCTAAACTGCCCTCACATCACAAGTGGTTCCTTCATGAGCAATGCCTCATAACACCCTACATAATTTATTTTCCAAATTCAGTGGCGCACAGCCACTTTGATTTCAACTCTCTTCACTAGCTCAGTGTTTCGAAACGTTTTCTAATTAGGTCTTCCGTGTTTGATAAATTACGTCTTTAGTCTCTGTTATTTGGCGATCTTGGTCAACTCGAAACTAGACTAAAGAGCTATTTAATGCAAGATCCTGTTTACCTCTTTGCTTCTCAGTTCACCAGTCCATGCACATCCTTCACTTGGACATTTGATGGCAAAAGAAAGAATTTTCCTTTCTGTTGCTTTGTCAGGGAAAACATCCTTAAAAATAAGAGTGAACATAATCATACCCTACTCCAGCACTAACGACTTGTTAGTAAAAGTAACAACATGTAACTTGTAGCACTATAAACCCGGGGGAGGGGGGTACTCCCTTATATGGGCTATATAGGTATGAGCGTGAGCGGCCCGAAAGGGTATGGTTTTTCAGCTGTTTTGGTCATAAATAGGGTATCGATGTTAGCTGATTTTGGCCATTTTGGTCATGAATAGGGTATGGTTTTTGCACTCTAGCCTTGATATGGGTATGTTTTTAAAAAGAAGCCACTTTTTCGTCATTATCGAAAAGAAAATGAACAAAAGCCCTTCACAAATTATGTTTACGGTAATTTAACATTGGTCTGAACTAGCGAACTTATTATAATGCAGGTCTGAAACAGGGTTTTGATTTAAAGGTTAGGTCATAAATAGGGTTTTTTATTTTTGGTGAGGTCATAAATAGGGTAGGGAATATCGCAGATTGTGGTCATAAGTAGGGTAAGGGTTTTGGGAAGCGGGCCGCACACCATCACCCTATTTTTCTGGGAGTACCCCCCTCCGGGGACTATAAATGAGAAGAAAAAGAACAAATCAAGCTTTAGTCTAGCCTGATTCTCAGACGTCCGAGGTCGTTCGCGGCCTCTATCTCCCTCTCCCGTCTGATATACTCTGTGCGAGGTCGTGTTCATGACGTCAGAGCCATTGTCAATTTCCACCAATCAGAGCGGATGTACCACATCCTGAGAAGTGTGGACATATGGTTCTCGAGCTTTTGCTGTTTCCGCTCCTGAACTCTGGAACAGTCTACCTGTTTCTATCCGCTCATGTGACAATCTAAGTTCTTTTAAATCTAAACTCAAAACTCATCTTTTTAAGAAAACTTATTATTCTTAGCGATTTTTACTTTCTATTACTTTCTTAAATGCACATTTTTAATTATTAAGATTAGTACAGATCATTTTGGCGAATTGTACAGCGCCTAGAGCAGGCATGGATAGACGCTATATAAATATTTATTTATTATTATTATTATTATTATTATTATTATAATGTATGGAATGTAATTCAAAATGGAAGGTTTCGAATTCAAGTCGGCTGTGCAAAGGCTTGCCAGGTTTTTGGCGTGGAAAAACTGTCCTCTGAACATTTCAAAGCCCTCAAAAACGTTTGTTTCTGGTATTGATGTCCTTCTCAACTTGCCAACGGGATTCGGAAAGTCGCTTGTGTTCCAGATGGCTCCTTTAGTTCACGACGCCACGATGGATTTGCAGCGAATCCAGCGATAATTGTAATGTCCCCTCTAGTGAGCCTTATGGAAGATCAAACAAATTTCTTACGGAAATTTGGCACATCAGCTGGCTCGATGGGAGAAGATAAGGCTCTGAATTTGAAGATTGAGAAAGGAGAGTGCTCCGTGGTATTTCCGTCGCCGGAGTCCTTACTAGGAAATGGTCGGTTTGTTTTGTTTAGCAAAACAAACCATGATCGAATATTACGGGAATATTATTAAAAAAAAAAAAACGCAAAAAGGGACGTCAATATAGAAATTGTCCACACCTGTACAAAAGGCTCTTCATCTAAATTGCTTTTGGACACTGTTTCCCTATTTGTTGCACCGAGTTTGTCCGGTGGAGGTGAGAAGAAATTCCTCCCAATGTTTGCACATGCTGGAAATGCCCGCACAACTACAGGAACACCTGAATTCCTTACTGCTGTATATCCAACCATCGAGACTGTAGGAGGTAACCCTGTCAGACTTGTAATCTCCCTTGCCGTTGCCGGCGAAGGAAACCTTGTTTGATCTTGAGGTGGATTTGTAGGAAATAGAGCTTTCTTCACTAGCTTCGCTTCCAGCGATCTCACGACAGATACTTCCGAATTTGATCTCGACTCAATCCCCGCTTTATGCGAGCCACGGCGTTTTTAGGCAACTCTGCCCTTAACTCGTCTTCGAGACTTTTGAGATTTCACATCATTTTTTTCGATCTTTTTCAACTTTGAGTGGCATTTTCTTTTGCAAACATATTGCAAGTCTTCGTTGGAAGTTTGTAATTCACCGCCTAGGCTTGCAGAGTTCCTCGCAAAGCGCCCAAAAGCGCTATTCTATCGTTTGTTTCGAGAAATTCAGCGCAAAACAAGCACTGAATCGAGTTCGTCTGAGATAAGACGGCTTTCTTCGGGGTAGAAGTTAAAAACAGAGCTAAGGAATATTCGCTTTGCCAAATCTGATCAAGGAAAAACCCGCGTGAAATAGATTTGTTGACTTTTCCACGCTTCATTTCTTACGCGCGTTGTGATTGGCTCTTGCTATACAGTAGGTGCTCTGATGTCATGAACACGACCTCCCACAGAGTATATCAGACGTGAGAGGGAGAGAGGGGCCGCGAACGACCTCGGACGTCTGAGAATCAGGCTAGCTTTAGTCGAACTACTGGGTGAGAAAACCAGAGGGGCACATACTACTTTAGAAAACGATGAAGATGTCCCAGACTCCGGCCAAAACATGCATCACTATGTCATAGTCCCGGGGAGGGGGGTGGGGGGAAGGGTTACTTCCACAAAAGTTAGGTGGGGGTGTGCGGCCCACTTCCCAAAACCCTTACCCTATTTATGACCAAAATCTGCGTTGTTTGCTACCCTATTTATGACCTGACCAAAAATTCGATAGCCTATTTATGACCGTTGCGGCTGACACAGTTGCTCCAAGCATAAGTTATGAAGGGCTTTTGCTGACGGTCTTATTGACAACGATGAAAAAGTAGCTTCTTCTAAGAAACGTACCCAATTCAAGAGAAGAGTGTGAAAACCATGCCCTATTTATAACCAAAATGGCCAAAATCGATACCCTATTTATGACCAAAACGCCCGAAACACCCTACCCTTTGGGGCCGCACATAACTATATAGCCCATATAAGGTAGAACCCCCCCCGGGGGGTCATAGTTTTCCTTTTCTACAACCTAGGCACATAACTTTTGGAAAGTTCTTTGTTGTTCCCAATATAAACGGAAAAATAATTAGAAGCTCCCACAAGATAGATATCAAGATAGATAAAAAACAAAAGATATCAACTGAGAAATAGTGGCAAAAGTCCATTACAGACATGTAGCGACTAGAACTTTCTTTTCACGTTTCTCCGTGACCCCAGGGAATTATGCAACCCACTCTGTAGTACTTAAGCGTTCCTCATTATGCGTAGTTTTGTGTTTCATTTTCCCCAGTTCTTCTTAGCACTGAAAGTTCGATCTGCTGGTTTCTACCGCGTCTTCCTCAGCTGTCTCACTGTTGTGAGTCCTGAAGTACAAATTCTAGAATTCGAGTCGCCACAGTTTTGTAAGTTTAGTTGCTCCTTTGTCAGGTTTTTGTGACGTTATATTTTGTACTTAAATAATTTGTCTCGTTTATTTTTCAGTTGAATCACACACACACATCACACACCTACGATCACTTTTGTTTCCCTCGTGTTTGCGCCCAGTATGATTAAACTCGTGCATTCAAGCTCTGACGTCTGTAGCGCTTACTAGACCTACAAGACATGTCTACCTCTAACCGTGCAGCACATTCTTATAGTTCAATGTAGGTTGATTCTTTTATCGTCTAAAACGGTTTTCTACAAGCAGCATAGGCTCGATTACCAGCCGCTGTTCGGAAAAAGAGCCCGCGCTCCTCCCCCGAACTCACGGCTGGACTCGTGGACTTGGCATTGTTAATTTCAACCAATAAGAAACCTGCCTGCCTGAATCGAGCAGGCTGCATAAATTAGCTTTCTCGCAGTAGCAAAGGAGCTGTTCGATATGAAGTGCGATCGCATTAGTGGGATATTTAACCAAATACCGTCAACTGATGAAATCTTGCCTGATCTAAACCATAGTAGCATATACAACACGAAAAATAGTCAACAGACTTATACGTTAGAATCTATATTTGAATCATGGGGTACCAGAATATGAGATAACGAACAAAGTAAACAAAGGGAGGAATAAACGCAAACATCCATTTCAAGAAACAAAACACCCAGTCAAATTAATGTGTACCTTAGTCTCCTTCAAGAGAAGCAACACCAGTCTCTGGCGAAGCCAGACAAAATTAAATTTTTAAATGAGCCAAAGCAAACCGAACAAGCAAAACATAAACATGGTGTCAACACCATTTACACCAACATATGTGTGACCTTTGACATGACAGTTGCTACAGTATAGTCAAACAGCTCTGCTCTACTTTAAAAAAAAAAAAAAAAAAAAACTCTTCTATAGAACACAGCATGTAAAGCCCTTCCGCAACAATAATGTGAAAAAATGCCACAAATTTTACGAGCCGTAGGCGTCATATGTGCCTGCCTATGATTGTCATCAGATGACATTTCCGGCCACCTGAAGCGCCGCAAAAATTACATTATGAAGATACGTCACAGACATGCTTTGCCGCTCACGCGTCCAGCCGTCTCTTCTCGGGGAGGAACGTAGACCGGACTCGAGAAAGCGGCGGAAATCGAGCCTACAAACAGCACTCCTACGGGTCATATTCTGACATAAATTGGTCACTGAACTTCCCTAAAATAAAATTACTTACCCGGTCTTTGTCCAGATCCTCCCTGTCGGCCGGACAACATATAGGTTGGTGTTCAGCTCCTTGCCTGTTAAAATTAAAAGTGTGAATATAAATGAATATAACTGATAAATTACTCTTTATATTTCTTTTTATAGTTATATCTATATACTTTTTTATTGTATTTCATTTTATTTTATTTATTTTCTCTCCTCTTTACATTATTTTTCCTACAACCGATTTAATGCATAATAATTCTTGTAACTACTCAGCTCGTTTAGTTCTTACTATTCTGAGTAGTTTTTTTTTTTTTTTTGGCTTATTTAAGTTTAATTTATTTTTTTGCTATATGATATTCTATGTATTAAGCAAAATAAAATGGTTGTTGTTGTTATTGTTGTTGTTAAACAAAAAAAGGTTAAATTCTTTTCTTTCCTGGTAAATTAAACATGTACGTTAAATGTCGACACTAGCTCATAACCTTGAGGGAATACTTCTAATAATAACTGTATACTGGTTTCAACAAAAATATATAACGATAGTTCATCGGCCTCGTGATCTTCCCTCCTTCACACTGATACTTATTGGAAAGCTTACTAAGACAAAGAAACATATAAAAAATCGAGGAATCATATAGAGAAATAGAAAATAGAGTTAACAAAAGAAAGTCCAGCCTTATTTAACAGCTTCATGCCATATGAATTGCTAATAACTGTTGTGATAGCTGAGGGATCATTAGTATTCAAACAGCTTCCGCTTTCGGTTTCTTTATGTTTGAGGCCCGTTCCAAACGCCGCTCCATTCATGCGCCGAACCTAACTGATGAGTTAAGTACGGTAGAAGAGCGGCGTTTGAATCAGTTTGGTTCGGCAGGTTAGGCTTGGTGCGGCAAACAACATGAAATTCGGCAGGGTCTGTCGCACTATGTGACGTTGGAGCGGCAGCTGATTCATACGGCGTTCTCCTCATGTGTTGAACCTAATGCATAAATTACTGTAATGTATACCTCGATTTATGAGAAACGGGACTGTATAAGGGAGTTCCTTTAGCGCAAATTAATTTTTTGCTTTTTCTTCGTGATAATAGCCCAGCTTATGAGATTTCCCTTTAACAAGTCGAATTAACCGGGAGAAACCCTGTCTAAATACAAACACTGAGCCTTGAGTTTGAATTTGCTTCCCTAAATATTGCTATAACAGCGAAATGTTAGTCACAGCTTTTCTATTTGGACAGAGTTCTTGAATTCAGAACACATATTTTCTCGTCGAAAATTGTTACCACCGGCTTCCCAAATTAGGTTCGACGCAAGTACGCCGTCTGAACCAGCCGTCGCTCCAAAGTCGCTCTAAAGTCGAACTTTATCAAGTTTGGTTCGGCGCGTGAGTGGAGCGGCGTTCGGACCGGGCCTAAGTCAATGAATTAAAATATTTCACGCATAAAGAACTTAGTTGATCTGAAGAATTTAAGCCCGACGCAACGAAAACGCGACGTGTTAAGCTGAAAGTCAGATAGCCCAATTATGAACCGATCTTGATATCAGTTGGTTGTACTCATCAAATTATCTAAAATTTACATGAACCGCAAGACTTAACTTAACTTTTTCACTGACTGAAGGTTGAATATTGATATCCAATTCATACTTGCAAAATGAATTGCTTACAACAGTCTGGATGATCAAAATCGGCCCAGGAAACTTAAAGAAGTTCAATTATAACATAATAAGGTAAATTAGGCCGCATTTAGTTGCACAGGAAAATATAAGCGGGCACATTCACTCATAAGTGAGTCCAATCAAGCGGCTGAGAAACGCAGGACCAAATCAAAAGCCATATCTGCTTTCCACCTGCATTTCCCGGTCTTTCTAGGTGCACTTTATCGTGCTTAAGATAATGTTTACACCATTAGTGAAGACTAGGCCTAACGAAGACCATTCAGATGTTTACAAATCACAATGAAATTTCAGTGTAGCTAGAAGTCGCACCTTCTAAAATGTTCCTCGAGGCATTCTTTACAAAACCTGTGACCGCACCTCGTTTGAACAGGTTCCTTGAGCGGCAAATGACATATTAAACAGAGATTTTCATCTTCAACTGCATTCACAAAGTCCTCATCGCAACCCGAAGGTAGCCGATTTCCGGGAGCTTCCGCCATGTTGTAAATTATGACCGGGTCGGTACAAAACGTGGACCCCCCAATCTGGACCCCCTACTGGACCCCCTTTTGGACCCCATCTGGACCCCTTCTGGATCCCCTTCTGGACCCCCATTTGGACCCCCTTCTGGACCCCCTTCTGGACCCCGTTCTGGACCCCCATCTGGACCCCCTATTTTTTCTTCCCGAAAATACGGGCTCCTGCTTTAAATAATTTAACTTGGAACATAACACAATGAAGTCTATTTAATCAGTGAGCAAAATTTGAAGAAAGTAATGAATTCACGCAGCACTGTGTCTAGAATAATATACTGGCTGCGGCTGCACTATCAGAGTTAACCGGGTTATTTCTAATTAATCAATTACGATTAACCGGGTTACCGAAAAATCGTGAGTGGCCGCTATTTTCGACAGTTCACTGAACTTAAACCGGGTTAACGGTTACCATGGAAATTAATTATAGAACAATAGATTATTTAACCGAGTGAGGTTAATTTTAAACTACCTTTCTGCGTGGTCTAACCCAGGTTAGTGGTCTCTTATCAGTGCCGTACATTGGCTTTTTCGTGAAATGTGTCAGTCATTACGGTCTGTTAATGAGAGTATATTGACCATAATGAAACAAATTTGGACTCAAATGAATGGATATTTTCTGTAAATGAACAGCAAAAGGTGTAAAGCAATGCGCAGTATTTGTGAGTACATGCAAGCCAATAAGAGAAAGGTGCGGCTCCCATTATCGAGTAGATAATGTAGCGATTTATCTGATGGATAGTGTTATCGCGGGTGTTTTATCCTCTTTTTGAACAACTTGAACCTGTTAAAGAGCTCACGAAGGCCTCAACGCCTGCAGCACGCTTCCGGAAGCTACAGTGACAAAAGCAAAAGTAATTGTTTGATCCCCAGGCTATCTACACAGGTTGAGTGGAGGCGTGCTTACCCCTATACAATGTTAACACGATTTTTTTTGCCGATAAAATGAAAGACAAGCGTCTCCGTCTGTGCCACATGCGACACATACATATTTTAATGTTCCATTACAAACGTTGTGTACAACCATATATATATTATGCTTACTCCTCGAAGGAGGAGTAAGTTTACTTATTATCACTTATTACTATAGGCGCTCTAAATTGTTTTGTATTCATAACCAACACAAACATTGCGGATTGACCAAAGGCAATATACAATGTAAGGTTAAAACCGAAGCTTTTTGAAGAGATGACTTTGAATAATCCCCCGTCATCTCTCTGGGATCTTGTGGAAACTAAAAATGCCTTCACGGCTTTATTCTCTCGTGCAAGGTGCGAATCCAGTTTTTTTTTTTTTTTTTTTTTTTCCTTTTCGTTTTTTTGTTTTTTGACGAGTCTTAAATGTTCATGAAGATAGAGTAAGGATGAGGGATTCGTTGTTTAGATAATAGTAAATAGGGAAAGACGAAGATTAGATCACTGGAAACAGGGTGTAATGAAATTAAAGACAATAGAAGCAGGTATTATTTCATTGCATTTAATCTTGACTTAGCCAAACACTAAGTTCTAAACAACATCCAAGGTCCTACATCAACTGAATACGAGTATTCATTTACAGAGGACTTCTAGCTGGAATATGGTAACCGAGGCAGGAGTTACTTCATATTATAAACTACAAGGTGCCTTTTTTCACCCACGCAGTTTGCTGAAAGAAAGTTGCGATCTTTCATGGGTCAATATTTATTTTTTCATAAAGGGCGTAAAATTATAGAAATATCGCTGTATGTTCTATAGCTGTTCTAACAATGAAAACGATCTAGGGAGATTTTTATGTTACCAACAATAACCGTTGAGAAAGACCATTGATTGTTGGCGCGAAAGCAATTTTGTTTATTTACATGGTATTTGTTTGTTTGTTTGTTTGTCTGCTTTTTTAATTAAGTCTGTATTTTCATGGGATCTAAGTGTCTTGTTTTTTGCTATTTTGAAAGCTCGCCACGTGTGAAATAACTATTGAAATCGGTACCTAAACCTGTTAAACTGATCATAAACTGACTAATTCCAATTTGTAACTGGATTTACTTAACAAGTTGACCCGATTTCCTCTTTCGAGTCATTTCCATTCACGTAGTAACTATACAGTAAAAGTTGTTTTATATCTATTGTGGCGAAACACGTTCACGTTTGCAGGCGCGGAAAGTTATGGCGGGCTGACTTCAACTTGGATAAACAGAACGTCATCTACAAGGTAACGCCTTGAATAAAGTGTTTTGTGAGATATAGCACACCCACACTCTTCGTTCTCCTCTTTCACAGGTCTTGCAAAAGCTTTTGGTTTATTGTCTGGAATTAACAGGCCCGTAATGTTTTGCCGGTCAACTGGATCTTCCTGTTGATCAATCAATGTAAATTTCAATTTCATTTTGAAAGGCCAGGGTAATATAGCATCATATTCACCTTTCATTACAACAATGAACACTGACAGGCGATGGCTAAAAAACCAATCGTCGTTAGGATAAATACGTACTTTTAACTTGTATCCATAACTTTCTGTTCTATCTGTATAGAAAGGAACACTTTCTTTACTGATTTTTCCTCTGATCTTTGCTTGTCTCACAGCTACACTAAAGTTGTTAATTCTCCAGATAAATATTCGGCTCTCTAGTTTCTGTACAACTTTCCGTGTTGCTTCAAGTTTCCATCCTGTCTCATTTAACTTTACTTGCGTCTCATTTAACTTAATATGTGTATCATTTAATTTTGCGTCAGTGTCATTTAACTTAGCTTCTGTTTTGTTTAACTTAACCTCTGTGTTAGTTAATTTTACACAAGCTAAATCAAGATGAAATCTCGTGGCAGACTGAAGATGGGAATCCACCTGAACTCGCTGAACCTGCAAGTAAAGATGAAGTTTCTAAAGATCGTTGCAAACTTAGCAGTAACTTCTTCTCTCAAGTTAGCTAGCAATAAATGCTTGGTACTTATGCCGCGGACAAAGCCAAATTAGCATGTACGAATTCAGCGCTGCAGTAAAATCACGAAATATAGATGTTTCAATTGCTCGTAACGTATAACACAACGAAAAATCTAAAGCGCTCTATAACAGTCGCAAACTGTTTTCACTTACAGTTATCTCGGGAAGGGATTTCTTAACGAAACGTAAAAAGGCCGACGCAAAGAGATATCAGTCACTTTTCCGTAATCACCAAGTTCATGGATGATCTCAGCGCGGATCGAAGGAGAAATCACAAATCCTGTTGAATACAGTATATATGATTCTCCTTGGACTTGGCTGAGGTAACATGAACATACGATCAAGCAATAGTGAGCTACCACGACCCAGAATTTGTTAGCATTGTCGCGTACATTTGTACGCTTGACGGTTCTCCAAAAGCTGATGTACTCACCTTGGTTTCACATCCCATCTTTTCATAAGGGCAAGAGATTAAGGTTAGTGGACAATCACATTCAGTATGATTTCGATTCTGAAAGGAATAAGAAAAAAAAAATCACTTGACGAACGAAGAAACAAGTCAACCAACATGGGATTAAAAAATCAAACACTGCTTAAAGTCTGCTGCCAAGGGCACATTCCTTTCCCTTTGTTTACCCCGTCCCAATCAGGGCTGCGGACTTAGGACCCAGAGAAGGTTGACAGAGACTTGAACGGCTACCAGAGAGACCTTTTATCAAGTAGTTAGATAACTTATCGGCAAGACGCTACAATGGATTAAAACATTCGTTAATTAGGCTACTTCCTCTCAAATGCTTAAGCCTGCGTGCGGGAAGTCTGCTTGAAACTTGATAAATGATCTCAAGACGACAAAATATAAGACTCATTAGGCTTATGGCCTGTCATCCAGTTTTTGAGACATTTACGATATTTTATTTAAATCGCCCTCGAGAAACTGTAGTGTATTTTGGCGTGAAAAAGAGTGTTCGTAAATCTATGATCATGAACTCGGACGAGAAAAGAAAAATTTATTTGAGAGCGTTGCCGTTGACGTGACACGAAACAGTTAGCGTCGTAGTTCGCTCCCCAAGGGAGCCATTCCGTTTACTATTAGCTTGTCATTACACATTGAGCCGGCGTCGATTGGCTCCAAAGTAATTTTCACGTGATCTCCAACTGATCTTTACAAACAAAGGGTAAGGTTTGTGCTGTTTGTTTCAGCAGACGTTCGTAGGGAATGAAGATTGCGTGACGAGCTTAAAGAGCATCTGGGTAAGAGGCTAAATATAACTACCACCTGACCAACCACAGAATAGATTGGGACTGCTCACTGTATCACACTTAGTACAAAACACATTTAGAAAAGCAGGAAACTGTTTGGCCAACTTCGAACAAACACCACTCAACCTTATTCAGAGAGAAAACTGAAATTCATTTTTCTACAAGGCGTCCTGATGAATTCTGGTGTCGTCGTCGTCATCATTGGTTAAGCTCCCCAGCAACATCGCGCAAGTGTTCTATCGGAAATATTGCAGCGACTGCACTACCGTGTGCGGGTTATGAAATCAAATAGTAGACTACAATATTTCCATATTCCACATACAATTGCATACAATCCTGGCCGTATAGGAATTCCGGCACTGTCTTCATCTAGTCGATCAAAACCTAGAAATGTTTCAACTAAAATGTCTCACACTGCAGGCCGAAAATTTGACAAGTAAGCTCGATTAATGCAGCTACGTCAGCCAAAAAGGCAAAATTGAAAGTCTTACCATTTCCCTTGGAATTGAAGCCCCGCAACTATTGGGACAAGTTACCGGAAACTTGCTGCACTTTCCAAAGTGATCCTGCAAGAGAAAAACCACTTACAACTTTTTAAGAAATCGCAATGTGTAGGAACTGTGCCTTTTTTTTTCTTATAGGGGTGGCCTGCTACTTCCCTTGTTAAATCCAGTTGAATTCCAGAGTACATGTACACACTAAAGCTTAGAAATGCAGCGAATGTAGCCTTCAGGTTTGATAGTCTTAATGATAAATTATGCAACCACAAAACAAGTGAACATGTACAATCTTAGCAAACTGACAAATCACAATCGATATGCAAAACGAACTGCTTTCTTTGGTTTGCAACAGCATAATTTATATAAGAGAAAAACGAATTTTACTAATTTCATTCAGGCAGTTGAGTAATTGATAGCTAAAAATAACATGCTACAAACCCTTTCGTCAAGTCTGACGTTGTTATGAAAATTGTAATTTTCTCATCAAATTAAATCATACGTTACCTGCATCTCACACTCTGGATGTGGCTCACTGCAGTGATCACATGTAAGGATTCTCCACGTGCACTTGATGGTCACGTGTTCCTCGAGATGTCTCCTTTGCATTGTCACGTGACAGTTTTCGTTGGTACAGTGGACAAGTTTTAAAAGACAGGATGCCAAGTGAACCTGTTACACAAAGAAATATGCGCATCAGCGGTTTCAGTATATTCTTAAATTAGAGCATTTAGTCAAGTCAGCACCGCTAAATAAATAAATAAGAATAACTTAAAGCGAAATAAAATAAATAAAAGTCAAATCTGAAGTGAAAGGTTTACCAACACCTCCAGGAAAATGCTGAACTGTGCACATAGTTCAGTGTTTTTTTGTTTTGTTTTTTTTTTCTATAAAGCCATTAAGTAGAAAAGGCTTTTTACCTCTTTGCTTCTCAGTTCACCAGTCCATTGACAACCATCGCTTGGACATTTGATGGCAAAAGAAAGAATCTTCCTTTCTGTTGCCTTGTCAGGAAAAACATCCTAAGCAACGAGTGAAAATAGCATATCATCCTGTACTCGAGCACTCAAGACTGGTAAAAGTGAGAACGGATGAATTGGAATTCTATATTGTTAAATTAGAGGGCAAATAACAAATCTTGCTTCATTCGAACTATTAAGCTAGAAAACCAGCTGGGGTAGGATACATGCTATTTTGAAACAATGAAAATATCCCAGAATCTGGCAAAGGTATGCATTACTGTTTAATCGTTTTCCATTTCTACAACCTCAGACTCATAATTTTAAGATGCTCGATGCTGTTCCCAATTTCAACTGGAAAATATTTACACGCTAACATAAAGAGATACCAAGAAATAGCAAAAGTCCATAACAGACATGCCCTCCTCCGATCCAGCGTCACAGAATTCTCCAAGTTCAACGTAAGTTGATTATTTTGTATCCTCTAATCGTGGGCACTGAACTTCTGTAAAACAAGATTAATTATTTACCCGGTCTCGGTCCAGACCCTCCCTGTCGGCGGGACAAGTTATAGGTTTTTCTTGAGCTCCTTGCCTGTTCAAAGGAGTTAATAAAAAGAAAACGAGTTAAATGCTTTCCTTTTTTAGCGCAGAAAAAGCCTGGTGAATTCAGTTAATATATAAAATCGGTCTATACTAACTCACAACCTTAGTGGAAGAACTACTGATTATTTATAGCTGTGTAGTGTTTTTAAGTAAAATAGCGACTGTTTCGTCGTGATGTTGAATTATTCACACTGGTTATTATTAGGATGCTTGCAGCAGAAAGAAACAAATACTGAATAAGTAGATTGGTATTGATTGTGTTCCTAAAACTACGTCCAAAAAATAAAGCCTATGTCCCAATCTCGTGAACACTTCTTTACAAAAATGCGTCTTTTAGGAGTATTGTTTGAGACTAGACGAGTCTTTTTAGGGAATTAAATAGATTTAATAGAAGAAAGTCAAGCTTAATTTAAACGCTTCATTCCTGATGAATTGCTGTTATGATAGCTGAGGAATCATTAGAATTCAAACAGCTTCCGCTTTCGGTTATAATTGTGTCAAGTTGTTTTAGTTAATGAAATATTTCAGTTGATATCCCATATATATCTTTCAACTGAATAGCCTGCAACGCTTCCGGTTGATAAAAATCGGCCCAGGAAACTTGAACATATCAAGCTAAATTGTAAAGGCAAACATACTTACCGCCGTACGCGCACTCAATTGCCAGTGATAAGAGTTTAAACAAGCGGTTGAGAAACGCAGGACAGAATCAAAAGCCACATCTGTGTTTCCGCCTACATTTGTCAGTCGTTATATTTACTGTATCTGGATCGTCCTTAAAATTCTGTTAACACCACTAGTCAAAACTAGGCCTAACGAAAGCCATTCAGATGTTTAAAAAGTACAATCAAATCGTAGCTGGAAGTCGCACCTTCTAAAATGTTCCTCGAGGCATTCTTTACAAAACCTGTGACCGCATCTCGTTTGAAATGGTTCCTTGAGTGGCAAATGACATATTAAACAGAGATTTTCATCTTCAACTGCATTCACAAAGTCCTCGTCATAACCTGAAGGTAACCGATTTCTGTGAACGCTAGTACCCGCCATGTTGTAAATTATCACTTGAAAGAGAAAGCTTCCTGGGGTCAAACTAAACCCTCACCTCAAGTCTCATATTTAGTGTCGCTGGGATTGTGTGACCGTCTCACACAAGCTGCTACTCTTTGAAGTACTGTAAATATGTTAGAAAACTAAAACGAGACAAATGAAACCGTCCCATCCCTTTCTCTTGACGAAGAAAGGCCAAACCTCCATACTTTGCAACCACAATTACTTACACGTACGATGTAATTTATTCAATTAGTCTCTGTTAGTATAAAACTTGTGATGATGAGCTTACAAGGTTCGCGCCACTTTTTCGTTCAATCAGAAGTAAAACCAAAACCAAGCATGACTTGCTCGTACGTTTTCCCGCGCTTCGCATTCACTATACGTTTCTTCACTCCCAGTTTTGATTGGTTTATTGGATTGTGTCCTTTGTGATTTGCCAGAGTGATTAGAGTGAGTTTCAGAGTGAGAAAATGTCGGATCCAAGCCATCTTCCCGGTTCGCTGATTGATTTCGCTGCTTGATTTGTACTCAGTGGTTTAAAAGCACTCTAAAAATATTATGGTGGAACCAAGTTCTACGATCACTCGATCATTACGAACATCCATTAAATGTAATAATACGAACAGTTTTGTTTTTCGAAACAGAAAGCCCATGTTTTCCTTTACATTGCAAGGTTGTGCTCGCTTAATACAGTCATAAGTTAATACGGATAATGAAATTTCTTTTGAAATACTGACAATTTAGTTTCCGAATGACCGGGTTTCATGATCAGTGTAATTAATAGCTGAACAAGAAAATAACTTTTAAGAGGCTGAATTATAAAAACCGTGTACTTCCACAGTTTACAAATATATAATTCACTTCTTACTTTTTACATCCGCGTCAGAGAGATGAATATGTCAAATTTGTAAAGATAATCCGTGAAAGAATCAAATGAAGCAATGCACAGTATTTGCGAGTGCATCAATAACAGAAAGGTGATACCACTATCGGGTAGATAGTGTTATCCCCGTTTTGAACAACTGGAACCCGCAAGAACGCTTTCGGGGTGTATAGTGATAGTGAAAAGTGATTGTGTGATCCCCATGCCATGTGCAGCGATTGGGCGGAGGTGTGCTTAGCCCTAAACAATGTTTACATTGTCGCCCATAAAAGGAAAGACAAGCATCCCGTCATGATCAAAGCCTTATATAACACCTGTATATACTAGTTTACCTGAATGGTACAAAATGCTGTCGAAGGGAAGGAGGATGTAAGGCGTGTCAATGCAGAGCAGTGTTGTTCCCATACAGAACTCCTCATCGTCGGTAACAGTAACAAACTGGTTAATTTAACTTAACGGATTACAGCACTCAGCAGCAGTAGGCTTCACTACATTTTTCATTGCTCTCTTACGGAGCAAACTCACGCTCTTATACCAGTACATCCGGAATTTCCAGAAACTTCTCTAAAGAATATTGATTAACTAGCATTGTTGCAAGGTTTCTAAATGCGAATATTACCTGAGAAATAGAACATTCCTGAAGGTTTTAGGCCACGGCTGAATAACTTCCACTTCGCGATTTTAACAACAACAAGCCGTAATTTTTGCGAAGGATTGGGATGCAGTGTATTCTTCCCCCGTGTCATTTCCAAAATGTTGACTACAGTTGTCCAGATAAAAAATGTAAACAGTACCGCTACAATCTGTGATTTTTTTTATTTTTAAACTTCAACAGATCGCAAATAACACTTGATGAGAGGGAACTCTGCTTCAACTATAAAACAGATGCCTGGTTAAAAATCAAAATTTTGCTCGCTGTTGTATCAATTGACACAGTTAAACATCATCAGTAGCTTAAGCTTTTTCACGAGTGATTACAACTGGTTTACCTCTACACTTCTGGTTTTGCGAGCTTCAACACTTACGGTAACCTAACCGGATAAAATTTTGAACTGACTTGGTTCTCTATCACGGCGAGCGCCTTTGAATTACAATAACTTCTTCGTTTCTGTAACTTTCCAAATGACTCCTGTTAGTATTAGATGAGACTCCACAAGAGTGATGTGTTGGATATTCTAGACTGATGTTATTACTATTATATTTATATTTAATTTTTTTTTTCTTTTTCTGTGGTTTGGGTGGCCATTTGTAAGGGAACTTGTTCCTGTTTTTGGCTTTCCCCCTCAGCTTTATATATATATGAATATGTATGTATTTCTGTTGAGAAAAATGATTAAAGCAAAATAACCACAATTCCTTGCGCCTTTGATCTTACCGCTACCACAATTCCTTCCGTTTCGAAAAAACGTGTTCACGGTCCCTATAATGTGACCTTTTCCCGATTAGAGAGCTGCCTCGTTTGTTCGCTTTAGGCTCACTCACTGCGGCAACAATTAATGTTCCGTTACAAGCAGAAAAGATTGAAATAATTTATTTCCTTCTTTTCATTCATTCATTCATTCATTCAAAAACGTTTTTTACACTCACATATACAAGCTATGCTCTCACTTCATGTATTCGGCAATATGGAGAAGTAATGTTCACTTATTATTAGAGGTGCTCAGAATTGTTTTGCATTCATAACTGACATAAACCATGCGTCACATTGCGGAGCTACCATTTACCCAAATGCAATTTTCAATGTAAGGTTAAAACCTAAGCCTTTTATTTTAAAGAGGTGAGTTTGAATAATCCTCCCATCTCCCTGTACTGGGGTCTGGTGGAATCTAAAAATGCCTTCAAGACTTTATTTCCCGTTTTTTTTCTTTCTTTCCTCTTCTTTTTTGTTTTTGTTTTTTTTTTGGACGAGTCTTAACTTAGATTTTATGAAGATAGCGTAAGGATGAGGGATTAGTTATTTACGTAATGGTAAATAGGGAAACAGGGAGTAACGAAATTAAAGACAATAGAAACAGGTATCATTTCATCGCATTTAATCTTAGCTTAGCCAAACACTAAGTGCCAAACTACATCCAAGATCGCACATCGACTAAATACAAGTACCAATTTACAGCCTACTTCTATGATCTAGTTGGAATGTGGTCAACCGGGGCAGGAGTTATTTCATATTATGGACTGCAGGGAGAGACGTCGCTGGAACGGCTGCCTTTTTCACCTACGTAGTTTGTTAAACGATAATGACGATTTATTAATATTAATTCTTTCAAAGAGGGCGTATAATACATAGATAACTCCCCGTGTGTTGGTTTTCAATGCAATTAAGAAACATTTCTAACGATGAAAACGATTTAGGGAGATTTTCTCCGATTCCAAAAATAACCATTGAGAAAGGCTATTGATTGTCAGGGCGATATTGCTTCACTAGAAAACAATTTTGTTTATTTACATGCTATTTGTTTGTATTTTAATGAATTCTGCATTTTTATTGGATCTATGTCTTATTTATTTATTTATTTATTTTTTTTCCATTTTGATAGCTCGCCACGCATGAAATATCTTTTTGAAATCGGTGCACAAACTTGCTTAACTGATCGTAAACTGACTAAACTCAGTGTAACTGGATTCACCTAACATATCAGGGACTTTAAGATATGGTACGGCTAGGCTGTGGTACGGCGGCAAATTGTGAAGATCGCTTGATCGGAAGATCGGAATAGTCTGCTTATGGACTATGGAATAGTCTGCCCTTGAATATTAGACAATCGCTCTCCCTTAATCAATTTAAATCTAAGTTGAAGAACTATGATTTTGACAGTGGTTTTATATAAATTTTATTTTGTTTTTATACACGGCTTCCTTGTAAAGCAGGTTTTTATCATTTCTCTTATTCTAGTAGTTATTTACAATATTAAATTAGTTAGGTAGTTAGATTTATTTAAATTAAATATTGTATAGTCCTGAAGGAAATACCGTGTCTAAATAAAGATTTTACCTTTACATTACACGCGTCGCGGTACGCCCACCCCCCCTCCCCCTCCCCCCACGTACTCTTCACTACGTGAGTAAAAGCCTGTTTTTAACTTCGCAGTTTAACGCTTTTTATTTCACTGTTTTAACAGCCTAGTTCAAAGACAAAGTACTCAATCATAAAAATCCGTTCTAAAATAATTGTTTCTTTGTCATTTGTAGGGAAAATTTGAGCGATTTAAACATCTACCGTGAACGACAGTCATATTTGTACCGGGCCGAACAGCCGCAGAGACGGAAAACTTCGTTTATACTAACCTGATCTGTAATTGTTTAATGCTGTTCAAAATTATATAAGAATCAAAAGTTCGGTATTTTCGGGCTTGTCGCCATGACGTTGTATAAACACCATGCCCGTGCTGAAATCGAGCTTTTTATCAGTGTTATTTTATTTTGTGGTTGGAATTACAGTCGGTTCTAAAACAGCTGAGAGTCAAATCTAATTTCTGGTACAGAAAGAGGAGATTCTCGTCATTAATCTAGCCAAAGCCGTACGAAAGTAGAAAAATTAAAAGTCCCTGGTTTCCTTGAACGAAGCCATATTTTGTAAAGATTTGCTGTACAGCGAAATCTTAATTCGTTCGAGTTTTGCGGAGAAAACGGGGTTGCCAGCCTAGTCCCCTACGGCCAAAGTAGCCGTAGTAGTAGTTCGCCGTAGCGTACCTTGAAGTCCCTATTGTTTGGTTGTAAAAGTTGTTTTATATTTATTGTGTCTGGATATGTTCAAGTTTGCAGGTGCGGAAAGTTATCACGGGCTGATCTCAACCTGAATAAATAGAGTGTCATCTACAAGGTAACGCCTTGAATGAAGTTTTGCGTTAGGTATAACAAAACACCCAAACGCTTCGTTCTCTTCTTTCACAGGCCTTGCAAAGACGTTTGGGCGAGTTTTTGATAGTACACACAGGGGCGAAATGTTTTGCCGTTCAACTGGATCTTCCTGTTGATCAATCAATGAAATATTTACTTTCTTTTTGAAAGGCCAGGGTAATATACCGTCATATTCACCTTCCATTACAAAAATGAACCCCACCAGATGATCCTCAAAAGACCCCGCAAAGCCGTTAGGATGAATACGTACTTTTAACTTGTATCCATAACGTTCTGCTCTATCTGTGTAGAAAGGAACACTATCTTTACTAGGTGTTTCGTCAATTGTTGCTTGTCTCCCAATTTCACTAAAGCTGTTAATTCTCCAGATAAATATTTGTGTCTCGAGTTTCTCCACTACTTTCCGTGTTGCTTCAAGTTTCTCTTCTGTCTCATTTAACTTTACAAACGTTTCATTTAACTTACTATGTGCATTATTTAATTTTGCGTCAGTGTCATTTAACTTAACTTCTGTGTTAGTTAATTTTGCACAAGCTAAATCAAGATGGAGTCTGGTGGCTGATTGAAGATGGGAATCCACCTGAACTCGCTGAACCTGCAAGTAAAGATGAATTTTCTAAAGAACATTGCAAACATAACAGTAAGTTCCTCTCTCACGTAAGCGGTGGCGGATGCTTGGCACTTACGGACAAAGCCAAATTGGCAAATACGGACTGCGTTTCTCCATCAGTGGCAAATTTACCGATACAGTACAATCGCAAAATACAGATGTTTCAAATGCTCTCAAGGTATAACATTTCGAAGAATCTAAAAAAAATTCTACAGCAATCGTGAAATGTGTTCACTTACAGCTGTCTCGATCAGGAAATGATTTTTTAAGGAACGTATAAATCAAGGCCAACGTAAAGACATAATTTTTCCGTGATCATCAAGTTCAAAGATGATCTCAGCGTGATCGGAGGAGAAATCATAAATCCTGATGAATAAAATATAAATGATTCTCCTTGGACTGGGCTGGGATAACATGAACATTCGATCAAGCAATCGTAAGCTACCACGACCCAGAATACCTTTCGCATCGTCACGTACGCCTCTGCCCTTGCGTCCTCCAAAAGCTGATGTACTCACCTTGGTTTCACATCCCATCTTTTCATAAGGGCAAGAGATTATGGTTAGTGGACAATCATATTCAATGTGATTTCCAATCTGAAAAGAATAAAAAAAACAACAACAAACAAACAAACAAACAAACACTTGACAAACGAAGAAACGAACCAACCAACATGGGATTAAAAAATCAAACACTGCTCAAAGTCTGCTGCCAAGGGCACATTCCTCTCTCTTTGCTTGCCGCGTCCCAATCACGGCTGCAGACTTTGGACCCAGAGAAGTTTGACAGAGACTTCAACGGATACCAGAGCGACCTTTCAACTAGTAATTAAATAACTTATCGGCAAGAGGCTACAGAGTGTTAAGACATTCGTTAATTAGGCTAGTTCCTCTCAAATGCTGAAGCCTGCGTGCAGGAAGTCTGCTTGAAACTTGAGAAATGATCTCAAGACAACAAAATATAAGACTTATATCAGGCTTATGGCCTTTCATCGAGTTTTTGAGACATTTACGATATTCTCTTTAAATCGCCCCTCGGGAAACTATAGCGGATTTTGGCGGGCGTGAAAAAAAGATAAAGTTTTCGTAAATCTATGAACTCGGACGGGAAAAGAAAAAAATCATTTAAGAGCGTTGCTGTTGACGTGACACGTAACAATTAGCGTCGTAGTTCTCTCACCAAGGGAGCCGTTAAGTTTATTATTAGCTTCTTATTACACATTAAGCCGGCGCCGATTGGCTCCAAATTAAAGAAATTTTCACGTGATCTCCAGCTGACCTTTACAACAAAGGGTAAGGAATGTGCTGTTTGTTTCAGCAGACGTTCGTGGGGGAGGAAGATTGCGTGACGAGCCTAAAGAGCATCTGGGTAAGAGGCTAAATATAACTATCACCTGACCAACCACAGAATAGACTGGGACTGCTCACCGTATTACACTTAGTGCAAACCACTTTTAGAAAAGCAGGAAACTGTTTTGCCAGCTTAGAACAAACACCACAAAGAGAAAACTGAAATTCATTTTTCTACAAGGCGGCGTGATGAATCTGTTGTCGTCGTCATCATTGCTTAAGCTCCCTAGCAAAATCGCACAAGTATTCTATTGGAAATATTGCAACGACTGCACTGCCGGGTGCGGGTTATGAAATAAATAGTAGACTTCAATATTTCCTTATTCCGCATACAACTGCATACAATCCTGGCCGGCCGTATAGGAATTCCGGCACTGTCTTCATCTAGTCGCACAGGACGAAATCACATGTTTCCGTATTTCATGAACGTGGCGGAAACATGCAACTCTATGTTTCCGTTATGTTTACGTCTTGCGGAAACGTGAATATTCAAGTCTACGTGATTCCGTCAAGTTTCCGTAACGGAAATGTCAAGTCACGTTTCCGTCATATTTTAGCTGACAGATTTCCGCCATTGTTCGTTCCCGTCATGTTTCTGCAAACGGATCTGCAGTTGTTTCAGCTACATCAACCAAAACATAAACGCGAGATTGTTCTTTGAACAACAATGCATCTTAACATTTTATATTAACCAGTAGGAGACGAACTACAGCGTTCGGATTCCGTCATGTTTCTGCAAACGGATTTGCATTTGTTTCAGCTACATCTACCAAAACACAAACACGAGATTGTTCTTTGAACAACAATGAATCTTAACATATTAACCCGTAGGAGACGAACTACAGCTGCAGCGGCAGGAAGTACCTCACCTTCACACTTCGAAAAATGACAAATATAAGGTGGTATGAGGAGTCCGTATAAATAACGTATACGGAATGATAACCTGACGTGTAAGGACCCTTAATGTGTAAGGACTGTGCAATGATCAGTATGCGTTTGCTCGTGTTAACCGTCGTGTTTCCGCAACGGTTTCACATATTTCTACCACGTTTCCGTTTACGGATTCTTGATATTTCGTCCTGTGACGATCAAAACCTAGACATGTGTCAACTAAAACGCCTGACACTGCAGGCCTGAAACTTTGACAAGTAGGCTCGATTAATGCAAATACATCAACCAAAAAGGCAAAATTGAAAGTCTTACCATTTCCCTTGGAATTGAAGCCCCACAACTGTTGGAACAAGTTACTGGGAACTTGCTGCACTGTCCAATATGATCCTGCAAGAGAAAATCCACGTACAACATTTAAAGAAATCGCATGTGTAGGAGCTGTGCTTTTTTGGGGGTTGTCCTACTACTGCCCTTGTTCATTCCACTTGAATTCCAGACTACATGTATACTAAAGCTAAGAGATGCAGCGAATGAAGCCTTCAGGTTTAATAGTCTTGATGATAAATTACGTAACCACAGAACAAGTGAACATGTTCAATCATAGCAAACTGTCAAATCACAGTCGAGATGCAAAACGAACTGCTTTCTTTGGTGTGCAACGGCATAATTTATATAAAAGAAAAACGAATTTTACCAATTTCCTTCAGACAGTTAAGTGGCGGATAGCAAGAAATAACATGCTACACACCCTTTTGTTAAGTCTGACGCTGTCATGAAAATTTCAATTATCTCATCAAATTAAATCATATATTACCTGCATCTTACACTCTGGATGTGGCTCACTGCAGTGATCACATGCAAGAATTCTCCACATGCAATTGATGGTCACGTGCTCCTTGAGATGTCGCCTATGCATTGTCACGTGACAGTTTTCGTTAGTACAGTGGACAAGTTTGCAAAGACAGGATGCCAAGTGGACCTGTTGTACAAAAAAAAAGTATGCGTTTTAGCGTTTTCAGAATATTTTTAAACTAGATCACTTAGTCCAGTCAGTACCGCTAAATAAAAGACGAAAGGCTCATCTTTACAGTGTCGATCAAATCTGAAGTGAAATGTTGACCAACACCTGCAGGAAAGGGCTGAACAATGCACACAGTTGTTGTTTTTTTCTATAGAGCCATCAAGTACAAAGGCTTTTTACCTCTTTGCTTCTCAGTTCACCAGTCCAGTCACAACCTTTACTTGGACATTTGATGGCAAAAGAAAGAACCTTCCTTTCTGTTGCTTTGTCAGGGAAAACATCCTGAAAAATGAGGAGAAATAATCATAACGTACTCGAGCACTCTAGACTAGTAAAAGGGAGAACTGAATTGGAATGTTATATTAATAAATAAGAAGGCAAAGAACAAATCATGCTTTGTTCGAGCTACTGAGCTAGACGACCAGAGAGTGTGTGTGTGTGTGTGTGGAGGGGGGGGGGGGGAGGGGGGAGGGGGTGGTTGGGAGGGTAGTAGGATAACAACGACTTTCAAACATTACCGTGTCATAGTTTCCCTTGTTCATAATATAACTATTAGGTGTTCCAATTTCAACTGGAGAATATAAAGAAGCTCCCACAAACATATCAAGAGGTAGCAAAAGTCCACAAAAAAAATATGTACCTCTGACTCTACGTCAAATTAATTCTTCAAGTTCAACGTAAGCTGGTTATTTCATCGTCTAAACGTTAGCACTGACCTTCTGAGAAACAAGCTAGATTATTTACCCGTTCTCGGTCCAGACCTTCCCTGTCGACAGGACAAGTTATAGGTTGGTGTTGAGCATCTTGTCTGTTAAAAAGTGTTAATGATAAGAAAACAAGTTAAGTGCTTTCCTTTTCTAGTAAAGAAAAAGTCTGGTGAATTTACCACATTAAATGTGGATTCTGATCCATAAGCTTAGTGAAAGTACTACTGATAATTAATATCAGTTGAGTGGTTTTAACTAAAATAGCGCTAGTTTCCCCGTGATGTTGCATTCATCACACTGATTACTATTGGGTTGCTTACCACGGAAAGAACCAAATACTGAATGAGAGCAATTTTAGGGGCGATCAAGTTTCTAAAACTGCTAAATTAAAGCCTGTGTCCCAACCTTTTAAACACTTCTATGCAGTCCACTTTCTAAAGGCCTAACATCATTAAATGCGTCTTTTGGGAGTTCTGTTTAATATGTGGCATACCATTTGGGGTAAACAGAGGTAATTATAGCAAGTACAAGCCATATTTAATCACTTCATGTCTGATGAATTGCTAATAACTCAGTGCTATGATACAACTGAGCCAGAGGGATCATTAGTATTCAAACAGCTTCCGCTTTCGGTTACTTTATGTTTAAGTTACTGAAATATTTCACGCATAACGCGGAACTTAGTTGATCTGAAGAATTGAAACTCGACACAAGAAAAAAGCGACGGGTGAAAGCTGAAAGTCAGATAGTAATTATAAACTGATCTTGATATCCTTGATCGAGCCCATTAAATTTCCGAAAATTTGCATAAACTACAAGACTGAACATAACTATTTCGCTGACTGAGGGGTAAATGTTGCCGGATAACCAATTCATATCTTTCAATTGATTAACCTACAACTCTTTCGGTTGGTCAAAATCGGCCCAGGAAACTAAACGTATTAAGCTAAGTTAGGCCGGTGTTTGCAAAGGCAAACATGCAAAAGCGGCGCGCGCAAACTGAATTATAAGTTGTAAGAGTCCGAACAAGCGGTCGAGAAACGCAGGACTGAATCAAAAGCCACCTCTGTGTTTCCACTTACATTTCTCGGTCTCTCTATGTACTTTATCTTTATCGTGCTTATAAGATTATTTTTACACCACTAGTGAAAGCTAGGCCTAACGGAAGTCATTTAGATGGTTATATAAAGCACAATGCAATTGTGGCTAAAAGTCGCACCTTCTAAAATATTCCTCGAGGCATTCTTTACAAAACCTGTGACCACATCTCGTTAGAACTGGTTCCTTGAGCGGCAAATGACATATCAAACCGAGATTCTCATCTTCAACGGCATCCACAAAGTCCTCGTCATAACCCGAAGGTAGCCGATTTCTTGGAGCTTCCGCCATGTTTGAAATTAGCATACGAAAGAGAAAGCTTTCTGGGGTCAACCTAAACCTTGCGTAAATGATGACCTCAGCCTCATGTTTGAAGCAGTTGGGATTGTGTGACCGTCTCAGGCAATTTGTTACTCTCTGACGCATTGTCAGTGTTTTAATCTACCAAAAAAGAAAATAACTGTTCCCTTATAAAGGCTTTTGTTCTTGGGCCATCGTAGTTTAACGAGGAATAATACACAAATAGCGGTGATAAACATATTAAACTTACGCATTTTAATAACTTGACGTTTCGTATGCTACGCAACATACATTTTCAAAAGTGGAATAAAGACCGTTACAATTTTTTGAAAACTATATATGAAATGTAAATAAGGGGTCTGGAAACGAGATTAAGAAACATCTGTTTCTTAACAGTAAAACAATAAAAGCCTAAGCTTATTAATAAAGTATCAGCTTCTCACTGCCCTTGTTTTCTTTTGCCTAAAAAGAATGTTCTCGCTCAAACCCAGACTTATTTTCACTTACCATGTATCATGTATTTTATTGAATTAGAGTCTCCGTTACTTCAATTTTCCCAAGTTATTTAAGCTTATTTAGTTAATGTATAATCTCCTAAATATTTGGCTCACGCGCAATGATCGGAATAAAGCTGTCAGCAGATGATACGATACTGGGAAATTTCGAATTTGGAAGCCAAGTCTCTCGGCTTTGCGGCTTCGCAACGAAAACAAACAAACAAACTAACAAAAAACTCTGGCTCCAAGGGTAATCCAAATTAACCTCGCTTTAAGAACACTGGTTATCTGCGACCGCGAACATTTTCAATTGTTACGATTATGTGCTAGTCAGCTTGTTATAGGTTAATGCCACTTAATTGACTGTCTGGCTCCACTTGCCTCTATGGCTATCCCTAGACTGCTCACAGCCCTCTGTTTTATCATATTTTCATCGTATTTTTAGCGCGCCGAAGGCGGGCGAGCGGAGCCCCAGACCTTAGAAAGTTTGGTAACCCATCGATCTCAAAAATTTTGTTTGTCACTTCACTTTCCGTACGAAAGTATGTACGTCCGTACGCCTGGCCCATAGCTTGAAAAATAAAAGAGTAGCATGTGCGCCATTACCATGCGCATAGTACATCTTTGATATTGGACATCCGTGTTATGATTAATTGACAGCAGTCAGAAAAAGACATTCGTTGACCAGTATTACGTGACCATATCGCGGGCTCAAGTTTAGGTTAAGAGCTCATCAAAGCCACGTGCTTTTTTGAAGTTGATAGCTGACCAGGTACTGGCCGGGCTTTTTGACTGGATCGCTCACAGGCCAGGTTAGTACTCTTTTGGAGAGGGAGGGAGTACATGCAAAGGCAAAATTTCGGCCCAAATTAACCCCTGGTACGTTGTTGACTTTTCCTTCGACATACTCCTTGAACAATTGTCTCTTAGAAAGTCCCTGATATTTTGCGAACGTAATTTCTATAATCGTGAAAAAATTGGGTACGCTTATTGGGTATAGTTTGTCAAAATTTAACTGGAAAAGATAGTGAAACCACACGCTGAACAGTTACATGCTCACAAGAAAAACAAATCTTCTTTTTCCATTAACACAATAGCTAACACAATAGACCTCATGCAACACGAGGCTTTGGGAAATAAACCCCAGAAACTCTATAGTTTTTCCCCAGAGCCTCGTACTGAGGTCTAATGTTTTAGGCTGAATTTTAATATATCGAAACTGGTCTATAATTGCAATCAGGAGCTCCGCTTTTAGGCCTGGGTAAATCTATTTATTATACAGACACGAGTGTTTTACTGGAAAATCCACCACTCGTAACATTCATACGAAACTACATCCGGGACTCGAGTGGCGTATTTTCATTTTTATTTTACTTATTTATTTATTTATTTATTTATTTTTTCAAGCATCTGAGCGGGCCGGAATCCTAAATCCTCGAATTTGATTGGCTAAGCACTCGCACGTGACCGGTCCAGCTTTTTACGATACGGCCTACGGGCCGGATTTTTTCCCCGCTGTAGCGATCAAGGCGGCTCCTTAAAAATATTAATGTTACAAAGTTAGTTGTAAACATCCCCGCGTGGTGAAAAATATGCTACCGAAATATAACTGTTAAGGAAAATGGATTCGGATGAGAGCGGACACAGTCAAAGCGAATTTTACTATCCGGAGGAAGAAACTTTGAACCAAATGACGCCTATAAATCGTGACGAAGTTGAACAAGAGAGGCACTTGAACAACATTCAAGATTTTATCTACTCACTTCGCCCTGATAACACTAAGAAAAAGACAACTTACGATCTGAACATTTGGCGAAGATTCTGTTCCACGTACAGTTGGAGAGACGAGAGCCTTGGAAAATATTCCTCCCGAAGAGCTAAACATACTTCTGTGCAGGTTTTTCATGGACGTCCGTAAAAAGGATGGCGCAGTCTACGAGCCAGGTTCGCTTGCCTCTTTCCAGAGAAGTATTTAACGCTACCTGAACGACAACTGTAGCACAAATATTATGAAAGTCCAAGAGTTCGCCAAATCGAGGGAGGTCCTCTCAGCTCGCAAACGAGACTTGGTAGTTAACAACGCCAAAGGAAATCGTCCACAGGCTGCCCGCGAGCTAACAGAAGATGAAGAGGACTTGTTGTTTCAAACCAGTCAGTTTAGGGAAGACGACCCCGAAGTTCTCCAGCGCACGGTATGGTGGGTGCTGTCTTTGCATTTCGGGTTTAGAGCTCGAGACGAGTGTCGAAGACTGCAGTAGGGTGATATAGCAGTAGAAGATGATCCAGTTAGTGGAAAGCAGGTCCTCGTGTGGAAAGCCGAACGAGGATCAAAAACAAGACAAGGAGACGGCCACTGCAGGGCTTTTAGTCCAAAAGCCCTCGCCACCAACACCGAGCGCTGTCCAGTTCGTCTATATCTTAAGTTTGAAAGCCATCGTCCTGACGAAATGAAGAAACCCGACGCCCCTTTTTTCCTGGCAGTAAACCATAGCAGAGCGCCTGACAATCCGGTCTGGTACAATCGAGCAGCTCTTGGAAAAAACAAGATCGGAGAATTTTTGACGAAAGCGGCTAAAAATGCAGGGCTGCCAGGAAATGTAACCAACCATTCTGTGAGGAAAACGTGCATTTCAAGGCTGATGGATGCTGAGGTTCCTGTTAATTATGGAGCACAACTGAGTGGGCATAAGAACCTAAAAAGCTTAGGTTCTTATAAGAGAGCTTCAGACGAACACCAGGGCAAGATGTCTTTGGTTTTGAGCAGCGGCAAGAAGAAATCTCCCATCTTCTCAAACGCTGTACCAGTTAAACCAGCAGTCAAAGCCTGGGAGCTAGAGCCATTCAAACAGCAAGAAAAAAAGCAAGCTTCTTTGGGCGAAGAGCAAGGCTTCTCTGGCCTTTTCACCGGTTCCAACATCAGAAGTATCGAGGGATGCACGTTTAATTTTTTATTCAACAGTGCACCTTGCAGCAGTAGCGAAAACATCAATCAGTCAAAGCCGCGAAAAGCCACGTTATTATTTCAGATTAAGTTAAAGTTTCCTCATGAAGTTAGATTTATCAAATTTATTACCAGTAAAACAAGTTTTAAGTCGTTAGGAACGGTAAACTTCGCCGTGTTAGCGTCCTTCATCCATATTAATTAAACATTCGATCGATATTTTTAGCCATTCGGAGCATGCGTTTTTTAACAGTTGCAGCGTCCTAGACTCACTTTTGACGTTTGACAGGTGATTTTCATTTCAATGACTTTGCATGGCTTTTTTCTTTTTACGTCTATGTGCGAACTCACGCGTCAAAATAAAAGCCTACCACTAAAAATCATGCTCACATTATTTTCTTTGGTCCTTGGTGCTTTGTAAGCACGCTGGAAGTTACGTCATGACCTTTACGTCATGATCTCTTTTCCCACTTTAAAAAGAAGACATCCAAAAGAAATAAATAAATATGTTATTTACCGGGCTAGGTCGGTCCGTATAAGAAAAAACTGTGCCCTTGGTCTTGAGTACGGCCCGAGGCCGAAGGCCTCGGGCCGTACTCAAGACCTCGGGCACAGATTTTTGCCATACGGACCTCCCGCCCGGTAAATAACATATATATCCTCACTAGTGAGGATATCGATGGTTTCACTGATATCAAGTTTTTCTCTTAAATTTCACTTTAATTCGTTGGTGTATGATCGAAATACCTTCGGGTCTTCCTCGAAAGTCTTCGGCAATCTTCGGAAATCTTCGAAAATTTTTGGAAAATATTCGGCAACGTTCGTGTGACCTTCGGACAAGTTTTGGAGTATCTTCGGAAATCTTCGGAAAGTGGTCGGAAATCTTCAGAAAATCGTCAAAAA
This sequence comes from Orbicella franksi, assembly GCF_964199315.1. Taxonomy (NCBI): domain Eukaryota; kingdom Metazoa; phylum Cnidaria; class Anthozoa; order Scleractinia; family Merulinidae; genus Orbicella; species Orbicella franksi. The sequence continues at coordinate 5,011,729 of NC_138148.1, read as the reverse complement.
CGCCATCATCATTATGTCTATATAATAAAAAGAACATTACACTGAGGCGAGAAGATATGAGTTTAATGTTCTCGTGGCAAGAACAATATTGTTCTTGCCACTCGAACATAAAATTAATATCTTCTCGCCACAGTGTAATATCCTCTATATATTATTCCATCGTTGAACACGCGGATAGAATCGCGAGAGAACTGGACGACAGCGTAAAACGGAAGACTTGACGGGCTAGGGGATGGGGACCAAGATAAATAGAGGGACTGTAGACACCTTCGGAGAAAAGTGAATTCCCCGTAAATCAAGAAACGGAAAATTCCCATTAATTGCAAGGCGACGAAAGTGTCATCACCTTGACAACGGCCTATCATGATTGCGTCAAGGCAAATCTCCGCAAAATGTAATTGTAAAACGTGACTTTCTTCAATATTAATGATGGAGATGCCCCAACCAACAAATAAAAGCTAACCGCAAGCAAACCAGTGTGAATGTGAACAATTAAGCATTTGGTGAGTGTGTTTTACTCCATCAACAGATTATAACCAGTTTCTACCTTGTCCAGGCCTAAACTAAAGCAGATATGATATCGTCTATTCTGAAATGCTTGGTTACCAAATGGGGTGTCATATGGTCCCCTTGCCTGCCGTAGAGAGTGGAAACTGGGGATTAGAATGCCACAGCTTGCTTTATCGTGTGCTTGCAATTGCTCTTCGTGAACAACATAATATACCCTACACAGCTGAATGCTGTGTTTTGGAAAGATTAGAAGATGTCGATCGTTTTCGGAACGGGTCGGCCAACAAATAAAATTGCTTGAAAGCCTGGAAATGAGCAAAGTTCTTGCTCGTTCTCACGAGATAACAAATGAGCCATGTACGAGTTCAAACTACCAAAACACTGACAAAAAAGTGTGACTACTGACTTAAAACAAACTTTTATGCTGACATAAACACCTCAGATGTCGAAAAAAAATCAGGAATCGTCGTAAACAGAGGTTCGAAGATGTGTCAAACAGCATGAATTTGGATAAAATGGTATTCAACGAAGAAAGTTCAATGGTAATCATCAAAACCAACATAAACATTGCGGAGCTAGCATTTAATTTACTCAAACGTAATATACAATGTTAGGTTAAAATCCTAATCATCCGCGTCCCATTATCTCTCTGGGATCTTGTGAAATCTAAAAATGCCCTTACGACCTTATTCCCCCGTGTAAGGCGTGAATCCTGTTTTTTTTTTTAAGAGTCTCAGAATTTTAATGAAGATAAAGTAAGGATGAGGTATTAACTGTGTGTGTAATGGTAAATGGGGAAAGAAGGCGATTAGAAAGGAAACAGACTGTAAGGAAATTAAAGACAATAGAAACAGGTATTATTTCATCGCATTTAATCTTAGCGTAGCCAAAGACTAAATTCCAAACTACATCCAAGATCGTACATCGACTGACTACAAGTATCCATTTACAGAGGAGTTCTAGCTGGAATGTGGTAACCGGGGCGGGGTTACTTCATATTGTGGACTACAAAGAGAGAGGATGCCTTTTTTCACCCACGTAGTTTGCTTGAGGATAGAGACGATTTATTAATACTAATTATTTCAGAGAGCACGAGGACGTAAAATACAGGCAAAGATATCTCGCTGTGTGTTAGTTTTCAATACAATAAAGAGACATTTCTAACAATGAAAATGATCAAGGGAGATTTTTTTTCCGTTACCAAAAATAACCGTTGAGAATGACTATTGATTGTCAGGGCGATTGCTTTACTATAAAACAATTTTGTTTATTTACATGCCATTTGTTTGTTTGTTTTTTAATTAAGTCTGTATTTTCATGGGATCTAAGTGTCTGATATTTTTGCTTTTTTGAAGCATCGCCACGCATGAAATATTTATTTAAATCGGTGCCCAAACTTGCTAAACTGACCGTAAACGACACCGTAAACTGACTAAATTAAATTTGCAACTGGATTAACTTAAAAGGCCTTTTCCGCTTTCGGGACATTTTCATTCTCGTAGTAACTGCAGTTATTGTTTGGCTGTAAAAGATGTTTCAAATTTACTGCACCGAGGCAGGTTTAGGTTTGGAGGCGCGGAAAGTTATGGAGGGCTGACCTAAACCTGAAGAAACAGAGTGTCGTCTACAAGGTAACACCTTGAACGAAGTGTTTCGTGACATATACCAAGAATCACAAACCATTCGTTCTCTTCTTTCACAGGCGTCCAAGAGGCTATTGGGTTGTTGTCTAGAATAGACAGGTGCGCAATGTTTTGCTGTTTAACTGGATCTATCTGCTGATCAATCACCGTAAACTTCACTTTCATTTTGAAAGGCCAGGGTAATTTAGCGTCATATTCACCGTTCATTACAGCAATAACCAACGACAGGCGTTGTTGCGCGTATCACCACGTTTGTGACCAACTTGTCTCGCAGCAAAATACAGTGTTACTGGCAACATTTTCCTTCAACTTGTCTCGCAACATTGTTGCATTGCAAGTTGAAACACATTGTTGCGCGTATTACCACGTTTGTGAGCAACTTGTCTCGCAGCAAAATACAGTGTTGCAAGTCTGCAGAATTCCACAGGTATAATTGCTTAATCGTGTGTAACTAAAGATGGCGCCTTTTTTAACATAATTTAGCATTTCGACGAAGTTGCACTTCGACTTCTGGCCGCCATTTTCTTCTTAATTTTCCGTGCCAGCGACGTTCTCTCAGTATGAAGCTCAGTGTCGTTTCAGGTAGCTAGGCGAAAAGTTGTATTTTTGCGACAGTTCTTCCAAGCCTTTTGCCTTTTTTCCTGCTTGTTTTGAAGCCAGGCAAACGAGGTCTCCCAAAGACTATGATAGCTCTCGAGATCTTTGTACAGGACAAATTTATGACTTTCCGAGAGTTACTGGTCTACTTCGAATTCAGGCTCGCCTTCACCGTCCGCAATGTTTTTTTTTATTTCCCGCGCTTCGCGACAGCCAATCACAAGCGTTGAATTCAAATTTGTTGCGAGACAAGTTGTAGCTTCAGTGGTAATACGAGCAGCAAAACTAAAATTTGTTGCGGAAAGTAGAACTGGAGTCTACTTTGCGCAACATATTGCCTCAACTTGCAACACTGTATTTTGCTGCGAGACAAGTTATTCACAAACGTGGTAATACGCGCAACAATGTGTTTCAACTTGCAATGCAACAATGTTGCGAGACAAGTTGAAGGAAAATGTTGCCCGTATTAACGGACCTTTAATATTACACAAGCTAAGTCAAGATGGAGTCTCGTGGGTGATTGAAGATGGGAATCCACTTGAACTCGCTGAACCTGCAAGTAAAGATGAATTTCCTAAAGAATATAGTAAACTTAACAGTAAGTTCTTCTCTCAAGTAAGCTGTGGCGAAAGCTTGGCATTAATGGCCAAAGCCAAATCGGCAAATACGGACTGCGTTTCTCTATCAGTGGCAAATTTACCGATGCAGTACACTGAATCGCAAAATACTGATGCTTCAATGCTCTCGAGGTATAACATTTCGAAAAATGTAAAAAATTCTACAACAGTCGTGAACTTTGTTCACTTACAGCTGTCTCGATCAGGAAAGAATCATCCAAGGAACGTAAAAAGGCCAACGCAAAAACACGTAATTTTTCCGTGATCATCAAGTTCAAGGGTGATCTCAGCGTGATCGACGTACAAATCACAAATCCTGATGAATACAACGACATAAGATTCTCCTTCGTCTGGGTAAAGGTAAAGTAAAAGTAAAGGTAAACTTTATTTAGCCAGGGTGGCCCATTCCGCGACGAGGCTGATATACAGAGGGGCCCTGGACTAAAAATATAATGATTAAAAACACAAGACATCGTGATAATTTAAAAGTGCAAGATGAAATTGTCATGAGATATCATGACATGAACATTGTATCAAGCAATAGTGAACTGCCGCGACCCAGAAGACCTTTCGGCATTGTCGCGTACTCTTTCACGCTTGCGTTAGTGATAGTAAATAATAATGACAGTAATAATGAAAACGGCTTTATCAGAAAATCCAAATAAAATTGGCTCTTCTATGCTAACCGCTAAAAATACAACTCGCTTACTGTAAAGGACACTAGAAAAAGAATTTAAAATTTTATGTGCTAAAATAATTAAAAAAAAAAAAAAAAAAAAAGAATTAAAAATCGAAATTATTTTATAAAGCCTTTCCTCATTTTAAAATATATTTTAGCCCGGCGACTAAACTCATGTATATGAATCCACCAAACAGTTGAAGTACTCACTTTGGTTTTACATCCCATCTTTTCATTGTCAGTGTGATTTGGAATCTGAAAGGAATTAGAAAAAAAGACACCAGACGAACGAACAAACGAACCAACTATAATACGAGATTAAAAATTAAACGGCATGCAATGCATGCGGAAGCGATGACGCGTACGTGCTGTTTCTAAAATTGTTCCAAGAAAATTGGAACATAAACAGACAGGCTGATGGTTAAACTTAATTAAAAGTAAAAGTAAGGTACAACCTGTGTGGGAAGTACTTGTATTGTTAGTGGCTTTGCATACTGATTGAATTTTGAGAGTCCAAGTGATCGCTCGCATCGCAAGCTTACTTGTTCCCTTTCTTCAATTGTTCCTCTTTGAACTGAATAATGCAATTCACCTTTCTCCCTTTTGTTTACTTTTCGAAATGACCGGCAGTGATGCTTACAAATTTTTATGCAATATAACAATGTAAAAGAATATTGTGATAGATGTCCCCAAGAGAAATCCAGTGGCGGATCCAGACTTTCACCAATACAGTTTATTTCACGTTTCACAGATAAGGTCAGATATTTCAGTGCTCATACACTGCTGTGACAGTGCTCATTTAATTGAATTCATCTCAAGACAGCAAAAAGTCCGGGCTAAACAGTGCTCACCAATACGTAAATTTAATGTTGACCCTTGACCTATCGCGTGTGCAACTTGCTTGTAGATCTAAAGTTTTATGTATAGACGATGGGTTCGTAATATCAGTTTGCCGGTGAGCGCAAAATTATCGGATATTGCATAAAGCACAATCCACAATAAAAATCTTCCTTTAAACGCTGAAATTAAAGACACTCCGCGGATCCTACAAACTGCAAAAGACAGCCGCAAATGATAAACTTGAAAACAACAAATCGTATTTCATTGTTTCTCTCTGAAAGCAACACCATATCTTGAAATACAGACATCTGGCAACGCTAATTACCTGACCGGAAATTAATTTGTTGTTTTAACCTTATACCTGTTTTTAATGAGCCTTCCATTGATCTACCACTGACAAAACCATTATCTATTGTTTAATCACAATCACTCTTCTGTTAAGAGAAAATGTAAAATACCACATTTGTAAAACTTTACAAAAAACTAAAACCTGCAAATAAATTGTAACTTGAATTCATTATCACTACTGTAAACCTTCTGTTTTATTACAAAAATAACCTGTCTTCCGTTGTGAATGTTTTTCAGCTAAAAATCCTGAAGTTAAATCACGTCTTCTAGACTCTTCTAGTTGTTTTTCACAAACCAAACCTAATTTGTGCTCTTATCATGCGTGACAGTTATAAGCTGTTTTCATTACAGCAAAAGGATTAGTTCTTCATCGAATTACATTTTTTTAAGTTGAAAGATACATTACATTGCCTCCAGGTAAAATGTAAACAATAGCATGAACCAGAACTTCCCTCTTACACGACTCGAGTATTCTTTGGCTTTCATGTAAATGTTGTGTAACCCAACTGCCACTCTCTATTGCATTAAAGAGACTATAATCTAAGCTACATTAACCAGTTCTGATAAAGACAAAAACTTCAGCTAGCTCACCTTTTCGTAACACTATTTTCCATTGCCTTCCGCTATCTCAGCTGCTTTCACTGCGAACTTCTTCAATGCCCTCTTCAATTCTAGTTCAATTTCACCACTATTTCAGCCCACAGATATGTTTAGTTCAGCCCTAAACAACGCTCACCAATACGTAAATTTAATGTAAACCCTTGACCTATCGCGTGTCCCACTCACATAAGTTTAGTTCAGATGTCTCAGTGCTCATATAATGCTCACACAGTGCTTATTTACTACCTCTCGGAGTGTATTGCCCTTCCACAGGGGGGTGAATCGTGCGCTACATAAGCGCAAATATGCGGTGCCCATTCAAAGGAATATCGTGTGCCAGCATAAACCGATCACAATTTCTGACGTCATCGCTTAAAAATCAAACCCTGCTTAAAACATAGTCTCTTCGTCATGTTCGTTTTATAGAAATGATCGTATTAAATCTCTAATATCAACAATATGTCACATTGCTGAACAATATCACCTGACAAACCACAGAATCGACTGGGACTGCTCGCTGTATTACACATACTATAAAACCCCACTTTTACTATGCGCCGCGATCAATCTTGGTGACGTATCGTGGTCGTCATTGCTTAAGCTCCCTAACAGGTTAGCAACGTCGTACAAATGTCCCCTAGAAATTTCGCAGCGACTGCACTAGCAGGCGCGGGTTACCTGATAAATAGTAGACAACATTTTTCTTTATTCCGCATACAGTTGTACACAATTCTGGCCGGCACTGGCGTCATCGAGTGAATTACAAATTGGGACTGTTTCAACTAAAACTTCACTTTGCAGGCCTAAAACTTTGACAACTAAGCTCGATTAACACGAGGACGTCAGTCAAAAAGGCCAAATTGAACGTGTTACCATTTCCCTTGGAATCAAAGCCCCACAACTGTTAGGACAAGATACTGGGAACTTGCTGCACTGTCCAATGTGATCTTGCAAGAGAAAAAGCAAATACGACATTTTAAGCCGAGTTTGTTTTGGTACAGCTACTGTTTCCCTTGTTTTTTCCAGCTGGATTCCTGAATATATTTGTATACTTCAATCTTTCGAAATGCAGCGAATGTAGATTTTCGCAGTTATCATAATGATATTCGTAATAATAACAAACAATATGCCTCAAGAGAATCACAAGCTCTTGTATTGCCTCAAAGCCAGTCAGCAGGTATGATCTTGGCAGACCATAACGACAATATGGCAGCAAAACATGATAGGAAATGGCTATGCAAAATGCAAAATAAAAATTATTTTCTCTGGCGACTAAGGGACTGAAAAAGTCGTAATTTTGTAGTTGTAAGAGATACCAGGAGACTGTAGTCTATTGATGATAGTTAAACACAACATGCTGCATAACCCTCTCGTAAAGATTGAAAATCACAATTATCGTTTTTTCATCAAATTAAATCATTTTACCTGCATCTTACACTCTGGGTGTGGCTCACTGCCAGTGATCACATTCAAGGATCCTCCACTGGCACATGGTGGTTACGTGTTCCTCGAGATCTCTTCTTTGCAAAGTCACACGACAGTTTTCGTTGGTACAGGAGACGAATTTGAAAAGACAAGGTGCCAGGTGAACCTATTTCACAAATAAAATATACCTACACTTCAACAATACAGTTCTGGTTTACTTTTAGACCAGAACATTCAGTCATCTAGAGTGAAACATTCACAGATTATTTACAAATAACTGGAGGAATGATGAAACAAAGCAAGAGTACTTATCAATAGTTCATGTTCTCATAGATATTTGCAAATGTTTTACTTGATCATGATATTAAGACTCCGTACAGACAGGTGTATTTAGGCTCTTTATTCAGCAATCTTGATTTATTCAAAATTAGACTATAAAGCCATCATGAGTGCAATCTCTTGTTTACCTCTTTACTTCTTAGTTCTCCAGTCCAGTCGCAACCTTTACTGGGACATTTGATGGCAAAAGAAAGAATGTTCCTTTCTGTTGCTTTGTCAGGGAAGACATCCTTAAAAAGAGTAAAAGTAACCACAAGGAATTCGAGCACTAAAGACATCTTAGTCCAAGTGACAACAGGCGACTTGGCGGAATGCTATGAAAGAGGAACAATTACATATCTTGCTTTATTAGAGCTACTGAGCTAGGAGACTAGAGGGAGTACGATAAATACCATTTGAACAATGAAAATACGGAAGCAATCAGTATAGCTTAGGTTCGCAGTTCTATGAAGTTTAAGAAGCTGAAACCAAAAGAATTGTCCACCTCCTCATGGAAATTACTGAGTCAAAAGCTTCACGTTCAAAGTAAATTGGTTATGTTTTCCCTCTAAATTTCGGTCTAATAACTCACTAATCTTATGTTTTATTGACACTGAACTTCTGAAAAACAAATTTATTTACCCGGTCTCGGTTCAGACCCTCTCTGTCGGCAGGACAAGTTAAAGGTTGGTCTTGAGCTCCCTGCCTGTTAGAAAATGTTGATAGAAAGGAGCAATGAGCTAAAGGCTTTGTAAGTAAAGAGAAAAGCCTGGAATTTAATACATAGTTCAACTTGGATCATTGAAAAACTTCGTTGAAATACTATACCTATAATACCTGCAGTGGTTTTACCTGAAATAGTGATTGTTGTCTCGCGATCAGTGTTGTATTCTAAGATGCAGGACGCTTGCTTTACACTCAGCATGAAAACTTAACTTTACTGCTGTGTAAAGCTGGCGTAAATTTCTAATTTCTAATTAACAAATTCTATGCTACCTTAATAGGTTCATAAAAGAAGTGCTTTACACAGTGCACTCACGTCTAAAGCTTCCTTAAAGAGACTCAAACTTTTCAGCGAACTTTAAGTTACTGCTTAAAGTTCTGCATATGTCAACTTTACACAGGGTAGCTTAAATGTTGGCTTTAAAGTCCTTTAAAGATGATTTCCAGTCGGTACTGCGCAGTCTCAGCAGCCAAATATTTATAAACACTGTTAGTTTCACTCGATGGAATGCGAATCGATGTTATTCCGGTTAGAAACCCTATACCTTATCTTTGAGGCATTTCAAAATCTTTTTCCAACAGCTTCATTGATTTTTACAGCTGCGAAGTTGTTGCATCAAGTGATATGAGAAAGAACAAAGCATAAAGCTTTAGTACCTCTTCCAGACCTGTATTTTGATTCGTTCTCTTATCCTGTAGCTCCTATTGCTTCAAGCGCTGGGGGCATTATTTAATTAATTTATCTATTGTTTACTGAGCTAATCGCAAACTCTGTTTGGAAAGCTACAGGCTTTCTCTAAAGCTTTGCATCATCCACAATGCGGTTGACATGAAACTTTGAATTTACTTCATGTAAGTAGTTGCGAAATATTTCATTTTGTGATGTCTTACATGAAGCAAAACTAAAAAGGTAAACAAACTCTTGAGAGTGCGCAGTACATACTGGAAATCATATTTAATAACATTTAAATTAAGCGTAAGGTTGGATAATCATTATAGTGGAGGATTAAACCAACTTTAATGTTCCGTAAATTTGTATTTTCATAGGTATACTGTGACGGAAAGAAAATAAACTACCAAAGTACTAAAACCTCTGTCTTAAACTTTTAAACACTTTCAAGCAGTCTACTTTAAATGGTCAAATTTTCTCATAAATGCTTACTAACGGAGTCATGTTTAAACACCAGATACCATTGTGAAAGAAGAAAAGTTAACAAAAGCAAATTGAGTTTTCAATTAACGCTCGATAAATTGTTATGAGTCAAGTAAATTAACCACTTTAAGACATTAACAATTTTAGCTTCCGCTTTCGGTTAAATTTTGGTTGTTAACGAAATCTTTCAGACAGAGAGAACTTAGTTGATCTTATTTAGGGATGGATGCTAAAAATAAGGAAAAAGCGTGGAGTAAGCTAAAGCCAGACATGATCTGAGCTTAATACGTTTGATCGAGCGCATCGAGCGAAAAACATTCGCATATATCAAACAGGTAAATGTCGATATCTAATCTCTTTTATGTCATATTTTTCAGCTGCATAGCCTACCTCTCTTCTGTTGATCAAATTTATATCGGCGCTTAAAACTGTAAGAGGTTCAATTATAATAAAGCTAGGGAAATAACAATAATATATAATATAATATAGCTGGGTAAATCCGGTTGCGATGCAAACATAACGAGAACAAGCAACTGAGACACGCGAACCCAAGCATTGAATTAAAAATAGTTTGATCCCTGTTTTCAATGTTTATATCCTAGTCTTTCTATGGACTCTTTCTTGTGCTTAAGCTTACGCTTGTGCCATGAGTGAAAAATAAACCTTGGGAAAGGCACTCAGATGTTGAAATAAATGACACTGTAGCCTTACAAGTAACAACGTAAATTACGCCGCACCTTCTAGAATGTTCCTCGGGGCATTCTTTACAAAACCCGTGACCGCAACTAGTCAAAACAGGCTCCTTAAGCAATAAATGACATATTAAACAGAGATTCTCATCTTCATCTGCACTCACAGAGTTCTCGTCGTAACCCGAAGGCAGCCGACTTCTTGGAGCTTCCGCCATGTTGTAAATTGAAAGCGAAAGCTTGTTGAAATCAAACTAAACCTTACGTAAATCATGCCCTTTAAAAGTCCTTATTAGTGCAATTGGGATTGTGTTACCGTCTCACGCAAGTTGTTTCGAAGTTGTTGCTCTTGCTGTCGCCTGATTTTACTCGACTAAGGAGAATCTTCGCTTTTCTGCATGGCTCGATTGTTCCAATTAATTTAGTTCGTACACTCTGCTGATCCCTCGCAATGGTCGAAAGTGGAGCCAGGAGGCTTATTCACGCCTCATTAAACTCACGGAAACCCTTGATTTATCTGCAGTAGTTTAAAAAATCAGCCCCCCCCCCCCCCCTTAAAAAAAGATATATTTTTTTAATCCAGGAACCATAATCGGGGACGGAGACCGTAAGTCTTGGGATCCGCGCGCACCTATGATATGGGACAATTTTTCTATTTTTAGAACAAATTGCGCCACCATAACGACATATATCCGCGCGGATCCACGCACATGGCGGGGGTTCTCGCGTGGATGTTGTCACGTTGCGTGATCAAATGGTGAGAGTTGCGAGATTCTCTTGCAGTTTTTTTTTTTTTTTCACAGCGATGGCAGGGAGTAAGGCAAGGAATAAGATCCAGGGCTCTTATATGTAGTTTTATGCTCTGAGCTGATGGAAAAGGTGAGTTTTTCAGGGTCGAGAGCAAGACTTCAATTTCGCGCTGTGAATGAATAATATCTGCTCGCGCTAGTTGAACGCGTAAGCTTTTGCGTTTGTTCTGCAAAGAAAAATTTTGAAAGAAAACTTTTTGCTCCGGTATCGAGTTAAGGTTACTTCAAACCTTCGCGGGGCTATATTGGTCGATTTTTTTTTTGGCCAAGAAAATTACTGTCCGCGAAGCACGAGTTTGCATATGTGAACGCTAGGGGTTCTGTTATTTCATTGGCTCGCGACTTTCAAGTTGACACATTCCTCTGTGAAAGCGTGATATGTTTATAAATCTTTAGAAGGCGAAAACTCGCACTCGTGTTTCGAGAGAATCCCTTCTCTTTAAATAAATTAATAGGGTATGTAGATTTGACGGTTTTCCGTGAAATTCGGCCAGAACATTCAGCGTGTCGGCGAATTCCTTTATTTTAAATACTTTCCTCGTGGCGGCCTTTAACATAACAGGTTACGCGAATTTTTCGATAGTCGAACTTGACAGATCTATAAAAAGATAACCAATAGAAATAAAAGAAAATGCTGACACGTTTTTGGAGATTGAAGCTTTGTGATTAACAATGCACAGTTATTTTGCATGAACGATCGCATTTGATACCCGATTAATTCGCTGGAACTTCAGTCGGTCATTTTGGAGTTGACGGCCTCTGCCGCCTTTGGAAAGCAAAATCCAAAACAAAACAATTTTATCGAATTTTACATTTTATAACCTTTCTGTTGATATATGGTTTGTGGGGGTTTCCTTGAAAACAGCACGCGTACGAATTTTTTTCTGGAGGACTCCCGCGAAGGTTTGAAGTTACATTAATTTGAGAGTTTTCCAAACAATGCTTAATCATAACCAAAACCTGTTTTTGATAGGTTATTATTGTTTCTGTTTGTTTGGCGAGTTTGCAAAAGTTTTTGGGTAGCTCATTTGCCTAGTTCAGCGCGTGCACTTTCGAGTCCAAGTCAGTGATTGTCAACAAATCTTGACAAAGATTTCTTTCGTTGTCTTTTGTGCTGAGATGTTGCAACAATTTTCACCAACGCCAAAAGGCTACCAACATCATGTGTGTTTCTTTAACATAGTGAAATTTTACACTGCGAAAATAAAATAGACAAGGAGTTTTGATAGCTCAACCAACAAAATCGAAATCGTTATTCGAGTCGATTAAAGGAAGCGCCATCGTAACTTTGCCGGTTATTTCTGCTGCATTCACATATTTTCAGCTAAGCTTTTAATATGTTCTCAAACATTTATCAACCGGCTTAAACATATTTAAAAACTAGAGATATTATCTCAGTTCGATGTACGTTTTCACACGAAAGTGCGGGAGTCCAATTTGTCATGTTTTACTGACTGTACAAAACACGCATCGGTGGGCGCTCTTATTCATCGACAACAGACAATTTGTTGGATTTTTACACGAACAAACTGAGCAGCACCTACAGACATAAACTTATTGTCATTTATTGGGCCTTGATGAAACATCAAGCGTTGCTTACAATTCAGGCGAAACTCAAACTTGCAATTATTATTAGTAGTAGTAGTCGTCGTCGTCGTCGTCGACGTCGTCGTCGTCGTCGACGTCGTCGTCGTCGTCGTCGTCGTCGTCGTCGTCGTCGTCGTCGTCGTCGTAGTCGTAGTCGTAGTCGTAGTCGTAGTAGTAGTAGTATTTTATTTTTTATTTTTTTTTTTTTCACTTTTCGGTCGCGATAGACTCTGGCGAAATCCTCGCAAGCGTGTGGCAAGAGGAGGGAAACTTTGAAGTAATAAAACACCGCTATATCCAAATATACCCCACTAGTTTTTTGCTGTGTTATGGAAAAGCTGTTAATCTTCAATATATGTGAAACTGTAGTTAGAGTGGAGTAATGTGGAGCTCTTGTAAAAGAAGCAGCGGAACATAACTTGGGCAGTGATATGAAGCGGGACATAACTAAATCCGACACTGTCTTACTTCATTAAAAATTGAAGCAGCTTACGACGAAAATACTGAAGTAAAATTCCAACAGACATGAACGTATTGAGTTTTGGGCCAAAAGCATCAAACATTCCGGGAATTTCGGACGCCATTTCCCTGCGCTACATCCGCAAAAATCCTCGCAGCATGTGCGCGCGTGTACTACACGTGATGACGCAATTTTTTCTAAAAATAGCAAAATTGTCCCATATCATGGGGACAGCCGCTTACAGCGCGCTTATAGCGCGCGCTTACAGTCTCCATACCCGATTATGGCTCTTGTTTAATCTTGTAGTAGCTTCAAGTAATTATCAATGGAAGGCAAAGTTTAAGAGCTGTGTTTTATACTCGCAAACTGAGACGAGAATCAATGTGCAGCCTCCACAATTAAGGACCAGACATTATTTATGGTCTGGGTTGGAGGAGGAAGGGAGCATCGGAGGATTTTGGGCTAGAGAAAGCAACATTTACCTGATCCTCACTTTAAATTTTATATTATTGAAGTGATCCCCCTCATAACTATTGATGAATTTCGTGATTCTCCCCAACCGCCCATCGCCATGTCTTTGCACATATTTACCTTGTACGATGGCCCACAAGGGACACGCTGCAAAGAAAAAAGAAACCCTTCAAACAAAAAAGAAATGCTGCAAACAAAAAAGAAACGCTGCAAGCAAAAAGCGAACGCTGTAAATAAAAAAAGTACGCTGCAAATAAAAAAACGAACGCTGCAAATAAAGAAAACAAATGTACGCTGCAAATAAAAAAGAACACATCATGCACGCGCACTCGGCCAAAGAGACTGGGCAAATTCGTCTCCAGACTCTCCAGAACCTAAGAAAGTTAGCTTTTCCCGGGTTTCCCGCGAATTTTGCTGTTCGCCATGTTTTGCTCGGGTTGTGACTCACGATTACTCTCTGCGGCGAAGTTTTGTCATGGTTGCGAGTTAACAACAGGAGTAAAAGATGACGATTCTTTGTGTGTTGCTGAAGTAGAAATGGAATCTTCAGAAAGAAAGCGATCGACACCAGAGCACTCCTCTCACCTTTGAAGAACACAAGTAGAGAAAGAAAAGAAAAGGAACAAAGCTCGATGTTTGTTAGTAGTAAGTCTGTGGAGAAAGCGAGAAAGGAAAACAGCGAGAGTGAAGTCGCCATACATGTCCGCCTTAAGAGAGAATGTCCCCGAAGACCACGTGAAATCACAAAACTGTGCCACATGCTTGAAAAATTGATTTCCCTCATCTTTCGCTCGGAGATTCCCCATTATGAGCTAAAAAACGTGGTATATTTGTTTTCCAGAAAATTTGCAAAACTGTACAGGATGCCAACCGTTACAAAATGGCGGACATTAGTGCGCCGAGCATCAACACAAGAACTTCGCTCCTGAAAAGTGCGAAAGCAAGTTCGCTTTTCTTCAATTCGGCTATTTCTGTGGCAGGTATTGGCAAATTATTTAAGCTGTAAACCAGGATTTTGTCAATTTTTTGAATTCACGGCGCTTGTTCAAAAATCACCAGTGAGTATTTTATGGTTTTAAAATCTAATTTCGGAGCATTTTTTCAATACACGTTTTTCCTAAGCGGTATAACTCCGAATCGTTTGAGATTAAAGTTGTGATTAGTGGAAATGTTCTTCTTTTCAAGGACATAAAGATTACTTTGGGGCTTTTAATTACTGCACGAAAAATGCTCACTCTATTTCGGGAAAATCGCTACCTCGAGGTGTAAAGAACTCCAAATAATCGAATAAGAGTCTGTTGTCGAACTAAACTTCCAAGCAAATCTTAGTTCTTAGCATCCTATTAAATAAAAAGTCAATATTGTAAGTTCACCATGTAAATCTAGTGGCTGCAGATGGAGTTTTATCACTATTTTCTCACCCAAACTGTTATCATCATGTTTTACCAAATGACACAGTAAACAAGCATACCGTACGGCTCTTGCACGAAACATCGTAGTTTTTTTTCAATTTCACCACAATTGAAATTCATACGGCTATAGTAATCAAGATAGCTTGACACTGCATGATAGAGAACGATGATTCAATTATTTATAGTTGCAGGTAAACAAATTTTGAAGCCCGAAGACGCGCGTTTAGCTGAGTCTTGTCCAAGATAATAGGTCGGTCATGTTTGTCACGCAATGAAACTACGTGCACAGGAAACCCAACAAAACCAGATTTATTTGTGGTAGTATGACTGCATCTACATGTAGTAGCTTGAAACTAAACCCCCTAGCTGAGATAGATACTAGATCTCTGGTCAAATTTCCTTTTTTGATAAGATTATGCGATTCCGTTCAATGTTATGTTGTCACATGTTTGAAAACATGATATAAACATCAATCAATTAAGTAAATAGTCTCGTTAAGTCATTAAATGTTTCACTGAGGCACTACTGGCGAGTGGCGTAAGACGTCAGATGATTAGTGTACAGTTCTTACCTCTGCTGACCGAAGCTTTAGATAGGGGCTCCTCCCAGGGGATGGAACTTAGAGGAAGAGAAAATAATACCCAACAGATTTCCGTGCGCAAACACCGTGCACACAGTATAAATGGTACCATCCGCCAAATAGCTACACCCGGTTCAATTTGATATCCCAGTCTAAACCAGATTCAATCGACGAAACCAACTCGGGAAAGCCGCTGGCTGCGACAGTCAGTGTCTGTTATTTCGTTGCCAGAAAAAAGTGCCGGCGCTATTTAAGCTAAGCCAAATAAAATCAGCGGTTTTTAGAAAGAAGAGAAAAAAAGAAAAGTAAATTGAAAGATAGAAAGGCAGAAAGGTAGAAAGAGAGAGACAGACAGACAAACAGAAGAAAAAAAAATTAACCTACGAGATTCTTGTGTCCTGGACTTTTTCAGTCTGTGGCTTAGGCCCTGTTTACAAGGAGAGAGGGTTGTCCTAGCAAACAGGTTACCCTAGCACTCGCACATGTCCTCATTTTTTCTTCGTCGTGCTTATAAGGCAGCCAGGGTTACCCGGGTAGGCGGGTTACCCTATCTGCGTGCCAGGATTACCCTGGTAAGTAGAAAGTTAACCCGCCTACCCGGGTTAACTTTCTACTTGTTTCCAGGCCCTATGAGTGTAACTGCGCATTAAGTTGTCCCGGATTGTAGGGTTATCCTCCCTGTGAAATTTTGCTTGTAAATCCGGGCTATCTTTTGCCATGCAGCTATGGCTAACCCGCTTGCTACGGTAATCCTCCCTCCTTGTAACCAGGCCCTTGAATGCCACCGCTGCGTTTTAGTTTAAGTAACAGCAAAACCATAAATTTGCAAAACTACGTAGACTTACCAGAGCCAACAGGAATAAATATGACCGCAAGTTTAAGAATGGTCTTTGATTCCACGGTGAGCCTTGCGGGATTTCCCATGGGCATGATCATCTTTGAACGTGAGTCGTCTACTCTCTTCGCATTCGGCAGCATAACGGCCCTTCGGAGATCAGGTAAGCAGCAGATAAATGACCTGTGGCCTGGCTGGTTTGTTAACGACAAAATATATGAAAAAAAAGAGCATGGAATATTCCACAATAATGCTAATGTTGGTGAAAGATGACCGCGGAAAAGCGGAAAAGTGTTTTCAGTCGACATGTTGTCACGTGTCAGATGAGAAACAGCCTTTGTTCTCAGTCTGCGTTTTGTACCTAGTCTGTAGTCTGCAGTCTGCAGTCTGCATTCTGTACTGACCGGTATAATACCGATTCGATTTTCTCCCAAAGCGTCATTTCATGCTTTGTTTATCCGGTACCAATCGAACTCTGCTCCAACAATGACGTACTGGTCATCTGGGGGCATAGCCGGTAGAAACTCTCGATTCACTTCCTCACATTTTCCCAAATTGTTTCCTTGCTTTTCCTTTGTCACCATTTTGAATTCTCAGGCGAGTTACTGCTGTACACTCGTTCTCAGACTCCCGTGCCCGGTTCTCGGTTCCCCGTTCCCCGTTCTCGTTCCCCCTTCTCTGCTCTCCGTTCTCCGTTTCCCGTTTCCCGTTGCCCGTTGCCCGTTGCCCGTTGCCCGTTGCCCGTTGCCCGTTGCCCGTTGCCCGTTGCCCGTTGCCCGTTACCACTTTTAGTAACATTCGAAAGTTTCGATAGAGCAAAACTCTCGAGGCTTTAATATCTTCAATTGCAAACCAACAAATATTTGAGCGAGTTTTTGAAATGGTTGGTGTCGATGATTTCCGTGATGGAGTCCTTGATTTTTGAATACACTAATTCGATGAGTATCGTGACTGAATATCGTATGAATATCGTTTGTCAATGTGTTGCTTGTTTAGACTAACCGTTAGGGACGTAGGTCGGATGAACACACAGGTTCGGTTGCTGAACTGGTTGGTTCGTTTGGCAGGCCGAGTGAACAGTGAACTCGTTGGTTCGATACGTAACACGGAACGGATGATCCGCGAACTCTATGCAATTTTCACAGTTCAATTTAATACACAAAGTCGGATCATTTTCTAAAAAACGTACACGTTGCTTCGAGCACTACACTGTCTACAGTAGCTACTCCTCGCCAAAATCGCAGAATCGAAAAAAAATGGAAAAAAAAAAAACGGTCGGAGACACCGCTACGTTACGCAATACTAGAATCACGCGCGCATGATTCTGCAGTAACATTCCCGGGCCCCTAAACGACCGAAAGGGGATTTATTTCTTCTCCTGATCTCCTTCCTGTTCTTCCTTGGGCCGGATCAGGATGAGCTTATTAATTGGTCTTCTCAGGATGGTTGCTTGTGTCTTAACGACAGCTGATCTGACAATGTCTTGATCAGCCGGCTCCACTTGCAAGACAAGGGCTAACAAGGCAGAACAAGGGAAAACAATGCGGGAAAAACTGATTTGGTGCGTGTTCGAGAGTAAATAATTTGTTAAATGTGCAACTTACCTCACGGGGGGCGTAACCGACTTTGTAGGGTTGCAGTGGTCTGGCGCACTCTGTTATGGACTGCTTAAGACTGACGCTATCTGAATGAACCCAGCCTAATATATTTCATTCTGGTTCCCAGAGACCGCAATCCTTTTGGGGGGACGAGAATGAATATATTGGTGGCAGTGATTTAATGGGAACATTATGCTAGAATGTCACTTTGTTCTTAGGATTAACCGCTTATGGGAGCAATTTCCATTAATCCTCCGTTTGCAGCTGAAACTGCCAAAACAGGAATTGACCCTTCTCCACTCCACCCCAGAGGGACAGAACGACTGAAAATAAACTTGGGGCTAATCTTTAAGATCGACCTCACTCTGACTTTCCGAGCCTTATTCTTAAATGACGGATCAATCTAGAAAAAAAATGAATGGCACATTTTCCGCGGGATTAGCCTTCCCGTCGGCATATGTCTTGAAGTCCCCTCAACTGCACGTAGGTTAACTGAGGTTAACTTCTCACCAAAAAGTCAGTTCCATATCAATTGTTATTCTAATCTCTTCCAAAGCTCTTCTTTTTGTACATTGTGAGCGCTAAAGTCAAAGAAAAATGCCTTGACATACCTTTAATCAGTTTTTTTTTCTTGTACAGGCGTTTCGCGCATTTACTAAACGTACTTTTAATACGGACACCTCCGTTTCAAAATTTCCTGATCACTCGCTCCGCTCGGGCTTTCTGTCAGAGATTGACCTATTCTTGGGTTTCACGTGACGTCACAAGCTTTGATAAAATCAGTATCCGCTATGTTGGTGTCCCTCGGATGTCAAATTTATGTTAATGATAGTCCATTTCTACAATGAAGCTTCTCTATTATCGCTCTATTATTTCGACAACTACGTGAATTTTCAGAAAGGAAAAAAACGACAAAAGTACCGGGCATTCATCTAAAGGTATCCCAGTGCTCTCTGAGTATACTAAAAGCTTAGAGAGTCGAGTAAAGGAAAGATATCCGCAAAAGATCTCAGTCATCGGGGTTGACCCCGTAAGCATAACAGCCGAGCAGTTCAGTCCAGATTGCTTGCCTCCAGTGGAAGTCTCGGACTTGCTGAATTACCTCGTTCTTGAGACCAGCTGCTACACCAACAAGCAGTTCAAGGCGTTCAAGAGTCTGGAGGCGTTTAATCAAATAGTGTCGGGATTTGTAACCTCGGTTGTAAGTAAAAGTAATCGCCGGCAAGTATGTCGTGAGAGCAAGCTTTTGGCATTCACAGCGTATGAATGATCCTTTAGTGAACATTTGCCTGGGTCATTTCCGAAAACGATGGGACTATTTTTTCAGCCTACTGCTTGGGATAGAAAGCTGGACTGGCTGAGTCATGCTCACATATCGCGAGTGTTTTATTTTATTTAGAGGCAACTACACCGGCGAATTCATGGCAAGCTCGCTTGCACACAAGTAAAATGCTCATGGATTTTGCCGACATATGTCAATGAAGTGCCGGATGCGAAGGCTAAGGACATCGATTTTTCGTCGGCTAACAAGCTCAAAGAAAAGTTCGACCAGAAAATTGAGGATCTACAACAGTCGCAAGCCTCGAAGCATGCAACAGCTTCTAGTTCTGGGACTGCGTCAGCCGGCGCCTAAGCGCATGCAGCACGCATCGTCGCCTTCGAAAGAGGAAATGGATCAGCTTTATGCCAAACTCAACCAGTGCAAAATTAAAGCAGCGGTGATCTTCGGAAGAATTAAAAAAGCCGAGGTTTGTTGTCGAAAACTAACTCTAACTCACTCCAAGAAATCACTAAGAGAGATTTACAGAAATTTCTTGTAACTAGAAACTTTGCCGCAGCTAACCACAACGGTTACGGCTTCTACTATATCCTTGAAACCTTAGAACGCGTCCCTTCAAAACAAATTTATTTCTTAGAACAAAAGTATCTTAATTGGTTTCAGGTACTTAGTTAAATAACTCTCAACCTCTTCCTTTTGAAGGACAAATGAGTCCTCGTTAACTGCCTAAAATAATAATTCTCAAAGGTTCTCGACTTCAGAACATGTACCTTGTAAGAAACATACTTCTAAAGATTTGAGGAGCGCGCGCACTTTAGGGTGGTTTTCATTTAATTTGACCTGCTATATTTAATTTCCATCCAGCCATTACCAAATATTTGTGCAAAGCACTTCAAATGTACCTGAATACTGTGGTCCTGTCAATATGGAACCATACGCACTTGAGTTGAAGAAGCGCGGCCTGGAAAAGTCGCCAATTTCGCCCTCTGAATCCGCCTAAAATCTCCCCTCGAACGGATGAAGTCATTTTGGCGCGTAGCAAAAACGGAATGCAGCAAATTTAACAAAACACCCAGGTTTTAATTATCACTCACCGGGTCCTTTTGTTTCCCAAAATATAAAGGCTAACTTTTTTACGACCCAGAATTAACCGGGCCGCTCTTATTAGTGAGACTGCCACTAAATAAACTCCAGATAAACACTTGAAGTTTTTATTATTAAACTAGAGTATCCAAAAGACAGTAATGCTGCGGCACATTCTGTTGATACTGACACATTTTTACGTAGTGATTCATCTATCTGCGCGTTCTTAGACTTACATTAACCTACGCTCGATCCGCAGCAACAACTTGATTTGGCTTAACTACACTTATTTCCTATAAATTCACCGAGAAATAATTAAAACAGCAAATGGTTTAAAATTGCTGCACAATCGTAAATGATTTTAATGTGCATTTGTTCTTTAGTCTATTTCATTTCTGACCATAGCAACACTTCACAACGTAAACAGGATCAGTTCCATATTTTTTCATGTCGGCAATGGCCTTAAATTGTAATTTCAGTTAATTATTAGAGGTGTTCTTATCAGCCGACAGGTGAATTCTTCGTCAAACGTTGCGTGATTTGCTGTTGGGATTCCGTCGGTCTGTCTGATTTGGACAGTAGGGCAGCTATTTCTCACTCAGAGTAGCTTCCAGCATAAACCTACAAGGCTAAAAAGAAACAACGAAAAGTGAGCAACTATTTATTAAAGCAAAAAATATATATAAGAAAAAAAGAGAGGGTTTTTTGGTGTCAGCGATAGTCTTGATGAACTCTTACTCACAAGAGAGGCTTTTGGCCTGTAATTGTCCACCCTCAATCTTTATCATACGGCGAGAGAGCCAAAGAGTACAAGACACCAGCACGCTTTTTCGTACAATGCCTCATTATATCTGTTTTAAGGAGTTCCGTCACGGATGAAAAATCTTAAAAACGTTTCGAATAAATTTTTCAGGAGTGTTGATTACGATCCCTCTCATGCAATCTTCCTCATTCGAAGCCATCCTTGTATCTTACATAACTCTTTGGTGTTTTTTTCAAGGCTTTCTGTGATGAAAAGGCAATTTTATAGCTAGCCAAGGATGATTATCATTCATGGTAACTAAGCCTTTTTAATCCCCGTTAATGGCTATTCGCTACCTATTCCACTCTTCTGCACGATTCGAATTTTTACAAGCCATAGTAATATCCGTCTCGTCTGCAAGCGTCGCTCCTTGGTTGAAGAGTATAAAAGCAAATGCAACGTAGAATGGATGTAAGATTTTGTGTACTGTATTTCGGCTTACAAACCAGCCTTCTTCAGATACAGCATAAGCTGCAGAGCAGAGGGGCAGTAGGGGAGGGGTGGCCGGGGGGGGGGGGTAGAACTAATCATCAACCCTTGCGGTCCCTGTTTTCTCGCCTTAGTACTTCGACCGACCGGCGCCTGGGGACGTGGCAGACCTCTATCACACCTTATGATAGCTTTATTTATCCTCGGGTTGATGTGGCTTGTTAGGCCTCTAGCAATGCTATGTTAATATGCCGAACAATTTCCCACCCCAACCTTTACGTCACAACAGACCGGACCACAACACCAGGAATTCCATGCCCTACTCTCACAAACGACAAGTGTAACAATGTTCTAGTCAAAGTGCTGTTGAGATTTTGGGGAACTAGCTGCATTCGCCCGGCCTAAGGGAGATATCAAGAATCTTCCTCCGTCTAAGTCTGCTGTTCGATTCATTCTTTGTTCCAACAATTGCAAATTCTTCCCACAACTAACAACTATTGCAGCTGCCACTGCTGCTACTGACTCGCGCTTTTAAGCTGACTCTAAATGCGGACAGGATTTTAACCAAGCTTAAAAACAGGTTGCTCTAGTTAGGCAAGCAAAGATCAACCAATCAAAACTGAAAAAACAAAATTATCCTAAGCAACATTTAAATTTGAAGGTACATTTAGTAGCCAGGGTCGGTGTATTTAGGTACATTTAGTGGCCAAGGTCGCAAAACGACACAAACATCCTTCACAGGTAAAGTCCTTTCTTTAGTTAAGAGTTTGTAAAGTAAACAGCCGGGAGAGGTGTTTAAAAAATCAAATGTAACACAATGCAATGTGAGTTAACCTTACGTAGCTTGCAAAAACAAAGTTTACTTCCCTTTTGTGAGTAGCTAAATTTTTTCCAGGTTATTTAGTTCGTAAAACGTGCATCACATCATTTGCGGACAAGCGCAAATGATCGAAAGCTCTGTGTCATGTTCCTGAGAATTTTCAACTTAGAACGTTTAAGAGGCTGTCTCTGTAAAAACCGACCACTGATTTTACTTCGAAAATTCGATTTTTCTCATAAGCTGGGATTTCGAAGCCCTTACCTAGTCAATCGCTAAAACGAGTTTTATTTGATTAAAAATTCTAATTGAAGTTTTCTAGGATTGATTGAAGTTCGGTCCGCTCGACACAAGTTGCGTGCCTGCCGAAACTGGAAAAATAGCACATATTGCCGGCACTCTAAAAGAAATAATATTCGCTCAAAAGTCCCAATTCTTTTTTTCAACAATAGATATATCATAGCAGTTTGTTAAGCCATGTTGCAGTTATAATTCAATGTTGTTCCTTCAACAGTTAAAGAAGATTTTCTACCCGTTAAATCGAGTTTTGAACCAAACGCGAAAATAGCTCTACTTTGAAGGCACGTTTTAAAAATGTGGCATCTGTTTGAAACTGCTGAACTATATGAATAGAAAGTATAAATGCCCTTTAATTTAAAACAGTAATAAAATTTGTCTGCCCACTAGGTCTTCAAAACTGACGACCGCTTAAAGTTCAGGAAATTTTGAAAATATTCCAATATTCTAACATACTCGCTCTCGTAAAGTGCTCCGATAAATTCACGTAAATCTCTTACCTGGTTTCAAGATTAAAGTTTTGGTTCTTTGTAACGATCCTTGAAACCTGGGTAGCATTAAAACCGCCAGTTCTTCCTTCCAGCTGTAGGTTTGTATATAAAGTACATTTATCCGTTCTTCATCTGTGTGGAGTGACAGTCACATACTTCGATGTTCTTTGTATTACTGACTATTGTTTTCCTCGAAGCCGGTTTAATCATGTGGAGTCCTCTTGAAAGGTTAGTGGAAGGACTCTTTTAGACAACTCTCGGCACACATACATGTATGAACAGTAAACGGTGATCCGAGGAGCCAAAGAAGGATTGACAAATGCCACGACCATTTTGTGTTTACAACAGGTGTTTTAGTTCCCAATCTTCCCGTGAGTATAACGGGAATCAATGATGTGAAACTCACGGGAAGATTGGGAACTAAAACACCTGTTGTAAACACAAAATGGTCGTGGCGTATATCAATCCTTCCATGGCTCCTCGGATCACTGTTTACTGTTCATACATGTATGTGTGCCGAGAGTTGTCTAAAAGAGTGCTTCTACTAACCTTTCAAGAGGACTCTACATGATTAAACCGGCTTCGAGGAAAACAATAGGCAGTAATACAAAGAACATCGAAGTATGTGACCGTCACGCTCGACACAGATGATGAACGGATAAATGTACTTTATATACAAACCTACAGCTGGAAGGAAGAACTGGCAGTTTTAATGCTACCTAGGTTTCAAGGATCGTTACAAAGGACCAAAACTTTAATCTTGAAGCCAGGTAAGAGATTTACGTGAATTTATCGGAGCACTTTACGAGAGCGAGTATGTTAGAATATTGGAATATTTTCAAAATTTCCTGAACTTTAAGCGGTCGTCAGTTTTGAAGACCTAGTGGGCAGACAAATTTTATTACTGTTTTAATTAAAGGACATTTATACTTTCTATTCATGTAGTTCAGCAGTTTCAAACAGGTGCCACATTTTTACAACGTGCCTTCAAAGTAGAGCTATTTTCGCGTTTGGTTCAAAACTCGATTTAACGGGTAGAAACTCTTCTTTTAACTGTTGAAGGAACAACATTGAATTATAACTGCAACATGGCTTAACAAACTGCTATGATATATCTATAGTTGAAAAAAAAAAAAAAATTGGGACTTTTGAGCGAATATTATTTTTTTTAGAGGGCCGGCAATATGTGCTATTTTTCCAGTTTCGGCAGGCATGCAGCTTGTGTCGAGAGGACCGAACTTCAATCAATCCTAGAAAACGTCAATTAGAATTTTTAATCAAATAAAACTCATTTTAGTGATTGACTAGGTAAGGGCTTCGAAATCCCAGCTTATGAGAAAAATCGAATTTTCGAAGTAAACTCAGTGGTCGGTTTTACAGAGACAGCCTCTTAATTTGTCTACGGTATTTTAAGAACAGCCATTTTTTTTTTTTTATTATCATTCGATGCATGTTCATTTTTTCCTTTTTATTGACCAAGATCCCATTGCATGAAATGCAAATAACATTCTCATCCCCAGAGGTCGCGCTCTTTTTGGTCAGCACGAAGAATCGCGACCTCTGGCCGGGTCCGATTTTCTGAGCATGCGCAGAGAATTTGTTTCGTGCTCTCAGCCAATCAGATTTGCTCGACTTTACTCTGAGCACGCGCAGTCCGTTAGTCGCGGACTTTCGGTGTTGAACCTTCCCACAGGTCGCGATTCTTGGTGCTGACCAAAAGGTGGGCAGTCTCTCATGACGAGAATGTGCAAATAACTGCCTACAAATAATGGTTTGCCCATGCGTAGTACTGTCTAAAAGTGTTTTGCTGTAAAATAATGTTCTAGTCATGCGTAATTGTACCCACGTTCTTGTGTGAAAAATCCTTGAGCAGTCATAGAGTGATTTAAATATGAAAACAAACTTGGTGATCGAAGGTTAAGACAGTAATTGAACTCGGTTATCGCAAAATATCGTGATTTGTTAACGTCTTGCAGATCAATTATTTGCCTCAGCCTTCGACTTCGGCAAATGATTGATCTGCTCGTCACTGACAAATCATGATATTTTGCTCAACCTCGACCAATAATTATTAAGTATTATACGGCTTTGGCTTGTGGCCGATATAACGCGCGCTCTGATTGGCTAAGAGCGAGATCTGAGCGGTCATTATGCAGCCGTAATGCCCACGGGCCGATTACGGATTATGCAAATTAGGAAGAGCCCGGCTCGGAAAATTCAAGCGCATTGAAACGATCAAAGCCGATTAAAAACAGTAAGAAAAGTAAATTTAATTCCGAGTAGCTAAAAGTTTAAGGATTTTTCCTTAATAAAATTTGTATAGAAGTCGTTTTTGACTTACCGGTAGCCTTGGCGGGCACTAGTGAAAAACAATCAAGGTTTGCGGAGTGTTGAGTAAAGCTAAAATCGCTAAGTGAAAAACCTCATCGGCAGATGTGTCACGTATCCTGAGCAGAACACCACGAAGAAACTTATAAGTTATCATCTTAGTCACAACAATTACCGAAATATTGAACTCCGTTTCAGTTCTCATCAAATAGATTCCCTCGCTTTAACACAAGCAAGTGTAAATCAGCTTCCAGGATCATCAGATGTAAACAATCGGGCGGTTTCTGTCGGTAGCAGTGTTTCTGATACCTGCAGGAAGTTTTAGACGCTCAAAAGGCTTGAAAAGTTCATTCATAAGTCCCAGAATGAAGAAGGCCAAGATATGTTGTCGAAAGCGAATGCGAAGATCGAGTTATTCTGAGCAGTGCATTCTGAAGCGTTCGTATTTTCTTTCACCGAAAGACCGTTGGTTTGGACTATTTTGAAGCACTTTCTGTCTTTTCTATATACGTTGACGTTCGCCACAAAAATTGGAAAAACTCCCTCATCAAGTTGTGGCAACACGATACTGAAATACGTTTTTGAGGGTTGTGACAATCATTTTTCCCGTAAAGAAATACAGTGATAAAGTTCACTGACTGTGTAGTTTTGCCCTAGGTTTGAGACGATGAATGAATCCGTAAACGCGCGCATTGCCGGATGTAAATTGACGACTTCCGCTCGAATATTTTTTTCTTCTTTAATTCGTGAGCCATATAATAAACAACTTAATAACCTCGACCGTTCGATCGTTACGGGAAAATCTCAAACCTCGGCCTACCGTATTGACCTCGCTATCGCTCGGTCAATACGGCAAGACCTCAGTTTGAGATTTTCCCGTAACGACCTCACTCTCGGTTATTAAGTAGTTAATATTATACATTGAACTCACCATCTCTTTTCTAATTGGTCGAAAGCGCACAGTGAATTTTCGAAATCAGCGCCTGTGACGTCATGAGATTATATCATAATCATGTCAAGGACACTCAAGGTCATGGATAGTCATGTCACGTATGACCGCAGTGCATGATTTCTCAGGGTAATCATGTCTAGTTCGCGCGCTTTGTGTTGCTTGCCGTCATAGAAGAAGCAAAAACATGACTTCCATTTTTTTTTTGGTTTCGTTTTATTAGAATCGGTTTTTGTGATATCCAGAGTAACCTCGACCTTCATTATTCTGGATATCATTAAAAGCTCATCCAATAATTGTTTATTATCTTTTGATACCAGCCTATGGCTGATGGGGCTACCCTGCCGAAATAAAGATGATTTGACTTGGCATAGTTTCAAGGGATTATAGGCCACAGATTTCTCAATTTTTGACGATATTTACCTCAGTCTTTTTTTTATCGTAATGAAATGTATGTTTGTAGGGACAAAAAAGAAAATTACGTAATCCCAAGCCATCTAAAGTGGAAGAGGGGAGGGGTCGGGTGGCAAGTGATTTTTAACCCCTAAGGGAAAAGGTACGACAAGCCTCCTCGTCAGTGCCATATGGAAAGTCTCCCGGGGCGGTCACGTCGAAACGCAAGGAAGAGACGAAAAGAAGAAAGGGCTTTGGAAGGAGGTTGATAACCGTGGTGAGTGCTTCATGATGAAGCTTTATTTAATTTAATGTTATATTTCTTAACCACTTGGCTAAAGGTCTGCAAAGATCCCCCTGTAATATAATCAGACCGGCACCAGCTTCGTTGTTTTGGCGAGAGGATAACATTCGATTAAACGTAACATGCCTCGAAAAGAACCTAAAGAGATCATACAAAATAAGATGGAAACTCTTGTAGCTTTAAACAATTTAATAGAAAGGTGAAATCTGATCCCACAATTAGAAAAATCAAAGTTTACCAGATTACCTGCATAGTCGGTAGCGAAGACGTCCGATTTTTATTTTTAAATTATTTTGAATTATAAAAGTATATTATGTATTCAGTATTGGTTTTACTATCAAGTCTGATTATGCATATTTTATCCACTTTAACTTGAAGGTTAATTAGGTATTAGGTAGTTACACACGACCCCTCAAGCGCGTAATGCTTTTAATCTCATTTTGTCTCAGTAAAGGATCTTACTTACTGACTGACTGACTGATTGACCGATTGACTGACTGACTGACCGACTGACTGACTGACTGACTAACTGACCGAGTCCCTCCCTCCTTCCCCCGCTCGCTCGCTCGCTCCCGTCCTTCCTTCCTTCTTTCCTTCCTTCCTTCCTTCTTCTTTCCTTCCTTCCTTCCTTCCTTCCTCCCTTACATAGCTGATGGTATTAAGTTTCACATGCCTTCTTCACAAGAGGAACGCTGAATGCACTGGCTCTGAACGCGGGGCAAAGGTTCTCTGGTTAAAAATATTGTAAGACAAGCTTTCGACTGTCTAATCTGCAGCTTACGCAACCGAAAGCTTGCGTTTTGTAATAGTTTAAGCCGGGCGTGTTTACAACACGAAATGGCGAAATGACAAAATAGCGAAATAACGAAATAGCGAAATGGCGAAATGGCGAAATGGCGAAACGGTAATATATAGATTTAGCCAAGCCTAAAAGCGGAGCTCCTCAGTTATTTAATTGGATGTTGTCAATAATTAAAATCACTATAGATCGTTTTCACTGTCACGCAATAAAAAAATAAATCGAAAATCATTCTTTGGAAAAAGCTATGAAATTATGATGTTATAGAAGATAACTGAACAAGACACTTCTCCAAGTTTTAGGCCTGTGCGTTTCCCCAAACTTCAGATATTCGTCGAAATGTTTCGCAGATATTTACAGAGCCCAGTATTAAAACGCCATGTTGGTGTACCTCCGTGGTACACCAATAGAGTCCTAAAGTGTGACGTCACAAAAAAGAAAAACAAATTTGAGAAATTATGGGATTTGGCGCCATTTTCGAATTGAGCGTCCTTAAAAGAAGGGTTCTTGCCAAAAATTACCTCTTAATTGTAATTCCCAGCCGAAATATGAAGGATGAAAATTTGGTATTGCCCCATATAAATCTCTCTAATTTTGAGTCAGTTCTAAACTGAAGGAACTGAAACAAAATTTGAAGGGCTTGTATGGCATGCTATCAAACTTTGATCCCTTTTTTCTCTATCGGGAATTGCAATTTAGAGCTAATTTTTGGGATGAGGACCTCTATTAGGTTCCTCTATAAAAACTATGACATCATATCCCATAATTTCAAAAATTTTATTTTTGTGACGTCATCACTTTAGGACTCTATATGGCGGCTGGAAAATAGTGTAAACATCTGGAACTTACTTTGGCTATCTAGGCGACTGACTATTAGTACTGATCAAACAAGCATTTACATAAGCACTTTCCCTAATGCTCTAACTTCTAAAAAGGCTCAAAATCATGAGATAAGTATATATTTTTCGACGAACTCGATCGTAGCCTTGTGTCACGCACCTCCGTAACCCTGAAATTCAGAATGCTCTGGATTCCAAACGAAGCACGCTATTGAGCTGTAAAATTGTAAACAGATATAAATATACCGCCTCTCATGCCTGATGAGGATAAAAACTTTGCTGGCTCTTTAGTTTTGGATTTTAGAAAGTGATGACGTCATGTGAAAACAATCTATACATTGTAGTCACCATCTGTCTTCTCATTGGCTAAAAAAAAAAAGAGAAAGAAAAAACTACAGTTAATTCTGGGAAACAGCGCAACCTACAGATTATTCACTAATTTGCTAGCAGATTAGTGAATAATCTGTAGGTTGCGCGCGCCATGCATGATTTTCAAGGGTAATGTCAAGTTCACGGACAGCGAAGTAAGAACATGGCTTGTCGAAAATAAACTGTGTTCGGTGCGATAATGCGTTTGTCGTTATTTTCTTTAAAACAATGTATAATAAAACAGTTATTAGATTCGGTTTTTGTGATATCCGAAATAATCAAGGTCTCGGTTAGTGTTATCAGCTTCACTTACCTCGACCTTGATTTTTCCGGATATCACTAAAACCTCAGCCAATAATTGTTTATAATCCAACTTGCACGGCATCTGCGTTGGATTACATTGTAATGCAAATGAAAAAAGCTAAGCATTAAACTTAAAGGGCTATTGGGCTGAATTGTATGCACTAAATAAATCAACGTGTGAGAAGAAGAGAAAAAGGGTTTTTCTATATTGAACACATTCCTCGTGTGTGCGGCCCCACGTATGCCATACCGAAAACCGTGGGAAAGAACGCAAAACAAGTAAGCGTGCGAGCGTGACTGTGAGCGTGACATGCGAGCGACGAATGGCGATGCCGCGAGCCGCTAGCAGCCGTCTTTCGGTGTCCGCGCTACTAGCGGCTCGCGGCATCGTTGCTCGCACGTCACGCTCACAGTCATGAGTCACGCTCGCGCGCTTACTTGTTTTGCGTTCTTCCCCATGGATTTTCGAGGACGAGAGAGACTGCTCGCAGTCTAGGTGATGTGATAATGAAAACGAAAATTGAGCCTTAATTCATGGGCAGATTCCAGGGAAACTTAGTAGGCCACCCCTTCCCCCTCCCCTACGACTTTTTTCTATCTAGATCTCTTCGAACGTTCGTTACACAAATCGTCCCATGTTGGGTCGCCCTTCACGTAGCCCTGCGCCTGCACTCAGCGGATTTTCCCCTCTCGAGAACGGCCGAGGAACACTGGGAACAAGACATTAATTCGCCGCTCGTGGCAAGTATATAACCCTGCAAAACACGTCGGATTTAACTATTTTGATCTGAGTTTTTAGGTTTCAAGTGATTTTTCCTCTTTATTAGGTACCGGAAAAATTAATGCTCAGTTAGAAACATGTCAGATCATAAGCAACGTGTTTACGAAAGGTCTAACAAGATCCGCAAGAGAAAAATTCGAAGTTGAACGCCATGAAATGTTGACACAAGAATAGGTACTTTCTTGAAAAGATTAAGAGGTGAGCCATCTGATATTTTTCATTGTTGATAGTGGTAGGCTTTAGGGTTGATTACAGTGTTACAGTGTATGTAAGCTTATTTTACACTAGATTTTTGATTCGGTCAGTGTAAAACGCAGACTGCGGACCGCAAACTACAGACTAAAATGCAGACTGACCATTGAGTCCTAACCGAAAACAGGCTAACTGGAGCATTTTTTTTTAGGCTAACCTAAGTGATATCCAGGCTAACCGGAGCGCGACTCAGCTGACCGGAGTGCAGTCTTTCACTGCAATTAGCCTGAATAATCATGTTTAAGATCAGCGCCTGATACTATTATTATAAAACGACATGTACTTATGAAGTCTGTAGTCTGCAGTATGCATTTTACTCTCAGTCTGCATTTTACCCCGGTCTGCAGCCCGCAGTCTGCGTTTTACACTGACGATTTTCAATTTGATTGCCAGCAAAGTGGAAGTGAAATCGGAACATCTTTGTACATTACTAAATTATATAGGCCATCAAAGAATATTTGACCGTACAGGCCCTTTCATAAAATAACCACAAAATCATTTAAATATATAGAACAGCTTAACTGTTGGAATTTTGTAAGCAGTATCATCAGTACAGAGTAAATGATGCAGTGCATAAATTAGTATCTTTAGAACATAAAGGAAAAAGAGTCTACTCCCATATACAATGTACTTAAACGTTGGGTGTTAAAGTTCAAAATACCATAGGTAATCAAATTTCTGTAGGTCCCATGTTAGAATCTAGTTGTAGTTTATAACAAATTAGTTGGCTATTATGTTAGTTCCAGTAATTTAATGGAATAATTTTGGATAGTTAATTTGTTTATTTGTTTATGTCCACTTACATTCTGTTTGCAGAATGCTAAAATGGATACAATTTATTGGTTCTATTTGGCACACAAATCTTACAAGAGGCATGCAGGTTGTGGTTTCACCAGATAGTACAGCAGTAACCAGAGTTGTTGGAATATCGTTCCAGATTTGTACTATCCTTGTCAGCAAAAGCTTATACTAAGTATGTGTTTGTTTGAATAAAACAATAACAAGGCTTAATCATTCTGCAATCATTGCAGGCTTTGTTAAATTTACTTTCTAGTCTGTTCTTCGTTTTTGGACTACTTGTATTTTGGCCAATGTACTATAATGTGTAGTCCGTAAAAAGGCCAATCACTGTTATAAGATTGTACAATTGAAGTGCATGGTACCTATGCAGTTATTGGAGAACCTTACAGTCAAACTCACAAGACCGTGAACACCTAAAATATGTCTGTAACGTTTATTGTGTTATAACCAATCATGAGCGAGATCTACAACCACAGAAACCACAGAAACAGATGAGTTTCTATCGGTCATGGAACAAATTTGTTTTGACCGGTCTCAAAATAAATCCTCTATTTCGGTTATACAAGAAATTAGATAATTGCTCTTACAGGCTATTTAAACACTAGCAAAGAGGGTTTGGGATATTTTTAACGTGAGAAAACTGTTTTCACAAACCAATGTGCTGGGCCGAAACGACTAGTGGCCAAGCGCAAACAATCCAAATCAGTACTTTCATTATTTTGTTTCATCATAATAATAATTATTTTGACAACGACGAAAAGCAACGAGTGATATTGATGAAAATAGAAGTCTTCCATTATATTTTGTAATATGTGAATCAAGTGCAAATTTATTTGAGAAGGAACAGTGGAAAATTTGAGGTGTTTACTCTTTGCCACAACTAATTGCAAAATTAGCAAACATTTGCATTTATCATGGTCAATCTTTCCAAGGTGTTTAGATCACCGAACCTCTGGGCCCAAGGGATTGTAATCGTTTGCTAAAATAAATTGAGTTGCTAGTTTAACCAAAGATGATACCAAGGTTAGTGAAACCACCAAAATTCAATCTAGGACTCAAATCTTACCCAATCTGACCTTAAGGATAATCTTCATTTGTGCGTGACATGATCATTTTCTAAAATCTAAAACTTGTTATTTGTTGTTTGTTGATACTGCTTACAAAAGTTGTTATCCTCATCAGGCATAAGAGGGGTATAAATTTATATCTTTTAACAACTTTTCACCTTAATAGCTTGCTTTGTCTGGAAACAAGCAAATTTTGAATTTCAGAGTTATGGTGGTGCGTAACATAAAGGTACGAAAGCAGTTGTCAAAAAATATTTACTTATCTCATGGCTTTTAGCCTTTTTAGGAGTTAAAGTATTAGGAAAAGTGCTTAATATTTAGATGTTTGCTTGTTCAGTTCAGATAATCAGCCGCCTAGATATCCAAAGTAACTTCCAGATGTTTACAATATTTGCCTGCTGCAATGTTGGTGTATAATGGAGGTACACCAACATGGCAGTTTCATACTGGGCTCTGTAAATTTGCGCAAAATATTTCAACAAACATCTGAAGCTTGGGAAGATGCACAGCCTGTAGAGCTAAAACTTGGGAAGGTGTCTTCTTTATTTATCTCCTATAACATCACAATGTCTTGAACTTATCCACTGAATGGTCAATTCGAATTAATTTTTGTGAGACAGTACAAACCAAGAATACCAGCTCTAGAACTCTGTCTACTTTTTTCCTAATTTAATTAATTAAAAGTCATTAGCTTTTATACTTATTTAAAGTTTTCATCAGCAATGTATATGCTTTCATGGAAGGTCAGCACAGGCATCATGTTCATCAGTAGGATAGTTGTATCTTGTGTCATTAATTGTTAAGTACTGTTTGAGAAGGATCAAGAACCATTCATTTGATGTATTACACGTGATCTGAAGAGTTCATGCAAGCCTTCTGAGTTGTCTTGCAGGTAGGATTGTCAAAGTTTAATTAGCAGGTCTGGAGAATGTAAATTTGGTATCTTTCCTACTTATAATTGCAATCAACAAATGACACTGGAAGATCTTCCTGTCTTTGCTGAGGCGATGTCATCCACTATTGCAATAGGCCTATTAGGAAAATTATTTCAAATATGATCCTTGTAACCTTTTCATGAAATATATAATCTTGAACACGATGACACTTCAGTCTGGACTGAAAAGAAAAGAGTAACACTTTTGCAGTGTCTCATTGTTTGCATTCCATCTAGTGGCTTCAACTTTCTTCTCAGTTTATGTTTATTGTCCTGGTCCAAATAATTATAGACATCTTGATCTTCCATTTAGCTCTTAAAACTGTTTGCATTCCTGTTAGTGGCTTTTCTTTTGTTTTCCTTAGTCTGTATTGAATGTGCTGGTTAAAAAATAAATAAATAAATAAACAAATTGTGATGTCAAGTCATCTTGGCAAACATGCATATATGTATCTGGGGTTATGCAATCCCAAGCTTTGAAAAAGTCAGTAGATCTGATCTTGTCCTTGCCTTTAGATCATGAAGTTTATGCAGTCTTGAGTGACAGTGATATAATTGTGTAGTCTAGATCTAGAATAAGGATATAGTTTAGAATCACTCTGTCGTAAATGCTGTGTCTTTAGGGTTACCGTATGCCTTTTGAAGTGTCATGCATCTAAGCGATGTAGCTAATTTGACATGTAAACAACAAAAACATGTCAGGGGATATTTTATTTTGAATTTTTTTATCTTTCCAAGAGTGATTTTTGTACAATCACCTCGTATATTTTTTTAATCCTATTTCAAAATTGTTCTGTAACTTTTATTTTCACTGAAATTGAGTATGGCAAAATGCAGACATATTGTTTAAGCACTTTGAGTCTAGAACCTGAGTAACATATTAAATTAGCAAAAAAATTGAATTGACCTGTAGCTTTCTAAAGGTAATTTGGACACTCCCATTAGGGGGCCTTGATAATTGGATAACTCATTTTATTTCAAAATTCTTGGTCTCGTTTGATAACCAGCTCTATAAGCTTTAATTTGATATAGGGGTTTAGGTATCTACAGTACAGTGTAAAAGGGGAGCATTACTTCTCTTGGATGCGAAACACCTATATACGGTAACCTTAAACCATGAACTTATTGCTTCCTTCCATTTTTTGTGAAACAATTTTTGACACAGTCACCTTTATAGCGGAGCTCCCAGCGGCTGTCGCCAAGCAGAGCCCCATAACTATAGAAACAGAACCACATGCACGCGAACAAATAGAAAACCACAGAACTATTTTTTCATGGTCAACATGTCTAGCACTGTGGATCATGGCGGGTGCGCCCAACAAAGCCAATGCCCCAGAACATGGCGGCCATAGTTTAATCATACATGTATGATATTGGACATCCATGTCATGGTCAATTGAAAGCTGTCAAAACAAGATATCTGCTGACCAGTATTATGTGACCATATCACAGGCTCAGGTTAAGAGCTCATCGAGGTCACGTGTTTTTTAAAAAGTTGACTACTGACAAAGTACCGGTTTTCTATTGGATCATGGGCTCAAACTAGGTGAACTTGTTGATCAGGGCTGTGTTGTTCAGAAGGTATACTAATGTTTTTCACTGCTTATGTTTAATGTAGTTTGAGATTATTGAAACTCAAAACAGAAGGCCAGACATTATAAACAGAAAACCTCAACGCAAAGTTACAAAACTCACATCAAAATCCTGGGTTAGCTTACTCGGGCTTTAAGCAACCTTGGCCCAGGAGCTCCACTTTTAGGCTCGGCTAAATCTAAATATTACAATGGTTACAATTGACTCAGTGGTGGCGTGAATTTGTACATGTATTTTGTAACATAATCGTGCATTGCTATTTGCCTTCATGCTGTACATCCATCAATAGTTCAGTTTTTTTTTCATAAAATATGCTATTAATACTGTCTACCTTTAAAAAAAATACTGGAATTCTACATAGCCTTAAGACACTTTCCAAAAGTGACTGTAAAAAGATACAGTTAAAGGTATGACAGCTGTACAGTATTAAGAACAGCATACAGGAATATAATGAGATCCATTCCCTACTGCAAAATTGCAACATTGTAACATTCACTATGAAAAAATCCCCCTGGCATTAATGGTAAATATAACACTTTGTGGATGAACACTTACAGCATGTAGGCTGCCATTAATAATTTTATAATTCAACTTCAATAATTGATGTCTTTTTTTTTCTCCACGAAGATTGTGGACTACAGGGACTGTTAACTACTGAGTGACCCCATCAAATATATAATTTTGTAATTAAATTATGTCAAAAATTAATCAGTAAGCTATAAATAAGGTATACCATAGACACATATTTTGCCTTCACTACATGTAGACAATTGAACACACTCGGAGGTTTTGATGCATATGTGCATTTGGTCAGCCAAATCCAAGATGTGTTAATTAAGACATCAGTAAAATTACAGCTAAATAGATAAAAAATATATCCTACATGCACCAAAGTTGAACACGTAAACCCCCTCAAAAAATTGAAAAATAGGGACCGTGTATCCCCAAATGCAGTGGCACCAATGGAATCATCTCCGTGTAGAGCTTTCTCTGCATGCAGGGTCATTGATTGATGTAGAAAAAATAGTTCATGTGCAAAAGGAGAATATGGAGGTGCTATTAGCAATTTACCATGTTTCAGAAGAGTGTATGGATTTAGTATTTTGGAAAATTATGTTCCATACTTGCTGCATCAGCAAGCCTAGTGTAATACTAATCATCCACTCGACATTTCAACAACAACAACAAAACCGAGGAAAACTACATAGTCACAATATGCATATCACTACACCTGAATCAAACGAAGGATGCCAGAAATGTTACAGAAAATTCGTTTAAGATTGATTATCATTCCAGTTAAAGCCAACAAATGCATTTAGAAGCCACAAAACGTCCAAAATCTCAAAGACTTGCGGTGTTCAAGTTTAATAATTATTCGCGCCAAAGGATAATTTGAAGATTATTTTTGCCGACGGCTTTGTAGTCCTTTTTTCGGCCGTAGCTTTACCAGTCTTTTACCAATAACCTTAAAAGAAATTCAGCCAAACATTTCACTAAACCGAATAAATTAAACAAACAAAACGAGGAAGTCTCCATAATTTGTAAACGCAGTATGCATGACAACATACGAGCGTCAAAAGCTGTCAAGGAGAGCAAATCGATGGTTTTCCTTCTTCCAAAGGTAAACAGAAAAAGAAATTATAGCAGTCTACAAAGCGGCTGTCCTTACTAACACAAAGAAAACTTCAAAACTCGCCTGGCAGTATTTACAAATACAGTTTTATTACTTTTAGACGTGAGGTTATCGGTATACGGCGAAAAACGACAGAAAACTAAGCTTGTTTGTTTACAATATGCAACTTTATATTAAACAACGACTCTAGTCTTATTGTTTGAAATTTATCAAATTTCTCCCAGTATGCTTCCAAATCAGATAATCTGGGAGACTTTAAAACTCCTATTGAAGATATAAGCTTAACTTCTAAGCTTGTCTTGCCGAAGCAACTACATCATTGTTATGGAAAACGCGAAAGTTTCTATGTAACAAAGTCGCTTACCACAATTTGGCAGTTCACTTCAGTTTGAATCCTATAAGCAGAAACTTCCAGCAAAAATTGCGAAGACTGAACTGAACTAATCGTTCGATAGATCAATGAATCAACCACTTTTTTCCCGCTGTGTTTTTTCCTCTAAACACAAGAAACACATTTGATTTCGCTTGTTGATCACCTGATCATGTGACTTCTTGCACGGCTGCACATCTCGACGCGCGAAGTTCTGTAGTTTTCTGAGTAAATTTTTCGGGTATTCCAGTTCTTTTCTATAGCCGTCGTTCGCTCTGCCTCACGGCATTGTTCGGTATTATTTCGTATCCTTTCTCTAGCCCTAACTCGATCTAATTCACAGCATTGTTCAGTACTATCTCGCCTCCTTTCTAGCCCAGGCCCGCTCTTTCGCGATCTTCTTCGCCACTTCTTTGGCTGTTAATCCTTGCTCTCTGCCGTTCTCTTTCACGTTCTGCTTCAGTTAAACCCTATCTTGAAAACGTTAGATCAACCTCTCCGATCGTTTGTTAAGAGGCCCTGCGCCTAAGAAACGACCGATGATTTCCGGCTAAAAATAAAATCGGCCGATTTTTATCTCCCAAGCAGAGGTTACCGAATACTATTTAAAAATGAATTTCTTTTGTTTCAGTTTCGCTTTAAACCAAAAATATCGAGCCGCAAACTTTTGCCGTCTGATAGCAGCAAAATTAGGCTGAAAATAAGCCCCCGCAAAAAACTGTTCAGAAATTACTCTCGCAACGCAAAATAATGAGAAAACTACACAGTGTTGAAGAAAAAGGCCTTATAATGCAATATCATTCGATAAACATAAAAAAAAACTGCCGAAGCGATTAAAAAATAAAGTTTCAAATATTGCATACTAAATTAGATGGAGCGTTGAAGCTGATTTTAAAATAATTATTTCTCAAAAGTTCAACGCTTTTGAAAGCAATCACAGTGATGAATCAGACATTGGAGGGATACACATCACGTTTCTGGAAAAACATTTTTCGGCCAAAGAATATCAGTTGGCCTTGTACAAAGCGTTCAAAATTACCGTGTTTACTGTTATCCTGCTACTTCGGCGAAACACTTCTCTTTTGCCAATACGGCCGTGGATAGCGTGGTAAACGCCACTTTAAACCTTGCTAGGCATTCAAAGACCATCCTGAGTAGAAGGATGTAGAATTGAAAGAGAAAGGAAGATGAAAAATACGCAGAAAAAGAAAATGACTCGAAATTACCATCTGCTAACGAAAGTTGAATCTGGAAAATGTCGTCGTGTGACAGCGGTCCTTGACGTCATTTGTCACGTCAAGTCGCAAGAGCGTGGGAAAACGAGTCTGCAATGTCCTTCGGGCGGTCAGCGGCTAGGGATCCAGTCGTGACCGATCGTGACCCCATAACTCAGACTACGCTGTGGCCAAAACGGTGTGGCGGGTTGGGGAAGTTTTTCTTTTTGAGTGACCATCATTTGTGAAAAATAACATAAGATTGTTCCACTAAACGTTTTCTGGCCGGGAAAAATTGTTTTCCTATTTGTGCATTCGTTCGGATTCCGCCGCTGTTTAGACAAATGACGTCAATGGCCGCTGTCACGCGACGACATTTTCGATTTAACTTTCGTTAGCAGATGGTAATTTCGAGTCATTTTCTCTTTCTGCGTAGTTTTCATCTTCCTTTCTCTTTCAGTTCTACATCCTTCTACTTAGGATGGTCTTTGAATGCCTAGCAAGGTTTAAAGTGGCGTTTACCACGCTATCCACGGCCGTATTGGCAAAAGAGAAGTGTTTCGCCCAAGTAGCAGGATAACGGTAAACACGGTAACTTTGAACGCTTTGTACAAGGTCAATATACTTTGGCCAAAAAACGTTTTTCCAGAAACGTGATGTGTATCCCTCCAATGTCTGATTCATCACTGTGATTGCTTTCAAAAGCGTTGAACTTTTGAGAAATAATTATTTTAAAGTCAGCTGCAACGCTCCATCTAATTTAGTATGCAATATTTGAAACTTTATTTTTTAATCGCTTCGGCAGTTTTTTGATGTTTATCGAATGATATTGCATTAAAAGGCCCTTTTCTTCAACACTGTGTAGTTTTCTCATTATTTTGCGTTGCGAGAGTAATTTCTGAACAGTTTTTTGCGGGGGCTTATTTTCAGGCTAGTTTTGCTGCTATCAGACGAAAAAAGTTTGCGGCTCGATATTTTTGGTTTAAAGCGAAACTTAAACAAAAGAAATTCATTTTTAAATAGTATTCGGTAACCTCTACTTGGGAGATAAAAATCGGTCAATTTTATTTTTTAGCCGGAAATCATCGGTCGTTTCTTAGGCGCAGGGCCTCTTAACATTAAAAATAGAAATAAGTTTTTTTAGTCCCTAACGTTTCTGAAAAATCCCGCCCAGGACAGATGGCATTCCTTATCTTCCCCGTGAGGACTATCTCGAGACGCCTCTCCCCGTCCCCCAGAGTCTGTACTGATGGCGTTCGCTCGTTCGTACGCTGACGTCATAACCAAATTTTCTCGGCTTGATGGGTTACCAAGTTTATTTACCCATGGTGGTTCGCTGGCGCGCTTCGCGCACTGAAGGTCCGCTACTGAAGATAAGAGCGAAAGTTATAAGATATAACCACACCAATAAAATAACTGAACGTATTAATGAAAGGTCTCAGCAAACCAGGATCATTCTTTTTCATTTTGTACTTGCCAAGTTACAAATTTGCACAGCACTACGAATCTTACCTTCTATCTATTTGATATAAACATCCAACGTCACTCCGTTTCTGTGTAAAGTACATGTTTGCGAAATATCGTGTGTAAACTTCATCGCGAAGTGGGTTCGGTTTTGATAATCCATTTCATGTGATTGCTGGAGCTCAAAGCATAACGTCATAGTCGCTTTTCGATGGTAAATACGAGATAAACTTGTAAATCGTTTTCTTCCGATGTCAAAACTAAACGCCGCCATTTTGTTCAAGAATATCCTAGGTATCTCAAACCGCGGCCTGTTAACAGAGAAAGACTGAAATCCAAATTACACAAAGATTTGTGATGGTAGATGTTTCTTTTATTTGTCGGGATTAATCTACAGAATAAATTCGGCAACAGATAGATATTTCAGTGGAACGGCAATCTTACAACTTTGGCTCTTATCTTAAGTACCATTTCGCCGTTTCGCCCTTTCGCCATTTCGCCATTTCGCTATTTCGTCATTTCGCCATTTCTTGTTTTAAACACGCCCGTTTAAGCCAGATGTTTTTCTACTGTGACTCATCTTGGCTGCGGTTTCTCGAAATTGTACGCTAGTTAACTGTTTTCATCGGTTAATCAAAATAATAACTACCATCATCAACATCTATCTTTTATTTATGCTCAATTTTGGTTTGTACATTGCTTTAATTAATACATGTACATCTAAATAAGATTTTATTTACCTAATGTTTAAACCTTCTATTTACTTCACTATCATCATCAAACTTCACAACGTAATATGAAAACTTTATCTGAATTGATGCCGTGTAGTGTCTCGACGGAATAAAACGTTATGCCCTACAAAAGTAATTGGAAAGGGTAAAAAGTAATAACTCTGTAAATTCAAACTTATATAACTGCAGTTGTAAAGGACTAAAACAGCGTATACCTCTTGCAGGTTTTGTTCACATTAAGACGTAGAGAAAAGATTGCAAAATGTATTAAACTACAAATTCGTAAAGAATCAACTGTTCCTTAATTGATATTTTCATATTCTCCGCTGATAAATCATAGGTATCCGAAGCTCCTTGGGAGCTGTGAGCATTAATTATTAAATGACATTGCGTAACAGCCTAAATATAAGAATTTTTATGAAAATGTGACGACGGTATATAACAGTTCGAAATATGGAAAAGAAATTCAATAAAAACGATTTACTTCGAGTCTTCTGTGTGCGAAATTTGTTTCCGTGCCGTTATGGGGCTGGTTTTAACCCGATTCCAGCGAGCTTCAGTTTCATGATTTTCTTCTCTATAGAGGGGGTGGCGAGAAGATCAGAGACCCCGGGAACGAGTTTGGAATATTCTACGTTTGGCTTGCTTCGCTCGCCTCCCAGCACCTGCGTTGAACGGCCCCGAAACAGCACAAAAATAAAAGTAACACACAGAAGAGTCGAAGTCGTTTTTATTCAATTTCTTTTCCATATTTTGAACTGTTACGTACGATCGTTACATTCCCATACAAACTCTCATATTTAGGCTGTTACGTAATTTTGATACATTAATGTTCACGGCTCCCAAGGAGCTTGGGATACCTGTGGATAAATTCGAGCAAAAGACCAGGAAGTCTTGTTTTCGCTGGCTTGTTCTCGCTCTTTTCAATCCCCTGCAAAAACATTCTCTCGCCCTTCAGTTACATTTTGAACATACACTGCTGTCGAGAAGCATATATGAAGTTTAATAATTTTTTGAGAGCTAGGTTGAGTTCGAATCGAATCGAGTGGAAATCGCAAAGCTAACTGGCTCTAATGGACCAGTTCATGAGGTCGATAACTAAGATTTACGAAGTCAATAATTTAACTGCTAAAATTTAATAACTCTGTTAACAGCACAGCGCTTAATAAAGTCGTGATCTAAACTAAGTTTCTTATTGTTGTATTTTTGTTGTAATTGTTCAGTCATTCATCACAAATACAATAAGAACACAACACAGACTATGGTAATATAGAGAACGTAGCTAAGGCATGCGCAGCCTCCAGTATGACTGACTTTGTGAGCAGCTAACATTATACATATATGCAAATAGTCCTAATTAAGGCATCAATTAATTTACAGTTATAGTATCAAATTGAAAAAAATTCTTTTATTTTATCTAGACATCTTGGATTTCATGATTTTCGAAAACGTTCGAAAACCATCAAAGTCAACTCAAAGCTCGTAAAATCAATTACAATGATTAATGCTTACAACACATGAGAAACAGAAACACAGACAACAATAAATGTGGGGAAAGGGGTTGGGAATGAAGTACTCCAAGAGGCCAGTGTCACTAACAGAATACTAGTTTAGATGGGTAAGATGGGAGGGGTCAAAACCCCCCTCACCCCCTTTCTATCTAGGGGTGCAGATCACGATCTCCTAAGAGAGGTCCTACTCCTCGTGAGGGCTACAGATCACAATACCCTGCTAGAGTTCCTTACTCCTTTTTAGGGCTGCCGATCACAATACCCTGCGGGAGGTCCTTACTCCTCTCTAGGGCTGCAGATCCCAATACCTTGGGAATGGACCTTAATCCTCCTCAGGGCTGCAGGTCACAATACCCTGAAAGAGGTCCTTAAACAAGTAAGGTAGTTTAGACTCATCGTTACCATGGTAACCAATCCATTCTGTGAGTCTATGGGGATAAGAATGACCTGTATGGGAGCATTTCATCCCAATTCAACGTTTATTTATCTATATCAGTTCAAGATTACAGAACGTAGAAAAGATTTACACCTAAGATTTACTCTAGAATCCAATTGTGTAGATCTCAATAGCAGGCATAGCTTATCGGTTCGTTATGCGTCTTGGGCACAGGGAAGCCGCTGAGGTCAAACTGGGACATAACACAACTGCAAACTGTAACAACTTATATAAGATCGCAATGACATTGTGAGATACGGATAAACTAGAGAGTAGCGATATGTTGAACCAAAGGCTTAGACGAGGATTCGTTAACAATTCATTTCAAGAAAATGTGCAATAAAACACGAATAGAACCGAATCCTAACTCCATAATACAGGTATATACCTAGTCTATGAGAGTAGACAGGGCTACTCTATTCGTTAAGTGTCTATGATGCAAATATGCAGCACGTCTGAATAGCGTTGGCTGCTAACTGTAACATCTAATATATATCATGCATCTCATTTTAAACTTACAGCAATATATTTTGTATATATAACATTTCATATTCAATACATCTTATATGTAACATCATGCAACATAAGTCTGGATAAGAAGTAAAGTATATGTGTGTGTACTATCGTGCATGACATGGTTATGACATAGGCAAGGGGAGGGGGTGGGAAAATAATTGTACTAGAACAAAGCAAACTAAAGTATGCGATACTATGTTTGCCTGTTAGAGCGATGGAATGAATAAACACGAGGCTTATGGTCAATGCACTAGGAGTTGATTGACAGCGAAATAAAGACTACCCTGATTGGCTCAGCCTGCAGATTGCACTATGGACGCACATGATCAGAATTGAACTTTGGCTTTTGAAACCCTACCCTATGTTACTGCATGTCACGTAATCCACACGTAATTCTCACGGTTGTCCCATTAACTAGAATTTATGAAGACATAAATTGGTCTCAAAAAGT
Organism: Orbicella franksi; assembly: GCF_964199315.1. Classification (NCBI taxonomy): domain Eukaryota; kingdom Metazoa; phylum Cnidaria; class Anthozoa; order Scleractinia; family Merulinidae; genus Orbicella; species Orbicella franksi. The sequence goes on along the minus strand of NC_138148.1, from coordinate 4,968,599 downwards.
CATAAAAAATGAAAAAACCTCAACTACATAAAGTTACATCTTACTGATAAAAACAAGAAAATTCCAAAGTTGAAAAAGCATGCCTGTCAAAATAAAGTCACCAAGAAAACATTCTTTTCCAAGAAAATTGACATACCACACCATTAGCAGCCTTTAAGGTGTAAACTGTTAAAGCTAAAACCATGACTTCTTAGCTTTTGGTAAATCTACTTGAAATTTAATGAATAAGGTGTCATCAACAATAAAGCGTCTTGTTCTGAGGTCATTATGTGATACAAATTTTGGGAATCCACGCCCTAAACGGGTCTCATATTCTACAGGCTTTTTAAAGAGTTTATCTTTTGGGTCTACAGTTAATCCCATAACAACGTTTTGTCGTAGATTTGGATTATCTTGCTGATCGATTAACGTAAATGTAAAATTTTTGGAGAACCCCCAGGGTAATATGGCGTCATATTCACCTTTCATTATAGCAACACTTATAGAGAGATGAGTGTTCTTTCCAGCGCCAACGCCATTTGGATAAAATCTTAGCATTAATTTGTAGCCATGCGCGTAAAACGGAACACTTTCAATGTACTTCAATTCATTGTTTTTTCCTTGCCTCAATTTGTCTTCAAAGCTTGTTATCTTCCATATAAAAATGCGGGATACCTCTGGATCCAACTCTAATATCAACGGTTTATTGCTTAGATTTGTGTTAAACAAATCCACCATACCTACATCATTTTCATGCAGACTCTGAATAACACTTACTTTTTCTTCTTGTTTTTTCTGGATTCTATCTTCAAGTTTGGTCAGCCATAAAAACACCAGTCCCAACACCACTCCCAACACCAAGCAAACCAAAAATATTTTCTGCTCTAGTTTTGTTTGGCAAGTTTTTACTTTTTGTTCAAGCTGCTCTTGAAGGATAGCAACTCTCCGCTGGTGTTGTTGTTGGCAAGCTTTTACTTGTTCAAGCTGCTCTTGAAGGATACCAACCCTCCGCTGGTGTTGCTGTTGGCACGTTTTTACTTCTTCAAGCTGCTCTTGAAGAGTATCAACTCTCTGTTGGTGTTGCTGTTGGCACGTTTTTACTTTTTGCTCGAGCTGCTTTTGAAGGATACCAGCGCTCTGTTGGTGTTGCTGTTGCTGTTGTTGAATATTATTTAATTGCCTTTCAAGATACTCGTTTAAATTTAAATTGGCAATTATCCTAGCGTCAAGTTTTTCGAAATGCATTATCTGCTCTTTCAATTTTTCCTGGGTCTCCCGTAACTTACCGCACGATAAATCGAGGTGACCTATAGTTGCACGTTCAATGTGTGATTCAAGTTGATCTCTCTGCACCTGAAAATAAAATGCTATACTTTTTTTTTCTTCCTTAAAAACAAAGCTACTCATTCATACCTATTATAATTGTAACGTTTCTTTCCTTTTAATCCATCCTCGTTTTTTTCTTTTTAGCGTTCAATAGATTTTCCGATTTAGATCAAAGGTATATGTACCCAGGAGCCATAATCGGGGACGGAGACCGTAAGTCTTGGGATCCGCGCATACCTATGATATGGGACAATTTTTCTATTTTTAGAACAAATTGCGCCATCCTGACGTCATATATCCGCGCGGATCCACGCACATGTCGGGGGCTCTCACGTGGATGCTGTCACGTTGCGTGATCAAATGGTGGGAGTTGCGAGAGTCTCTTGCGTATTTTTCACCGTGATGGCAGGGAATAAGGCAGGGAATACGAACCAGGGCGCTTATATGTAGTTTTATGCTCTGAGCTGACGGAAAAGGTGGGTTTTTCAGGGTCGAAAACAAGACTTCAATCTCGCGCTGGGAATGAATAATAAGATCTGCTCGCGCTTGTTGTAAGCTTACGCGTATGTTTTTGCGTTTGTTCTGACTCAAGAATATAGCAAGAAAACTCTATACTCTGGTATCGAGTTAATTTGTGAGTTTCTCAGACAATGGTTAATCATAACCAAAACCTGTTTAGATGGTTTCTTATTGTTTCTGCTTGTTTGGCGAGTTTGCAAAAGTTTTTGAAAGGAAAGTCTGACGCGTACGCGTACAATTTGCTCATTTGCATAGTGCAGCTCGCGCACTTTCAATTCCGAGTCGGTGTTTTCAATTGTCAACAAATCTTGACAAAGATTTCTTTCGTTATCTTTTGTGCTGAGATGCTGCAACAAATTTCACGAACGCAAAAAAGGCTACTAACATCATGTGTGTTTCTTCAACTTAAGCATAATGAAGTTTTACACTGCGAAAATGAAAATAGACAGGAGTTTTGATAACTCGATCAACAAAATCGAAATCGTAACTCGAAGTTGATTAAAGAAAGCGTCATTGTAACTTTGCTGATTATTTCTGCTTTATTCACGTATTTCCAGCTTAGCTTTTAATATGTTCTCAAACATTTATCAATCTTAAACATATTTAAAAACTATAGAGTTATTGTTTGAGTTCGATGTACGCTTTCACACGAAAGTGCGGTAGAAGTCCAATTTGTCATGTTTACTGACTGTACAAAAAATCCATTGGCGGGCGCTCTCATTCATCGACAACAGAGAATTTAGTGGATTTTTACACAAATAAAACTGAGCAGTATCTACGGACGTAAAGTTATTGGGCCTTGATGAAACATTAAGTGTTGCCTACAATTCAGGCGAAACTCAAACTAGCAATTATTTTGTTTTACTTTTCGGTCGCGATAGACTGGCAAATTCCTCGCAAGCGTATGGTAAGAGGAGCTAGGAAACCATGAAGTCCTGAAGCTCTGCTATATCTAAACATATCCAGCTAGTTTTTCGCTGTGTAATGGAAAAGCTGTTAATCTTCAACATATGTGAAATTTAAAGTGGAGTAATGTACAGCTCATTTAAAAGAAGCATCCGTCGAAACACAACTTGGTCAGCGATATATATAAGCTTAAAGCGGAACATACCTAAATTCGACACGGTCTTACTTCACTCAAACTGGAGCAGCTTACGACGAAAATACTTAATTAAGCAAAATTCCAACAGACGTAAACGCGTTGAGTTATGGGCCAAAAACATGAAATGTTTCGGGAATTTCGGACGCCATTTCCCCCGCGCGACATCCGCAGAAATCCTCGCAGCATGTACGCGCGTGTTCCGCAGGCGATGGCGCAATTTGTTCTAAAAATAGAATTATTGTCCCATATCATGGGGACAACCCCAATACTTGAAATGCCGCGCGCTTACAGTCTCCGTCCCCAATTATGACTCCTGATGTACCTTGATCTTCTCATGAAACTATAAGAGGTCCCCAGCTAGTTGTGGCTACCGTTTGTCACATCCGGTTTGTCACATCCAGGTTTGTAGTGTCACGTGACATTTCCCCAGGGTATCGCAGATGGGACGTTTTTTGGAAGGTAGCGAGTTTTTGTTTTTGCACTTTGGACCGTAGTACCAAACAGTTCTTCAACGTGCCTTGCACGGTTCTTTGGAATTGTACGTTTTATCGTACCCTTTTTGGTACGTTGATATTAAAGACCAGCTTACGGAAGCTACACTAGTCAGTGGTAATATTGTACCGCAAATCTCCTTACAGAGGAGACCACTCAATGAACACAGCGATCAACAAGTGCAATTTCTAGTGCCCTGACAAACACGCTGTCGCCAGTTGCACTACGTTAACCTTCTAGGGTAAAAGACGTGCACCTGCCGTCACTTGAACCGGTTCAGTGTTACAACTGAAAACCAATCCTCTAAAGAGCTTGCCTTGGCGTTTGGGAAATGTCATAACGTGGCTGTATTCAACTTAGCCAAAACATTTTACCTCTTTGCGGCAGCCCATCCATTCATATGAACACGGGATTTTGGTCAAGGGACAATAGTCTTCAATGTGACTTGAGACCTGCAAGACAATGATGACATGAGCACATTTGGTTGACGCTGTTTACAATCACGATTGTTGTACTGCTGTCTGTTGTTGACAGCTTCTTGGCATCTTTTTAACAATAATACTAATTGACAATAACATTGTAAGCTCAAGGTTACTATTTAACAGTTAGATTATTAGCTCGAGATTTCAGTCTGTGCGTGAGGTGATAGTTGATTTGGCTTTCATCCTCATCAACTATCATCTCATAGAAATCTCAAACTTATAATCTAGTATTCTTAATAGAATTCTACCATATATTTTTTTCATATCATTTGCAGTCACTTCTCAAAGTAGTATTAAAATTCATGCTTGCGCACGCGTGTTCATCAGTTCATTAAAAAATTGTGAGATTTTAAAAATTTTTTAATCTTTCCCGAAACATTAGATTCATTCTCTATATTCCAATTGCCCATAATTCACTCTGTTTGTCCCCCCCCCCCCCCTCCAAATTTTGCATAAACTATTGTTGTGAAATGCTCTTGGGAGGTCTGCATACTCCCAAGAGCATTACACAACAATAGTTTATGAAAAAAAAAAATCTTTTTTTGGGGGGGGGGGGCAAACAGAGTGAACTGTGGGCAATTGGAAAATAGAGAATTATGTGGGCGACCTCTAGCTATTGCACAGTAATGGCTGCTAGTTAAAGAGTATCTCAACTAATCAGATTGCAGCATAATAGCAGAATTCTACTAGTTACAAATAAGTTCTTCAACCTTTTAACAGCTTCCGTATAGCAAGCAAACATGTACAGCTCAATGAAACCTTATACACCCCGTCCTAGCTCATATTTCCAGCTTGCATTTCTGTTAGCCTTCTATGAAGAAAGCCATCAGATAGTTCATTAAAATTAATCAAATACTTTTTCAAGGGACGACGGCACGGTGACCTTTACTGTAACATGTAAATAAGTAATCTGGTCCATGAGAGGAACAAAGTGAAACCGTGTTCTCACTTGTTTTGCTACTACGTATTCATGCTTTCAAGCATTTAACGGTGACTTCAACGGGAAAAAAAAGGGTGTTTAATGACACATCTAAGAACGATAATTAATCACAAAGAAAAGGCGAAAAGCAACATTGTTATAATTTCCGAAGACCAAACAAGACCAGACAAGAGGGAGTACTGAGGTGACCCACCGTTTCACGAGGAATCACTTCTTTGCAGTTGTTTGGACACTTCACTGGGTAGCGTACACATGTTTCAAGATGATCCTGCATCTCCTGCAATTAAAACAGAACACCACAAGGCTCGTGAATTTTCCCTACCAAAACATCTGAGATGGGGAGGGGGAAGACGGGGGTGCATGTCGGAAATTTTGAAAAGAACCCGTAAGAGGTACCAAGATCCTGTTTTGTGGGCGTGGCTTGATGTGTTTTTCACGCCTAAGTGGTACCAGTTCTGAAACAGGACTCTTGTCGTAATTTTTTTCACTACCCTTCAGGAGGCAGTCTAGTAAAATTTTGGAGAAATGTTGTAAGCGTCTTTAAAGAAACAGAGCTCTGTAAAAATTTTATAAAAAACGCTAACATTTTCATCAGAGCATCCCCTTAGGAAAATAATGTCAATTACGATGAAGTGGTTAACAAAGTAGAGGATATTACATGGGCGTGCGGAGATACGAAATTTATCTTCAAGTGTTGAAAAATATTTCACGAGTTGGCTGTGCTCACTCGTGAAGTATTTTTCAACACGAAAAGAGAACTTTCGAATCTCCAAACGACCATGCAATTTTCTTTTTATTATATAAAATTTTTAATACATAACGACGTTTTTGGCGATTTTCCGAAGATTTCCGACAACTTTCCAAAGATTTTTGAAGATTTTCCAAAATGTGTCCGAAGGCCAGATGAACGTTTTCGAACATTTACCAAACATTTCCGAAGATGTCCGAAGATTTCCGAAGACAACCGAAAATTGTCGAGGACTTCTGTAGAAGATCCGAAGATGTTTCGATCACTCTCTAACAAATTTAGGTACAGTAAGGGGAAGAAAATGTTATCAAGAATGGTATGGTCACATTTGTGGATAAAAATGATTTATCATATACATACTGAAATTCACTCAGTTTTCTTTATAAGACTAGACGCCTTACTGCGTGTACCCAGGCAGTCGTTATACTGAGAAGCACTAGCTATATTACAATTGAGCTAAATGTCCTGCATTTGAAGTCGTACGAAATTCAATCGAATCGATGTGCTCAAGCGATTCTGCCTGTGATTACATTTCTTGGAATCGATTAATAGCCTATTACTCGTTTGCAGGCCTTTAGGGCGTAAAATGAGTCAAGGACTTTATCTCAGCCTGTAAACGTTTCAGCCTATTTTCCTTAGCCTTTGTCGTTGTTGTTGTTTCACTTTTTCTTTTTTTTTTCGTTTCTCAAGCAAGCGAGTAATTTTAAACTTCACAGTTATAGTGGTGAAATATCAACCCCTAGTCAAACACGAGTCAAGCCAGTTTATTATTATTATTATTATTATTATTATTATTATTATTTTTATCCCTAAAAAAATGTAGATTGTAGGAAATACCTTTTCTAGTACTTAATTTCGTGGGTACTTAATTTCGCGATTCAAGCGTTCTCAACTTCATTTTATTTTTCAATAGTCTGAACTTTTAAAATTCCTAGATAAACTGGAACAAGCAAAACGTATTTTTTTTTTTTTTAAGGTAAACTGGAACAAGCAACAGGCATATTTGAAATTAACTTTTTACAACTTGGCCGTGATACACATTATCTCAGTTCATAGTTTTGTTATTTCACAACAGAGGATAAAAAATGGAACTAAAACCAGCTAATAATTTGTGTATTTGTCGATACAAATCTTGTATATGTTGTTGTTATCACAACAAAAAAAGGAGCGGGAATGTGGGATCAGGACCCCCCCTTTCCAGACCCTCGAGGTAGCGTGGCCGAATGGTCAGGGCGACGGACTTGAAATGTGGAGGTCGCGGGTTCAAGTTCGGCACTAACAACTAGGCTGAGTTGTTCCTTGGTAGACCCTTGTTCTACTCCTTGGTCATGCCTGTAAAAAGATATCTGTTCTGCCTGCGGCCAGTGGGAAATCTTTAAGCCTACTATGTTTATTTGAAATATATCTTTTTTTTCTTCCACCTTAAGTGACATACCTGAGAACTAGCTAGGTGTAAACGAGCTGCGTAAGACTAGCACGAACAATGCATTATCAAAAGTAACTACTTAATTGTCAATTTTTAAAGGCTCCTGCAAAAAGAAATAGCTTTTTGTACCTCAGTCTGATGAAAGAGCACAATATGGCAATCGTGACCTCGGGGTTTTCTCCGAGGCCTTTACTCTTAGCGATTTCTGCCAAGTGAAGGTTTTTAAGTTTTTCACAAAGTTGAACTGGTCTTTGTGTTCGTCGCTCACGGAACATTGAATTTCAGTTTGTGGATGCCCAAGGTTCTGACGCTAGAACTAGAAGTATCGTCGGTGACCGCAAGATAAAACGAGACCAAAACTCTTACTGTAGTAGAGCTGGCATCACTATTTGCCATATCCCGGGCAATCTAGCGGTTAAGTTGTTGAAAAATTCGCCCCAAGATTAGAATAAATGTGAACCTGTGAAAGGACTGAAGAGCTTGAGCAATTGAGTCAATTGTGCATCGAGTCAGTAACTGGTATGCTATTACACCACGTGCACTTTTCTGGCATCTCGTTTAAAGAAAATACCCTCTGACAGTTTCAATTAGATAACTATTAACCAGGCACACTGTGTAGTTTGGCTCGAAAGGAGACACCACTTAGCGCTCGCTTGGTTGATTCTCTTTGGCCGCTAGAACGTTTATTTGGGTCGTGACGATTTCCCGAATTCCCGACAGACAGGCAAAAAAAATCCCGCATCCCGTGCCCGAAATTTTCGCGAGTCCCACTTCCTGGGAGCAGTCAAATCCTGGGACCCGTCAAGATATTTATCGTTTTCCCGACTCCCACACCGTATTTTAATCAAATCCCGGATCCTGAAAATACCCTTCCAGACCCTCTACCTCCAGTTTAAATAGAAATTGAAAACGTCCGGCAGACTTTGTGCTAGTTATAAAAACCAATTACAATTTGCTCTCCCTTCAACAAATCACTTAATGTGTTTATTTTAGTGTTCAAGGCACATTTCATGTATGAGGAAAGACTTAGTGTTCAAATGAAGCAGTCAGGTTTTTTTTTTCGCGGCCCGGCGTCTATTAAGAGTCCCTGTCCATAAGAATGGAAAATAACTCGGCAGGGGTCCAGAATTCGATTTCGCTCATATTTTCATTGTAGATAGCCTAGGGCATGACAAAAACTACTGTTATTATTGCCTTTTACAGCAAATAAGGTTAGAACATTTCGAAATTATCAGCTCTGTGTCTATTTTAACTTATCATAGGTCAAGTCATGTGGCACATGCTAAAATATATGTCTAATCCGTAAATCGAAATTTGACGATGGTCAAATATTTGCATTTTTGACGTACTTTGAAAAGCACTCGCGTCGCTCACAATCATTTGCCCAAAGAAATTTTTACAGGAATCTGTAGACCATCCCTCTGCAATTCAAGCACCAGAAGTTTAATCCATTTGAAGGTTTCGCACATGGTGAAAATTAATTATATTCACGAAGTACTTTTAAGTTTATGAAATACATGTCTTTGAAATTTAATTATTTTGCACCTAAAAAGAAAACGCAACATTCCCTAAAATTATCCCACTACACATTTAAACATTGCACAAAACTATTTGAGTGTCTTAAAGACGGAAGAATGATGTGGTTTTGCATATGAGGCTCTCAAACGTGCTTAATAAAATGGTGCGTCAAATGACGATTTTAACGGAATTTGGTAATTTGGATATTTCTTTGAAATAAAAGAATATTTTGCCAAAAAAAACTATCCATAGTTTTCGTCATGCCCTAGCCTATCTACCATAAGAATATGAGCGAAATCAAGTTTTCGACCCTTGCGGCAAAATTAAGAATTTGTCTGATTTTTACAAGCAGGCACTCTTAAATACGAATATGTCTCAACATTTTAACACTCAAACCTATTTATTATGATAGGTGCTTAGAATAAACTGAGTTAAAGCAAAACGTAGCGAAATAATAATAATAATGATGATGAAGATAATAATAATAATATTACTAAATGTCCAGTCGCTATCAATTTTCAGTTATATAGCTGAACAGAATTTATAGACACACCCGAAAACCAATGAAGGAATCTGTGTTCGTTACCATTCAAGCAAACGTGAATGATTATTAATGTTGTTGAAACCCTCTACTGTTGATGATGATGACGCTGATGATGAAGACGATGATGATGATGATGATGATGATTATGACAATGATGATGATGATAATGATGATTTAGGTGAGGACGAGGAGGATGTTGATGATTATGTTGTCCTGTTGCAAATAGTCATGGAATTTACAAGAAAACACTGATTCGTCACCCTCACCTCGTCTCTCAGGTTTAAAGCGCCGCACTTGTATGGACATGGTAATGGACGCAATTTACATTTTTTTCGCACATGATCCTAAAAGTAAAAAGAAGTCAATATGTCTCAGTTCTCATAACATCACCTGCGTAAACAATTTTTGGTACAGTAGGTCAAAAGCATCTCATTTTTTTTTCCAGAAAACGGCAAAACCTTGCGTTCTTTCCCGCAGTGGAGTTGAATAACTGTACGTGTTTACTAAATTAAAAAAATATTGACGTACCAAAATATGGAGAGTTTCTTGTTTTTGTAAACTTCTCGATTTCGGATAGTTAACAAACATTTTCGCCCATATTCTAGCGATTTTCTTAGTGACTCTTATTTAGTTGGAAAAGCTATCTAACAAATCTGCTAAACCAGTAGCTTATTCTAATTTTTCCACATGAAGAAAAGGGTAAACCTTTAGATTGGAAGTAAAGAGCAAATGATATCCCGAGTTTGATGAGCCAATCAGGGCGCGAGAAAACCACTACATTATTTTGGAGAGTACTAAGACGAGTACTTCCGTATTTGCATACTGACAACATGTGATCATTTTCTTTTTTTTATTTTCCATTAGATTTAATTAATGATTTGTAGGAATGTACACAATAAACGCAAGCCAATGAGGAAGAACAGATCATGAAAAGTCCTTTATTAATAAAGATGCCAGTTTGAAGGTTTGTTAAGCGCGCGCTGACTGGTTTCAAGGTCACTCGGCTCAAACTGTATTTAGTTAACGTTTTACAATCTATTTAAGCAAAGCTTTCATCGGTTTACTGTTACCTCCATTTGACACATTGGGTGTGGCTCACTGCATAGTTCACACGGTACAATCCTCCACTGGCACGTGAAACTTACGTGTTCACCGAGTTCTTTCCGTTTCAATGTAACTTGACAGTTTTCGTTGGTGCAGGGAACATCTCTAAAAGGGCAGGATGCCAAGTGAGTCTGTCGGAAAACCAACATGCTCTGGTTAATATGGTTTACCTTCAATAGATCACTTATTCACCGTCTGTGTTATTTAAAACAAGTCAACCATCATTCATATGAAAAGTCATACGTCACAGCACGCCTTTGGCTACTCTGTACTTCGTGCGCACGTGTACGTACGCGCTTTTTTCGCATGCTGAAGATGGGCTAAGCCAGAAACGACTAGTTTACATTAACTATCTACTATCTACTATTTGACACTTTCAAGAGCTTTTGCAGCGTTATATTTGGATCATCTTGATGTCGACCTGAGTTGGGCGTTGAGGTCCAGGAGGGAGATTTATTGTTGGAATTTGATGGTGCTATTTCTCCTTCCACTGATATTAAACAAACAATCTGTACCTCTTTATATCTTAATTCACCAGTCCACCCGCAACCATCACTTGGACATTTTATGATCAACGATAGAATCTTCCGCTCCGTTGCTTTGTCTGGAAAGATATCCTAAAAGGGAACAGAACGTCTATGACTATTGAGAGATTGAATTGTACAATTTCACAAAGAACTCTGAATATTGTGCTTGATCGCCGAACGTAAGGAAGCATGCACATTGTGTAATCATTACGAATAATTACTTAAAGATTAATTAGCAATTATAATTACACAATTAGTAATTAAATATAACTAATTATCAAGAGAGTAATTATTTATGAATAAATTACTTGACTTTGAGATCTACCATCACTTATCCCGCGCCGATTTTATCAAAGGTTTCCGGCAATTTCTAAAGAACAAGTTTTGGCGGCAGAGTGCTCGGTCTATAAAAAGAGTTGAGAGAAGTTATAACCAAGGGTCTATGGTAATATAACCTGTTGAAAGGGTAGGGAATGGTCCTTCAAAACTTCTGGGTCTTGTAAAATTTTAGCCGAATTTCACGGACTCGCAGTTTCGTTTTTTAGCGGTTATGTGCGTAGTCACGATTTTTTCACAACTGTAATATTCTAGAGCCAATAAACCGGCCAAAACTCGAGAACGCAACTTTATGTTAATTCAAGCGACTGACAACGTGTTTCATTCAACTAAACTACTGAAAAGCTACTGGAGGAGCGGTTACACAGCTCACAACATTCTGCACTCCCCCACTAAGCCATGAAAACTAGGACTATAAATCAACGACAAAACTTAGGTTGCAGTTCTCAAGTGTCTCTGTCCTAATAACCTAAAAAGTCTCTTAGTAACAAAATCAGCCAAGTATCGAGGGGCGTGTCTGTTTCTAGTGGGCTCACGCTTCTCTGGAATGCCTTGCGTAGTTGATTGCACTGGAAAAGCTGGCTGCCTTGGGGTTTCTTCCCACTGCAATTCTGGCTGTTCAGCTGCCGGCGATGCTGGAATTGGGTCTGCTGGAACCTCTTGATCAGCAATAGGCGCTTGGGGAATGCAGGATCGCTGTATAAGGTGGTCTTGAAGACGTCTCAAGAGTCGGCCATCTTCTAGCTGAACTGCGAAGGAAGTTGGACCTGTTGACTCTTTCAAGATTCCAAGTAACCACCTTGGTCCTCTTCGGAAGTTGCTTGCGTAAACTGCTTCCCTCCCTGCATGGTGCGTTCCTTAGCGTACCAGTCATGTGCCTGTTTCTGAGAAGCTTGGCTTTGTCGCACTTTCCTTCCGATTTCGGGGTAGTCTAGGTCTAGTCTTGATCTGGGTTTCCTTCCTAGAAGTAATTCTGCAGGGGACACTCCTGTTGAAGTCTGCGGGGTGATTCTGTAACGAGCTAGAAATTCTGAAACTCGTGTCTCCACACTTCCTCCACTCATCTTCTTCATTCCCTCCTTGAATGTTTGTACCGCTCTCTCAGCCAGTCCGTTAGACGCTGGGTGGTAGGGTGCTGTTCTTATGTGACGGATCCCGTTCTGTTTGAGTAAATCTCCAAACTCTTTGCTCGCGAAGTTGCTACCATTGTCTGTGACGGCAATTTTCGGTAGGCCGGGTGTCGCGAAAGCGATTCTCAATTTCTCAATGGTAGCACTTGAAGTTGACGTATTCATTAGAAACGCCTCCATCCACTTGGAGTTGGCATCCATCACAATGAGAAACAATTTTCCAAGGAACGGACCCGCATAGTCTAGGTGGAGTCGAACCCATGGTTTATGAGGCCATTCCCAGAGATGTAGAGGGGCTTCTGGTGGGGACTTCCTGTTTTCCTGGCAGGGATTGCACTGGTGAACCTTCTGCTCTAAGTCTGCATCCATTTTTGGCCACCACACATAACTTCTCGCCAACGCCTTCATACGGCAAATTTCAGGGTGTGTCTCGTGTAACTCTTCTACCACTCTTGCGCTTTCCTTAAGGGGGACCACTACGCGATTGCCCCACAGCAAACATTCATCTTGAACACTTAATTCATCTTTCCTAGTGAAGTAGGGCTTCAATGCTTCATCTGAGTTGTGATTAGGCCAACCATGCTGAACGAACTTGATTACTTGTGACAATATTGGATCGCATCTGGTTCCGGTTCTGATCTCATTCACACTCACTGGTGTTGAATTGGGGAGTTCCATTGCAAACACAGTTTCTGCAGGCAAAGGTGTAGTTGAAGGACTAACTGGCAAGGGTAGTCAGCTGAGGGCATCAGCATTGGCATGTTCTTGTCCTGGTTTGTATTTAATGGAGTAGTTGTATGCAGCTAGAGTCAAGGCCCAACGCTGAATTCTAGCTGCTTCCATAGGCGGTGTGGCCTTCTTCTCATTGAACAATGATTCCAATGGTTTGTGATCAGTCACCAGACTAAAATGTCTGCCGCAAATGTACTGGTGAAATTTCTTCACACCAAATACTAGGGAAAGGGCTTCTCTCTCAAGATTGGAATAATTTCTTTCTGCATTGGACAGTGTCCTTTTTAAGCATATACGATTGGATGTTCTGAGCCATCATCCATTCGATGCGAGAGAACAGCTTCCAAGCCATATTGTGATGCATCGCATGCCAAGTTTAACTTCTTCTGACTATTATAATGGACAAGGAGTCTAGAGGACTTCAGGAAATCCTTAGACTTCTGGAAAGCCTGCATCTGCTCTTTACCCCAATGCCAGCGGGTCTCTCTACGTAGTAAATCATGCAATGGAACCAACACGCTCGACAGGTTAGGCAGGAATTTCTGGTAGTAGTTAATCATGCCTAGGTACGATTTGAGTTCCGACACATTCTTGGGTGCTGGTGCATTGGTGATCGCTTCGACCTTGTCATCCAATGGTTGAATACCTTCTTTGCTGACCTTGTGGCCCAGGTAGGTTACTTGAGGTTCCATGAACACACACGTGTTTTTCCGAAGTCGTAAGCCAGCACTTGCTAGTCGTTTTAAGACTTCTTCCAGATTGTTTAAGTGATCTTCATCGCAGGCTCCGGACACTAGGATATCATCCACCCGGACGATTACACAAGGAATGTTCTGCAGTAGATTCTCCATGTTCCGCTGAAATATTCCTGGTGCTGACGATATCCCGTAGGGTAGGTGGTTGTACTGGAACAACCCCTTGTGTGTGTTAATGGTGGTGTACTGTTTAGATTCATCATCAAGAAGAAGCTGCTGGTAGGCTTGGCTCATGTCCAACTTCGTGAATTTTTCACCTCCTCCTAGTGTCGCCAGGAGGTCTTCAACCTTCGGGATACGATAACTGTCCAGTTTTGACACTTGATTGACAATTGTTTTGTAGTCTCCGCAGATGCGAATTGAGTCGTCTGATTTCAAAATAGGTACAATGGGAGCAGCCCATTCCGAGAACTGAACCGGTTCAATCGTTCCCCCATCTTGTAGCCTCTTGAGTTCAGTCTCAGTCTTCCCCGTCATAGAATATGGCACTGGTCTCGCCTTCAATAATTTTGGTTGTGCATCTGATTCCACATGAATTTTCGCCTTTGGGCCCTTGAAGGTCCCAAGTCCTTTTCTAAACACTTCTGAGTACCGGTCAACCAATTTTTCACGTGAAGACTCTTGGTTGTTGTTGACAACTTGCATTTTGAACAACTCCTTCCAATTGAGTGTCAGAACTCTCAACCAGTCCGGGGCATTACCAGAAATGGGTATATGATTTCCTGTACTCTGATTGGCTCACGCAAAACCTAAACATTGCCTGGACCGCGAAAGGACTAAGACCGAGAGGAATGGCGAGCGAAAAGAAATCTATGTCGGCGGGGACGTCGCATAACAAACTACAATAATAATACGGTGGAATCCTCCCCATCTATTAATCCCGTGATCTCTGGAACCTGCGAATAATTCGAACTACTAGGCGTTTTCCTTGGATTCGATTTATTCGTGTAATTAATTTTACCCCCGATTCGAACCAATTTTCCTCTATCGTATAAAAGCTTAGTTTCGATAAAGTTAAGATAAACTGTACTAATGCGACTTACTTTGCACGAGGTATCGTTTTCGCAACCCAGGACTGCCGAAGATCAACAAAGACTAATTTTGGCCTCGACAGCGCTGATCACCACTTTTAATTTAAGCTAAGCTGTTTACTGTTGCAATATGAAAGGTAATCTAGCTGAAATATTGATTTTATATCATCTCTATCAGGTAATGAAGACATTTGCAGTTATGTGGATTTTTGTGGATTTTTGTGAATTTTCTATTCATTTCTTTTCTTAAATCTTAACCCTTTTTCAACATGTGCTCTGGGGCAGTGAATCTCAACAATCTCAACTTTTTGTGATTCAATGTAGAACAGGTTAGAATTGTTTTAAAACGGGAAATTTATTTCATCCTTTCCATGTGTCATATCATATATGGAAGTTTTTCAGTGAATTTTAGAACATGATGCTACAAGTGTCCTTAAGCAAAAGTTCCAATATTTTATTCACATTGTATGAATTCCTTGTGCATTGGAAAAATAGGTAATAAAAGTAAATGTTTACTTTTATCCAGGTTTAAAAATATTGTATGTCACTACACTATTATAATTTAACTATCCCATTTTAGACATCTTTCTTTGCTGCTGCCTCAGACACTTCCCTCTTCTGCACACGAAAATTGTCACAGGATTTGTGTTCTGTGGACAAGCAAGGTTATTAAACAGCTACTAATTCACTAAAAGCATTTTCAGTTTCTTTTATTCAAAAGCTACTTTACTATAAGCATTGATTAGTCATTTGATTATGTTATTTTCATCATATAACACTTCATTTTCCTCTTTTATTGCTTTCTTGCCATAACCTGCAAGACAAAAATAATCATGAAGTTAGCGACCAATATAGTTAATGCACACTCATAGCCATCAAAAGTGAAATTCAGTCGGTATTATTTTACATGATGTCATTATACTTTACTGAATTTTTGGAATATCATAGGGGAAGATACCATAATATTCTCAAAGCAGGTACAAGGCCAGTACATGCCAGATCCTCCACAAGACCCCCAACCATATCCACCTTTCTGGGAGTAAATTTTAACAAAGAGCCTTTTATTAACAAGAAGCAAGGTTCACTTTCTTATCTTTTATTTTTATCCGTAATGATAAAACTAGAATTGATAGATCTGTATTTAAAGGGGATTTTTTGTGGCTGCGCTTTTGTTCAAAATAAGGAAGTATCAAATTATATTTAAATTTTCAGCCAAGTTTTGTTGTACCTTACCACAGCTACATGTATCAAAAGTGAGTTTTATACCTACTCGTATTTCCATGTCTTGAAAACCATCAATGGAAGATCATACTGACCCAATAGCATTTGTTATTTTGGTCACTTTTTTGAAGCTTTCTCCTCCTTTTCAACACGCAATAGCCAGTTGCAAGGAATGACTGCATCACCTCCTGCTCTTTTATTTTTCGCCTATTTCTGTGTAGCAGTGGGTTTCATTGACGCCTTTGGCTCTCCGGTTATTATGCTTAAAAAAAAAAAATGTAACAATTAATATTGACATACCTGAATTCCTCCTGTGCATGACTTAAAAAAATAGTCATGAAACAAATATAAGCAATATAAATAACAGCCCTAATTTTCCTTTATCCATGAATCACAACTCATTACTTGTTTTTCAGCATGCAGAATTAACTTCAAGCAAACTTGTGGATTATTTTTAGGGGTGGGGGATATCTTTTTGTATTCTTTATGGCTTTATGGAGGGAGGAGGATAGCATTGGGTATTGGTTTTCTTTTAAGTTTGTGGAATTGCATTTGTTACTTAGGTTGATAGGCAAGGTAAGGGTAGGAGAAGGCTGCTGATCTTTAGTTGAATCTGCAGTTTGGATCAATCAAAGGAATAGTTCATTTCTTAGCCAGGGCTAATACAGGTTTTCTTTTCAAAAAAAAGATGTCAGCCAAACCCCAATTACAAATCACGACCACAGTGTCTGTGCCCACAAAAGCACCAGGCAAGTTTTTCACTTATCTCTGTAGGCGAAACCTTACGTCAGCTGTGCAGCACGAGTTTGGAAACCCAAGTGAAACAGTGGTTAAGCAATTTACAGACTTTTTCTGCCTGTTATTTGTTTATAAGCTTATGTACAATGTAATAGTGAAATACACTTACTCTTCAATCTTCTCAACGGTCCCGTTTTCAATTTCCTCCACAAATGTCTTGTTCAAGAAATATTGAACTCTTCCGACGGTTTTGCCGACAACTTCGCGGATTTGGTAGAAAAGTCTCTTTCTGAAGAGGCCTTATATCTTATCTACAGTGTTTCTTGAGGAAATCGTGGTGCTTTTCCATTACCTGTCGGGGAATAAAGTAAACACAGCTTGAAATCGGGTCCACTGCATGGTCAGCGCGATCGGTCAATAACAGACGCACGTGGCGAAACTACAGTACTTCATCTTTAAAAACCTTGGACCAAGCGACGCAGTCGTGGACCAACACAAAAATACCACCAAATGAAAGCAGATTTATAGACATTAACGACATATTTTTTTCAAAGAGGAAAAAAAATTGCAACGTACCTGATTTTTCCATCTATTTGGAGTCTTGTCGTGTAAAAACCAGAGCAAAAATAGTACAAAACAGTGAGGTTTTTGCCTCGAAACTCGAAGACGCTTCGCTAGCCGCCATTTTTTTCACACTCAACTAAAACTTCATTGTTATATTGTATTGTGTGCAAAGCCTTGAGGGAAAAGGCTGCTTTTAAGCCCCGAAAAGAGCTCGGAAGGGACTTTGTATAGTGTGCCTAGCTTTGGCGGCCATATTGCCATTTCTCATGACGTCACCGCATATCTATTTCTGGTAATGGCCCGGACTGTCAACCAGTCCCTTCCCAGTAAGTTAGGCCCAGATCCTTCCACCACGAGTGTTTGCAGTTCCACTTCTTGTTTTTCATACTTCACAATAACATTCAAAGTTCCTATGACCTTGACTAATTCACCTGTGTACGTTCGGAGCTTCACTTTAGCAGTTTCCAATTACTTTCGGTTCTTCACCAGATTCCTTGTAATAATTCTCTTGTAGGTTTCTTCGTTGATGATCGTAGCAGCGGCGCCAGTGTCCACTTCCATGCTCGTCTGAACTCCGTTCAGCTGTAGCTCGACTCGAAACGGTTCTCTCTCCGCGGCGTTTATGTGAAACATCGTGTATTCTTCGCATTCTTCCTCACCCGACTCGTCTGTTGCCTCCAGGTGATGTGCATTTCCAAATCTGCCGCTCTTTCGAAACTCCGGTTTACGCTTACCGAGACATTGGCTTGCCTTTTGACCCTTCTTCGCACTCTTCGTCTTTATAACTGCACTTATCAGGATCGTGGAATTGTCCTGCACAACGATAACATTCTTTTGTCCACCTTTTCGGATCCCTTGGTGGCTGTTTCGGTGGGTCTTGGGTCACGCGGTTAACTTGCGATTCTTCGGGTTTCTCACTCAGATTTCCAGCCATCAGATCACGTGTATTCCTGTCGGCAATTTCCATCGCGGTGGCTAATTCCATCGCCTTCTTGAACTCTAGTTGACTTTCAGCAAGCAATCTCCGCTGTATCCGTTCGTCGTTCAATCCGCAAACCAGTCGATCACGCAGCATTTTCTCCAGTTGGTCGCCAAAGTCGCAGTGCTCCGATAAATTCCTCAGTTCGGCGACATACTGTTGTATTGTTTCTCCCCGCTGACGAAAGCTGCTGTTAAACTTTAAGCGATACACGATAGATGATGGTCTAGGATTCAAATGATTCTTTACCAAGTTAACCAGCTCTACGAACGACTTGTCGGTAGGCTTCCTTGGATTAACCAAATTCCTGATGAGTTTGTAAGTTTTCGCTCCACACACACTGAGCAGAACCGCCCGTTTCTTGTTGTTGTCCGTAATATCATTCGCCGCGAAATACTGCTCGAGCCGTTCGGTGTACTCAATCCAGCTGTCTTTCTCGTTGTATTCCTCGATTTTCCCGATCAATGCCATGGTTTTGTCCGTACCTCGTCGCCAGTGTAATATTCTAGAGCCAATAAACCAGCCAAAACTCGAGAACGCAGCTCTATTCTAATTCAAGCGACTGCAAACGTGTTTCATCCAACTGAACTACTGGAAAACTACTGGAGAAGCGGTTACACAGCTCACAACATTCTACAACAACGCTGTCCCGCGATCTCAATTTTTTGTATGGTTGAGGACGTCTCGAAGTCCCGTGATTGCATTTTGTTGGCTTGTTTTAATAAATGAGGTCATCTCGTCACCTGATGTATTGAATTTTGATAACACAACTTTCAATTTTGCAAGAAAAGGCCAATCCGAAATTCTCCTCAATTGCCTAAATTGAAAACAGGGAGCGTGTTTCAGGATATCATAACGTATAGTGTTATAGCTGAATTTCCAGTTCCAGATGGTCTCCTTGTGGCAATTTAAAAAGTCAAAATCTGTTCGGGCTAGTAAAGAAAACGCTCCTCTCGGGGTCTAGCAAAGTCTCGCATTTATCATCCCCTGTCCCTTGTTCAAGACTCTAACGGGCCCTATTCCAATCAAACAAACACCGATGGTCATGGACTTGTGAACATTGACATGCATTTAATATACCTCACGGTTCAAGGTCTGCCTGTCCACGGGACAAGGTAAAGGTTCGCCTTCTTGCCTGTTGAAAGAAATGATAAGAAGAAAATCAGAGTAATTCCCTCAGCTCTACCTCATCTATATACCATAAAAAATTACTAGTTAAGTGTGTGACAAATGTGTGAAAAGCGTAGGAATGTGAATTGTATAAAACAAATAATAGGGTACAAATATGAATAAGAAATGAGTAAATGATCTAATGGGCGAGTGTCACACTTTACAAAGAGTCTCTCCAGATTTGCTGAAATAGTTATCAGAACAAAAGTATCCAACGGTTACTTATTTGAACTTCCCTTGCCTGCCCTGTCGAATCACTGGTTTTTTTTTTGTTGTTGTTTTTGTTTTTCTCAAACTGCCTGAAAATTGGACGCTAGGGAAAAAAGACAGAGTGCACGGCACACTCGATATCAAGCGCAAACTGATGAAATAATTGACAAGCTGCCGGAAACTAGCCCGCAAGAGCGTCCCGTTTTTCGGCTCTTAAAGTGCTCTCGCAGGCTAGCCGGAAAAGGGCAAACGGTAGTTGGAATAGCCATGTGACCAGTTTTCCCACCTTTTCATTACGTTTTTTGCTTACACCTTGTAATGAGATACAAAAGAAAGATATAACAGAGCTAAGCTGTTAATTCCACCTATTCCCTGATCTCATATTTTTGATGACTAAAGGTGAATATTTCAATTTCCAGCTGTAACTGAAATAAGTGCTTATGATAAAACAAATAATACACAAGCTCATAGTATTAACAAACTAGATTTGACAGGACTTACAAAATGCGGTGTATATAGTTGATTATTCTGTCGATTTATTTATCAATTTTAGGCTTGTACATACGTAAAGGAAGTTTTAAATGTTTTTCAATATTTTATTTTAACCAATTTTTTGTCACAATGAAAGGAGCCATCTTTATTTACACACGATCGACCAACGAAACGTAAAGAATTCGCAGACTTGTAACATTGTATTTTGCTGCGGGACAAGTTGGTCACAAACCTGGTAATACGCGCAACAGAGTGTTTCAACTTGCAATGCAACAATGTTGCGTGACAAGTTGAAGAAAAATGTTGCCCGTGTTACCGGACTTTAATATGATCATGAGACCATGAAATAAACATCAATTTGCATTGTTCCAGTCTGAGACCATTTAAGTCGCCAATTATTTCTACCTGTATGGCATTTTTATTTCCGTGGCACGAAATTAAATCTAGTTTCAAAAGTTGTTTTTGCTGAACATGTTTACTTTGTGAATTACAAGCGTTTATCCGATGACATTCATACTCACTATGTCAATAAATCACTCTAAATCATAAATGCTCGAATGCTACAAATGCCACATTTTGTTGTGATGCACCGAAATTTGCGAAAATGTTACCGCCGTATCTACATTAACAATGAGTCAATTTTGAACTTTACTCTGATTTGATATTACCTCCGCTATGTAAATAATTCACCCGCTAAACTGAAAACAATACCGTTTCGTTTCTGAGGAAAGAGAATGGTAATTAAAAGCTATTTTCGTGATTCGTGGATGGCCTGATTTTTTTCCGTGAAATGTGAAATGGCTTGTTTTTTTCTCGTGAATAGTGATTTCATTAGAAGCCGTGAACCGTGATTTTCTAAAATAATTATCCGTGAAATGAGAAAGAAGTATTTAATTCGTCGTGAACCGTGATTCTAGTTGTGTCTTCTATCATTTTCGACCGTAATTAACAATATTGCGTGACCGAGACAGGACATGCAAACATCCCTCTTCGTGTTCTTGCTCGGATTTCTTTTTGCTGCGCGCAGAACAAGAAGCGGACAGAAGATAAAGACATCTAACAAGGCTGTGCTCTAGAGGTAACTTTTCAAATATCATAAGCTACGTAAGTTCGTGTCAAAAAATGCCATTTTTTTTTCTTGAAACGTGAAATGCCGATTTTATTTCTCGTAAATTGTAAAATGGTCAATATATTTTCCGTGAAATGTGATCTTCACCCCCTCCATCCTCCTTTACCACCCTCAGGAAACGAAACAAAAATCAATTCCATCGACGTGTAAAATTAATTCATGCTTCCGCTTCTCGCCTTCATTATATTTGTTAAATAAATTATTCCAGGAGCAATTAAAAAACTTAAGAGTAAGTGTCAGTAAGGATCAAAGAAATTGTGGACACAGCTAAAATTCAATTTGGCACATACTTTGTCCATTGGTAGGCCTTAGTCCCATACATATGACAAGGATGTTCGTTTGTTAACAATTCTCGCTTGTTTGGGAGAAATCAACTTGAAACGGTTTACGGTATTTTCATGCACAGCTCATCGCAAGTTTTCAATCAATTTCACACTAATCCTATTCGTCTGATGCTCGTGCAACTGAATGACAGCAAAACCATTTCATAACCATTCCTTACAAATGAAACATGACTTTTTTCAAGTGCACCTACAACTTCTCTGAAATGGATTTGTTGGTGCTTCAAACGTACGTGCCAAAGATGTTCGCGGTAAGCGATGAATCCGACCAGGAAATCTCCTGAGATATGCTCAAGGATGGCTCCAGCTTTCTGCCGTTTAAATTTATTGGGTTCTTTTGTATTTGTACAGCTAGAGGTTCAGGCTATAAGCCAATTTTCAATATCCGCCATTTTGAAATATGCAAATATTTTACCCCAAACGGACACCGGGTGGGGTGAATTGTCAGCCACCTCCAACATAACTCTACAGTGTTTACAAAATCGCGCTGCCCGCATCGTTTTAAGGCGTGATTCTTCTAAAGACACTTTAAATGTTTTAGGGTGGGCTGAGCTAGAAACAAAACGGAAAAGCCATAAATGTGTTTTAGTATATAAATGTCATAACAATCTAGTACCTCAATATTTGAGTTACTATTTCACTGGAAATTATACACCTTTTGCTGTTCATTTACAGAAAATATCCATTCATTTGTGTTGAAATTTGTTTCATTATGGTCAATAAACTCTCATTAACACCAATACGACATTTATTTACGCGTAAGGAACGTTCAAGAATAACATTTGCATATGTATTAACATTCAAAATCATCAAAAGATAAACAATATCTTCCCTTGACATTCATTGGCTCTAAATGTATTTTCATTTTTGTAGAAAAAAAAAATCGTTGTCACGAAACGACAATCATTTACACTTTTGGACAAACCTTTTTCAACAAAAGACTTTCAATAACAGAATTTGCATGAGCACTCACAATCAATTGCATTATTATACAACCATATTCGTAAAGGTGACAATCTTTAGTACGTTGAGACAGTCATTACCATGTTTTCACCCAACGTTAAGAGAAAACAATAGCTCATTAGCGTAATTCAGAGATAAACGGAGAGATATCGTAAACAGAGACATCGCGCCCAATTTTCCTCGAAAATTTGATTATAGAACTAGGGACCGTATGAACCTTTTTTAAATCGTATTTTCACGATCCTCCCCTTGCAGATATAAATTCAGCCTCTTACGAATCTTTCGCGCGCAACTCAGAGGACGCACTACAGTATACATGTACATGTAATAAAGCGACAGTTAGATTTCCCCACAAATGCAACGAAGAAATAGAATCCCATTTGAACACAGCGAAAGGATAATCAGGGACTAAATGTGGACGATGGTACCGTTTCATGCAAACATATTTGCCACGGTGCCTCGATAGTAAGGCAATTGAGGCATAAATCGTTCAGCAAATTGAATATTCTCTCTTCCAAAAATAAATATTATTATGGTTGTAATGTTTGTCCAACCGCACTTAAGATTGTCACCTTCATGGATATGGTTGTATAATAATGCAATTGATTGCGACTGCTCATGCAAATTGTGTTATGGAAAGTCTTTTGTTGAAAAAGAAATGTCCAAAAGTGTAAATGATTGTCGTTTCGTCACAACGAATTTTATTTCGACAAAAATAAAAGTACATTTACAGCCAATGAATGTCAAAGGAAGGTATTGTTTATCTTATGATGATTTTGAATGTTAATACATATGCAAGTGTTATTCTTGAACGTTCCTTACGCGCAAATGAAGGTCATATTGGTGTTAATGAGAGTATATTGACCATAATGAAACAAAGTTGGACTCAAATGAAAAGATATTTTCTGTAAATGAACCGCAAAAGGTGTACTTACTTACTTTGCAAATTAAGTATAGCACTTCAAAGATTGCCGCCCTCGGACACATGTTTGCAGTTAAAAGTTTCTAATGTGAAACTTATCTGTACTGTCAAGCGACGCAAAATCAACGGAATATGTTGAATATGCTTCAGAGCAAAATGTTGAATTTCACCGAACAGAAACGCGTGGAGAAACCTGCTATGACTAACCTCTTGACCTCGTCTTGACATGTTTAGCTCGTCACGACGTCTTATTTCGTTGTTTCCCGCTAAATTGTGCTTTCACCTTTTAACAATCAAGCGACTTTTGCTTAATAAACCGGCTTCATGTTGGTGGTGTTTCCTATCAGAACATTTTTCGGCGTTGGCAGACAGAACAACATCTGATACATGACAACAATCAAGGACCGTTCAACGCGGCTCGATCAGTTTCTAGCTGTCACCCAATAGACCATTTTACAGTTGTCTGCTCAGTGACCTGGTCTTTGTATGGTAGCGAGGCTAGAGATGACCTTGTTTTGATACAGACCTCACTGCTTTTGTCATGTAAATGCACCTAGTTAGCATAAGAACAACTTGTTCTGATGCTTGTTTTACACAACAAAAGCAGTAAGGTCTGTATCAAAACAAGGTCAACTCTAGCCTCGCTGCCATACAAAGGCCAGGTCACTGAGCAGACAACTGTAAAATGGTCTATTGAATAACACACATCATCGAAGCCGTGACTGCACTCATTTTTGTGTTTAATGCGCATGCGCTCTAAACAACTATGCTAAAAACGGTTCCGTGTTAAACCATCCCGAGTGTAAAACTTCGGAGGTCCCATGGGATTTCCCGAAGAAATGAATCGTCACGAGTATTATTTCGCACTGTCATCGTATTAAATCGGGAAGGCCGAACACCAAGTACATAAGCGCAATGGCGACCTAATGATAGCCAGTGTTGGTTCACGTCGTCTGTGTGCATGGAAGCAGAGTTCGACCAACTTGTCGTTTGAGCGTTCAAGTGAAGGCGGCCACATTGCTGTAACTTCCTGGGCCTATCGTTGCATGTTGTGTTGTCGTTGCCGTTTTTTCTGTTTCGAATAATATGGACAGCTTTCCGTCGCGAGTTGGTTTCTAATTTTCAAGGTAAGCTGAAATTATTATCCATACCTTCTCAGTCACTATGTCGTTTTCTTCCTTTCTTCGAAAGTTAACTGCACAGCCCTCGAGAATTTAAGCTTACCTACCGACAAATGCCTTGCTATGCCTCCTTGTTATTTCATTCAGGTGTTGCTAACCGAGTTTCCTCGGCGACAGGAGTTGCTTTGGTCACGCAAGCCGTTGAAATTTTCCTTAACCATGGCTATAAATAGTCACATTGGGATGTGATTTCAGTCGAATTGCTGAACTTACTGGAGCTGTTTGTTATCGTATTAAATGGAAAGATCAATCTGCGAATAACTGATTGTCTACCTCATCACATGTTCAACGGGGATGCTGGAATTTTGTGCTTACGATTTTTATTTAACTGTGTTTTACTTGCCAACATCGCAACAAATTAAGCTTATGTACTCTATGAAAAACTGGAATCAAATGATGCTTTGGTTTACACAAATGATGTTCTATTACTACATGACAAACTGAATGATGTGGAGGAAATTCCAGGCCCTGCAATATTTGATGTGGTTGGTCCAACGATCACTGTGTCTGTAGACTACAAATCAAGGAAATGCAACACTCTTTGGTGAAGATACTGGTAAGCAATGTGTTGAATTGTCTCATCAAATGGAATATATTAATTTGCAAATTTATTTCACTCTGAATCTAATTATTGGAAATAACCTATATAGCTCTTCAAGATATTCTGTACGAACAAATGACTGTTTGCTGTAGGCTGATACACGTAGCCAGCTGACTTACATCCAGGGGGTCTATGACATTTCCAGACTGCACACTTTTTATTCATTATCGGCATCCTCATTTCCACTACCGAGAGCTAACCGTAAACAGGCTAACCTGAGCATTATTTAGGCTAGCCTGCGTGATATTTAGGCTAAGCAGAGTGATTTTTAGGCTGACCAGGCCACTATTTAGGCCTGAATGTAGTTTGCAAATGTCATACACTGCAGTCCATGTTTGTTGTCAATTTTTGATAGATGTATACATGTACAATACAATACAATACAATACAATACAATACAATACAATACAATACAATACAATACAATACAATACCTTGCAATGCTCTATTCCCTCTATGAGATGCGCCTGCAGGGAATCATGGTAGTCGTATTTATAAAAACAAATATCCAATCCAAGATGATTAATACAACTACCATCATGTCTCCCTACAGGTGCATCTCATGGAGGGAATGGCTATTATGGCATACCATGCAATGCAATACAGCACATATGTCTTAATAGATGTTTTTATGTACAAAATATTACTCTATATTATTATGAGTCAATGTGTTGTATTTTGATGAGCAAGTCAATATACAAACAACGAGTAAAATTATACTTCGATATTGCACATGAAATCGTGTAATAAGTGATTTATTTCCCAAATGTTATAGTCAATATCTATTTATCAGCGAAAGAGAGAAAGTGCGACAGTTTTGCATGTCTTGCACAGACCTGACAAGTAGGATTTCTGCTATGAAAATAACTAATTATACGATTTTGCTGTATATTTGTATCCTTTCAAGTGCTTTTGGACTATTATTACTTCAGTTCAATAATTATGTGAGTTATAAACAGATCCAATGAAACAAAGCGGCACTGAGTTTCGCACATAATGTAAAATGCAAATTCAAAATTAACAGTGCTGACATTTACCTTCTGATGCAAAAGCAGACGAAATACCAACATATTGATCTGCACCTATAAAGAAGTAACTAATGTACAGAAAAGTTGAGGACAGTTGCTTTGGAAACATGCTCTTACACTTTGAGTTAAAGTTGGCACTTAACAATTTTGATACTAACAACAACGCAGGACATCTGCACCATGCCATGTCTGATGTGAGCACAAGAATCTAGTAAGTCAAAGTCAGGCACACTGGGCAATGGGAAATGGAACACTCTGTTCTCCATTGTTATTTCTTTTTTTCATACAAGTATCTAACTTTGTATCAACGTCTCATCAATATGTTTTATGTGAGGAGTTGAACTAATTCACAGAATTCTTTGTGCATCTATTGTATTCTAACAACCACTTGAAGATTTTGATTCAGTTAATTAATAGAAACACTCTTCTGTCCAGCAGACATTCTACAAACAACTACCCATTGATCAACATGCAACTTTAAAACAAGCCATTGTAAGAAGTATACAAAATGTACAGTGATTAGAACCTTGTAAATTCTCCATGCAAATTGATTGTTGTTCAATATTCCCTTTACAGCCATAGTAAAAACTTAATATCAGAACTTCAGTGTAATTCACCACCAGTTTGCATCAAAACTGATAACGTTGCTTTTTGAATTTGCTATGTCAGAATGCTGTCGATACCCAAAGCAGTCTGTTGTGCGGATAGATCCATTCTAGCTCTACTATCTGCGTATCAAGAATAACTGGTGACATTTAACTTGATGACGTCGCAAGTGGTGTCAAGAGAAGGACTAATCAGGACCTGTATAAGCGCCGTTGACAGTCAAAGGGTTAATATCAGGAGAAGAAAGTTGCAAAAAGACCGCAGATGTCAATTGCGTACAAAGAATGAACCTGAATGTTCTTTTTTAAACATAGTTAGATTCTTAAGTTGAATGTTATGGTCACAAAGATTTTCTTTTTGCTTGACTTGCTCAGGTAGGCTACCTATCTCTCAACACGCAACAAGAATATCACGTAATGGAAACTAAATTGTTTTGTTGTTGTTGTTGTTGTTGTTGTTGTTGTTGTTTTTGGCAGTTTGAATTTAAACAAAAATAACTCGCCATAAAGCAACTTCTTTTCCATCTAAACCCACTAATTTTCTCAGTGTACCATAATAGCCCGCACTTAAGCGACAATTTTACGGCCATTTTTCGGGCATTCTTTGAGTAGGCCTTTCCCGCTTATGCTAGTAAAACTGGCATTTTATGCTCCTAGCAATTCTCGTTTTACTGTACAACTGTCATACCTCCAACTGTATATCTTTACAATCACTTTGGAAAGTGTGTTGATCAGTCCGAATGACATGAAAGGTCAAAGGGTCGCCTCAAATGACCTGTTTCGAAAATATTCTCAGAATTCGCCGTTTTATTTACTCCACTATTTTTCACCTGATGTGTAGTTGAAATGATTGATCTTCCCGGGAGTGTAGTCTTGTTGGGTGAAGCCATGTACCAGAGTGCTTTTTTGAGCCTTGAATTTCGTCTAGACACGGGTAAAAATTGTGAATGCGTGACCCTCGTAATTGTAGTGTAAATTACGCGTAAAAAGCCTTTTGTTACAAATGTTTTACTATTCAGCTTTTCAATTGCCCAAGCTGGATTTTTTATATGATGTAAAACAATAACAGGGCTTTGCAAAAATGTATTTTTCATTTACAATTTTCGTGTACCAAAGCACGAAAATTACCTTCAAAAAGGTTCTATTTTCAAAGTGCAACAATTAGTAATCTTCGGGCGCTTCTAACCCAAAGTTAAAATGCACTTCTTGGCAACATTTTTACATCTTTGTGTTGTAATTATGATACCAAACATACATGCAAAAGATCATTTTAAAAGGCAGAGCCGTCTTTCTCTGAGAGTGATGTGAATATGTCCACGTTTTCGGCTGAATTTATTGCAGTTGCAACGCGAAAACCGCAATTGTACTTTTTGTTGGATTTCTCAAAATCAAAAACTCTCTGGCAAGTTTTAGTCTTATTTTCGAAAATAGTTTACCAAAAGGTTTCTCCTTGCAAAATAGGAAGAAATCCGTTATTTCAGTTTTGAAAATTATTTCTCGATATTTACAATCCCCTGGTCTTAAGTATGTAAGGCTTATTAGCCAAGGGAAAACAGCAGCTCCTTTTTCATGTACATGAAGGAGTTGTTTGACTCAAGAAAATAACTTTTAGCTTCTGAACTTATTGCCTTGCAAAGAAAGTCGTGCCTGATGCCATAAGGCCTAGCAGTCCCTTGGGAACTCTTTTGAGAAAATTCAAATTACAGAAATACTGTGAGAGATGAAATTTTGGCGGGCTAGCGAGAATGACT
The DNA here is from genome assembly GCF_964199315.1 of Orbicella franksi. Lineage (NCBI taxonomy): Eukaryota > Metazoa > Cnidaria > Anthozoa > Scleractinia > Merulinidae > Orbicella > Orbicella franksi. The sequence goes on along the minus strand of NC_138148.1, from coordinate 4,940,013 downwards.
TTTAGGTAAGTACATCATAGTTACAGCTTGCACTTTACACCATGCTTAAACTTATTTTGGGAGATGGTGGAAAACCATTCCAGCAACAGTGAAAGGCAATAATGTATCTTTAAGTTAGATACTTAAATCTCCAACTTTACACAAGGGTATACTATGACATATGGTAGACATTTAGTAACGGAGTATTACTAATAAATGACATAATGATCAATTAAAATGCCATCTTTCCGCTTAAGAGCTTCTGCCTGAGAGACCGGGGCAGACTTGAAAATGAAGTTCGGCCGATTTCGCTTAATCTCATAGCAGTGATTGGCCTTTTTATATAAACACCAGTGGAGAAATGATTATTAACTTCTACAAGAGAGTCTTGCCAATAAAACACTTCCGGGAATTTTAAATTTCAACGTCCGGTATTTATTTATTTATTTATTTATTTATATATCCACTTAGTTATTTATTCGTACTCAGTATTATTATCTTTATTTGACCTGCAATCTGCAACCTACAACCTGTAATGTTCTAGATATGTACTCTCCTTGTCAAAAAAAGCTTATACTGAGTATGTGTTGCTTGAATAAAACAATAAAAACCCTCAATCAGTCTGTAATTACTGCAGGGTCTGTAAAATTTTCTTACTAGACTCTACTTTTTGGACTATTTGTATTTTGGCCAATGCAATAGTGTTTAAGACCGAGTTTACCAGAGGACCAGGCAGGGGTGAAACATGCCATCTCTCCTTTTTGGATGAAACTTTGCCAGATTGAAGGTACTACCCAACAACTCTAAAAGAAAAAGTGGGCCGGCTTTCGACTCCTGAAGAGCCGTTTGTACGTCTCCTGATAGTGGACAAAACCGAACGTGTTACATGGTGGCAGCGGGTGGTAGGATTTCATTCTGAAAATGGTAACAAGTTCTTCAACGGCTGCAACTTCAACGACAACTACAGCAACAGCTGGGACTGGGACAGCACCCATCACGCACACTACTATGTCCTCTCCAGCGCATGGCCTTAAACCCCCTGGAAAGCTCAACACTTCAGGGAATCTGGCAGACGCTTGGAAATCCTACAAACAGGTATGGGAGAATTATTCTCTAATTTCTGGGCTAAACTCGCAAACAGAGGACTACAAGGTCGCATTCTTTCTGCATTGTGTCGGGACGGAAGTACTTAAAATTTGCAATGGCTTCCAATTCGAAAATGAAAACGACAAGAAGATTCTGAACAAGGTTCTAGAAAAGTTTGACGAGTTTACACTGGGCCAAACTAATGAAACTTATGAACGATATATATTCAATAGTCGCAACCAAGAAGCACAAGAGTCCATTGATGCTTATGTCACTGCCCTTCGCAATCTAGTTTAGTCATGCAATTTCTGCGATTGCATGCGTGACATTCTGATCAGAGATCGTATTGTTCTAGGCGTAAACAACAATACCATAAGAAAGAAGCTTCTGTAAGTGCGAAGTCTCACCCTCAAACAATGCATAGATATTTGTAGAAGTAATGAAGCCACTGCGACCCAGTTAAAAGCCATTTCTGGGGACGATAGCGTGCATAAAATAAGAGATTGGAGACGACCTGGCAAGAAAGATAAACACCCCTCACGCGATGGGAAGAATGATCGGAATGTGCCACCGAAACCTCCTTGCAAATCTCACAAGAAGTGTCTATTCTGTGGAGGTGAACACCCGCTGAAAAAGGAGAAATGTCCAGCCTGGGGACAGAAATGCTCCGGATGTGGCGGCCGAAACCACTTCAAATGTGTTTGCAAGAAATCCAAATCCCGAGGAGTCCATGGAATCTCCGACCAACCTGAAGACGTGTCATCAGAAGAGAGCGACATCGAGCTTCTAGCTGGAGTTGCTATGGATTCTCAAGAATCTGACGTCCATGCTGTTCGTTACGCTAAAGAAATTTACGCAGAGATGCTTATCGATGACAGAAAGGTCAACCTTCAAATTGACTGTGGAGCATCAATCAACATCATCCCGGTGAAACACGCAATAGGTCACGAAATCCAGCCGACCACGAAAACTCTGCGAATGTGGAATGGATCTCAAGTGAAACCCATAGGCTCATCATGCGTAACCCGAGAACAAGGAAGAAGTACTCCGTAGAATTCGTCGTTGTCGAAAGCAATTTAACACCTTTGATCGGCGCAAGAGCGGCTCAACAAATGGGGCTAATCACCGTTCATGATGAAAATTTCATCGCAGCCTCACCTCCTCCAAAAGAAAACGAGCTACAAGTTAAACAGATAACAGCCGAAGAAGTAATAAAGCAATACTCAGACGTATTTGACCGTCCATTGGGAACCTTTCCCGGTCAAGTCCACTTAGAAGTTGACGATAGCGTTAAACCTGTCATCACCCCGACGAGACGAGTTCCTACGGCACTAAAAGATGACTTGAAGGAAGAACTAAATCGATACGTCGCACAAGGAATCCTTGCACCTGTGGAACAGCCAACACCGAGGGTAAGCAGTCTGGCAGTCGCTACTAAGAAATCAGGTGCGCTGAGAGTGTGTATCGATCCACGGCCATTGAACGAGGCGTTAAAAAGAGAAACTTACCAGATACCTGTACTGGATGAAATTCTGCCAGAATTATCTCAAGCCAAGGTCTTCTCCACTGTCGACCTGCGTTCAGGATATTGGCACTGTGTTCTCGACCAAGAGTCAAGCCTACTCACGACGTTCGCAACACCATTCGGAAGATACCGCTGGTGCCGATTGCCCTTCGGTTTGTCAGTCTCGTCTGAAATCTTCCAAAAGCGTGTAAACCAAGCGCTAGAAGGCTTGAGCGGTGTTCTTAACATCGCAGATGACATCCTAGTATATGGCGTTGGAAACAGCGAACAAGAAGCAGTCGCAGATCACAACAGGAACCTCCAAGCAATACTGAAAAGATGTCGTGAGCGCAACATTGCCCTTAACAGAGATAAGTTAAAGCTCAAACAAAAAGAAGTGTCTTTCATGGGTCACAAACTAACGAGTCATGGTGTGAAGATGGACCCAGAGAAAGCGAAAGCTATTCAAGAAATGCCGAAGCCTGAAGACGTTGAAGGCATACAAAGACTTAACGGATTCATCAGTTACCTTGCGAAGTTTTTACCTGGATTGGCCGATGTAACGGAACCACTGCGGCGACTAACAAGAAAAGATGTGGAATGGCAGTGGACTGAGGAACTGGAGAAATCATTCGAAGAAATCAAGAGGCTTGTGACCACGGCTCCTATACTAAGCTACTACGACCCCAAAGCAGAGCTCGAGATACAATGCGACGCAAGCCAAAAGGGTCTCGGAGCTGCACTCCTTCAAAAGGGAAAGCCAATCGCCTATGCAAGCCGTGCACTCACTGATACTGAGGAGAGATACGCCCAAATCGAGAAAGAAATGTTGGCGATAGTGTTCTCTCTCGAGAAGTTTCATCAGTACACCTTCGGACGACCAGTCACAGTGAGAAGCGATCACAAGCCACTAGAATCTATCCTCAAGAAGCCTCTATCATCCGCACCTCGCCGACTTCAAGGCATGATGATGAGACTTCAAAAGTACAACATCAGTGTACATTATGAATGTGGGGCGAAGATGTACATAGCTGATCTATTATCCCGAGCGTACCTCCCTGAAGTAGGACGCGAAGACGACAAAGAATTTGAGTTAGTAAACATGGTCAAGGCCCTCCCCATCAGTGACCGGAGGATAAAAGAGATCAGGCAAGAAACAGACACTGACCAAACACTACAGGTGGTAAAGTCCCTAATCCTCAAGGGATGGCCAGATGACAAGGGCGATCTACCGGTACAAGCAACCCCCTACTACAGCCTAAGAGATGAGCTAACAGTCCAAGACGGATTGATCTTTAAAGGAGAAAGACTAGTGATCCCTGCCACTCTACGGAAAGAGATGAAAAACAAGATTCACTCCTCACACATGGGAATCGAATCGTGTCTGCGACGAGCGAGAGACTACGTCTTCTGGCCCGGAATGTCTGCAGAGATTAAACAACTAGTCGAAGCATGTGAAACCTGTAGGACGTTTGAGAAAAGTCAACAGAAAGAAACCCTCCTACCGCATGAAGTACCATCACGACCCTGGGAAAAGGTGGGAACAGACCTTTTCGAATTCAAAGACAAGAACTACCTAGTAACAGTCGACTACTACAGTAACTTTTGGGAAGTAGACAAACTACCTGACACTAAGGCAAGCACCGTCGTCTTGAAACTCAAGAACCACTTCGCCAGATATGGATGTCCAGAGAGTACATATCGAGAGTACATATCTAGAACGTTACAGGTTGTAGGTTGTAGATTGCAGGTCAAATAAAGATAATAATACTGAGTACGAATAAATAACTAACTGGATATATAAATAAATAAATAAATAAATAAATAAATAAATACCGGACGTTGAAATTTAAAATTCCCGGAAGTGTTTTATTGGCAAGACTGTCTTGTAGAAGTTAATAATCATTTCTCCACTGGTGTTTATATTGGTGTTGTGACGTTCATCAGCAAAGTAATCTTAATTTACACGAATGTACGGGTAATTTCAATAATTTAATGCTAACTATTTTTGAGATCAATAGGGTTCTTGTTTTACGTCATCTCTAACCGATACCAATTAAAGTTCGGGAAATGTTTGCGGTTCGGTGTATGTGCTTCCCTTTACGCTGCTCAGTCAAATTTATTGTCTATTGTCCATGAACCAATCAAATGGGAGAAGATAACTGTGCTTGCTTAACAATAAGTTCAGCACTATTTTCAGAACTATCTGTGGAACTACCTTTGGATGAAGGACATTCATAGCTTGTACGCACATTCAAAAGTGCATAAGTGCTTATATTCCCTCAAGTTTGCTGTGAGTCCTGCGATGATAATGATGATGATGATGATGATGATTATTATTATAATCAAAACTATAACATAATTCTCGAACGTGATTGGCTATCAGCAGCCCGATTTTAGCAATAATTGGACAGTGTACGCGTCATGCTTGTAATTGGACAGCACGCGTCATTTTGCGCGCGCTCTTGCGGTGCACTTTATTGAGTAAACTGCTGTGTTTTTCAGCATTCATAACGACGTTTAATCGTTCAGCGATCAATCGATGGTTTGTTCGTTTCTCAAATTTTGTCATAGTTTTGATTAACAGGACATCATGTCGTCCAATTCAGTCTGTAATCATACTCGTGATTAAAAAATCGGACTCCCGCTTCGCGGTCGTCCGATTTTGGTAATCACTCGTATGGTTAGAGACCGAATTGGACTTCACTCAGTCCTATTACCATTATTTATTGTTGTTGTTGTTGTTGTTGTTTTTAAGACCTCAAAGAAAAAATATATATATTACTTTTATTGGGATCATTAAAATTCTTGACTAAAACTTTACACGATAATTATGATGACTAACTCATGATGTTTTTGTTGCTATTATTATTGTTACAATATGGACACAATAGATTGTTTATTGACGTTGATATGATTCACGTGACATTTAATCATAGTATGATTGGCATCACTTATATATTCAATTCTCTCGATAGCTCGCTGAACGTGTAAGATCACGAAAGTAAGAGACCTGATTAAAAGCACTTTCGATTGACTCCTGAAGAGCCGTTTGTACGTCTCCTGATAGTGGACAAAACCGAACGTGTTACAAGTATTATTATTATTATTATTATTATTATTATTATTTTACAGTGGACCTCGCAATGATATGCAAGAGAGGTGGGTTCGTTACCCAACGCCACAATGAGCTGAAGGACTTAGAAGGCGAACTCCTGAATATGGTTTGTACCGATGTTGAGATTGAGCCTGTCCTGCAAGACATCTCGGGTGAACAGCTGGGAAGAGGTTCTAATCGAGCTCCAGATGCGAGATTAGATATTCATGCGCGCAGATTCTGGGAGAACCAACGATCAGCATTCTTTGACGTGAGGGTTTGTCACCCTAATGCTGATTCGTATAGGGACCTAGAGCTCCAACAGATATACCGCAATCATGAGAACGAGAAGAAGCGCCTTTACGCGAGGAGGATTTTGGATATCGAACAAGCAACTTTTACACCCCTTATTTTCACGTCAACAGGTGGCATGGGAAACGAGTGCTTGCAATACCATACCAGACTGGTGCAGCTGATATCCATCAAGAAAGGAGAACATTATGCTAAAACAATCTCCTGGATAAGAGCAAGGACATCCTTTGCTTTACTAAGATCCGCACTAATCTGCCTAAGAGATTCAAGAGCTAGAAGGAAAGCCTTTTATGACTTTAAGAACATTGATATTGACGTTGGAACCCAGGAGGGAGCCATTATGTCAACACTGTTGAAATAGGCCTTAATAGTTTATTTCTTTTATTAACTTTTACCTCATAATATACCGATATTGACCACCACCACCACCACCACAACCACCACAACCACCATCATCATCATCATCATCATCATCATTATTTGACCTGCAACCTGTAATCTATATCCTGCAACCTGCAACCTGCAAATTACACCCTCCACTTTGCAGAAGCGTGCCGACAGTCGTGCGACAGATAAATTATATTTACACCGGTTGTTTTACACACTACATAGTCTTGATTATTTCTTGTTTGATCAGTGTTTGTATGGAAAACAGTTTTTGTGGATTGTATATTCTGAAAAGTAAAACCAACTTAACTAAAGTGCCCTGCTGCAGAAAGGAGAGTTACGACCGAACCGAAGACATCAACAAAACGCAACCTCATGCTATAGTAGCCACCAAGTATCTTGTGTAAACCAAATGAAGATTCTCATGTAAACAAGCAAAAATCTACTAGACTCTACCTTCAATGAATTTAATTTTCTAGATAAGACAGAAACCAAGTCTTAATTTCTAATGTACTTTTCCACATGCGATCAATTGTTTCTGATGGTCAGCTTAGTTGGAACTTCAATATGGCGGCTGCAGCGAATCTCGAAAATAAGCAAACTTCAAACAACGGTTACCGCAAAACTGGAAAGTATCCCAAAAAATTGCAAGTATATTTGTGAACGTCTGTCCTTAAACTGTATCTGTGACATAGTTATTGAGTTTTTCTTCGCGTATCCATGAGGGTTTCCGACAGTTGTATCAGGGTACCACAGAGCTATTAAAAAAAACAGCTGCAAGGTGTCTTCGAGAAAAAAAAATCATAAGATATTTATAATTTGAGAATATCTACTTTTTATGTCGTCAATGAGTTAGTCGAGGCCGTAACCATAATGTTATCGCAAAGGAAAATCCACAGATAATTTTCGATTTACGCTGAGAAGCCATAGACAGAATTTCAATTTCGAATATCAAAATTTCGCTCGTTCCGGACTGCTCGGTTCTTATATAATTACTCTCGAAAAAATGAGTATGAAAATAAACTAACCTTGTGTTTACTTTGGCACAAGGGTCTATCAATGTAGAAGGTATGAGCGAAATCAAGTTTTTGGCTGTGTCCGCGATTTTCATGATCATATCTGATTTTTACTGACACTGACTCTTAATCGATCTAAGAAACGGATGCTAAATAAAAGGAAAAATTGTCGTATAACGCAAAAGCCATACACGATATTATCTTGACAAGCTTGGTCGAGATCGCATCAAACGGAAACACTTGCATAAAAAAAGGACTGAATATCACATTATTTCTCTGCCAACTAAATAGCCCGCAACTTTAGATCTTCTGTTGATCAAATTTATATCGGCGATGAAAACTATAAGAGGTTCAATTATAATATAGTAAGTTAGCTATTGGTAAGCCCAGTCACGATGTAAACATAGACGCTTCTATTGTGAATCATAAGCACACTGAAGAGTCGTGAGCAACTCCAGCAGCTGAGAAACGAGAGCGCAAGCATTCAATTAAAAAGAGTTTGATCCCAGTGTTTCTGCATGCTTATCCTAGTGTTTGTGTGGAGTTTTTCTTGTCTTATGCTTATGCAGCGAGTGAAAACTAGGTCCTGCGAAAATCATCCAGTTGTTTTAAAAACAGATGACGCTGCCTAGCAACGTAGACAAAGCTGCACCTTCTAAAATGTTCCACGAGGCCTTCTGTACAAAACCTGTGGCCGCATCTTGTAAGAACAGGCTTCTTAAGTGGCAAATGAAATAGCAAACATATATTCTCATCTTTAACTGCGTCCACAAAGTCCTCGTCGTAAAATAGTAACAAAAAAATGTTGATTAACAAGTAAAGAAACAAATAAATACACATCTAAAGTTGCACTCTGAGAAAACAAATTATAAAACAAAATATTTTCCCAAAAAAGCCATTTCTTTTTTTTTTTTTTTTATGTTACACTCCGCACTCCGCACTCCGCACTCCGCACTCCGCACTCCGCACTCCGCACTCCGCACTCCGCACTCCGCACTCCGCACTCCGCACTCCGCACTCCGCACTCCGCACTCCGCACTCCGCACTCCGCACTCCGCACTTCGCAATCCACGTCTTCGGAACAACCACTTTATTTAGCGTTTCATATTTTAATTAATTGTTTCTTGGTGGTCAGCTTAGTTGCAACTTCAATATGGCGGCTGCAGCAAATCTCGAAAATAAGCAAACTTCAAACAACGGTTACTGCAAAAAACTGAAAGGTATCCCAAAAAATTGCAAGTATATTTGTGAACGTCTATCCTTATATTGTATCTGCGGTATAGTTATTGAGTTTTTCTTCGCGCACCGACAAACGCTTTCGGCAGTTGTTTCAGGGTACCACAGAGCTATTAAAAAACAGCCGCAAGGTGTCTTCGAGAAAAAAATACATAAAATATTTATAACTTGAGAATACCTGCTTTTTATGTCGTCAATGAGCTGGTCGAGGCCGTAACTATAACGTTGTCGTAAAGGGAACTCCACAGATAAATTTCCACTTATGCTGAGAAACCATAGACATGACAGAATTTCGATGGATCGAATATCAAAATTTCGCTCGTTCCGGACACCACGGTTTTTATTTAATTATTCTCGAAAAAACTTATATGAACACAAACAAACCTTGTTTTGTTTACTTTGGGACAAGGGTCTATCAATGTAGAAAGTATGGGCGTAATCTTTGTTTTTTTGGCTGTGTCCGCGATTTTCATGATGATATCTGATTTTTACTGACACTGACTGTTAATCTGAGCAACTGATGCTAAATGTAAGGAAAAATTATCGTATAACGCAAAAGCCATACACCATATGATCTTGACAAGCTTGGTCGATATCGCATCAAATGGAAACACTTGCATAAAAAATTAATGAATATCATATCATTTCTCTGCCAACTGAATAGCCTGCAACTCTAGATCTTCTGTTGATCAAATTTATATCGACGATGAAAGCTATAAGAGGTTCAGTTATAATTTAGTAAGCTAGCCATTGGTAAGCCCAGTCGCGATGCAAACATTGGCGCTTCTTTTGTGAAATATCAGTGCACGAGTCGTGAACAGCTGCAGCAGCTGAGAAACGAGAGTGCAAGCATTGAATTAAATAAGAAGTGTTTGATCCCTATGTTTCCGCGTGCATATCCTAGTGTTTGAATGGAATTTTTGTTGTGCTTAAGCTTATGGTTTCGTAGCGAGTGAAAACTAGGTTCTGCAAAAATCATTCAGATGAATTGAAAATTTATGACACTGTAGTCTAACAGCCGCACCTTCTAAAATGTTCCTCGAGGCATTCTTTACAAAATCTGTGGCCACATCTTGTAAGGACAGGCTCCTTGAGTTGCAAATGACATATTAAACAGAGATTCTCATCTTCAACCGCATCCACAAAGTCCTCGTCGAAACCCGAAGGAAGCCGATTTCTTGGAGCTTCCGCCATGTTGTAAATTGAAAGTTAAAGGCAACTCCGTCCCCAGGGCCTTCTCCACTAACCTGGCCAAGGCTGAACTAACACCTTTGCTGATTGGCCCATTCATACGAACAGGCTGATTGGTTCAAATAACCTTAAAGAAAAATGGCGGACTCGGCGGGTTTTTGCACGAACAAGAATTGACGCATTACCATTGTAAATCAAAGGCATCCTGTGGTAAGCTCGTAGAGTAAGTAAGATACTGTGTCAGGGAGCTGATATAGCGGGATTATCAAGCCTATAGAGTGGTTGCAAATGCAGTGTAATGCATTTTTCTGTTGTGCGATTTCATTCGTTTGTTGTAGTTGTTGTATCTTGGGTCTTGTTCATTGATTAATATACTTTGCTGAATGGGAGTTTTGAAACCACTCTAGCAGACGAGTAGTTTATTCAAGAAATACTGTAAAAGCAAGTAACAGTTTATTAACAATAACTGTAAAAGTACATTTCTTTGTAAACGCAACTGTACTGCACAATTGAATGCCAGTGCTTACATACTATCGTACTTTGAAGTATCAATGGAAACAGAACAGAATAAAGTTTCTTTGTCCCTTGAACGTGCTTGATCCTCTTTTTTCACGTTACATGCACTGTATATGTTAACCTCAATGTTGGTATTCAATCAATCGAACTGTAACAGGAAAGATCAAAGTCTGCTTGTCCTTTAAATGTGATTGGTCTTCTTTTCTCGTTGTTTTAAACACAACAGCAGTGAACATTTCAATTTTATTGTTGACACACTATCGATGGGAACTGTAAGAGGAAAGATCAAAGTTTGTTTGTCCTAAAAATGTAATTGATCCTATTTTGCGGTTGTTTTAAATACAACAGCAGTAAACATTTCAATTTTACTGGTGAAACACTATCAGTGGGAGCTGTACGAGAAAAGATTAAAGATTGTTTGTCCTTTAAATGTTCCACTGCTTGTTGATCTTTGTTTTTAGTTAACTTTGTTGGATTTTGGCTAAAAATTTTAGAGACAGGATCCCAGACATTGTGTGCTTCAAGGTCTAGCCTGACTCTTGAGTCTTCACAATATTAATGATACCTGACACCCTTTAACCCGCCATAGGATATCACTATCACCTTTAATGTCGTTGTTTTCATTTATGTTACAACGCACATGTTTCTGCACTGTGGCAATTCCTCTGTCACAGACGTCCTTTCCACTCTGTGGATCACTGAAATCATATCTATAGATTTTGTTAAAGACATTAACATAGAAATAACTTTGATAAACTGATTCTATGATATCTAATATTTTAGTTTTTGCCCTTGTCTGTTTGTTAAAAATAGCCTCTTGTCCTGTTGTTTGAACAGCTTTTGTTACCAAAAAATAACAGATGCCAAAAATTTTCTTCTTGATTTCATCAGGCCAAGGGTGACTCTAAACTGTGATAAAATTAGTTTTGATTTAGAAAGTTGGATTTAAGCAATATTTGAGTCAGAATTTGAACTAATTTGCCTTATAGCTAAATTTTGCGTGACACGGGTAGGAAATGACATTCCTTGATTGGTACCTGTCACTTCAAATGACTTGAAATTCCTGTTGTGAACTAACATAGGTCCAATCTTTACTTGCGTGAAATACCAATAAAATTCAATTTACTCTGTAAGCAGGAGCGCTGTTTAAATTTGATGCTTATTTTAGTGATATTTTTGGGATTTTGGCCAAAAAAACAGGAGGGGGGGGGGGGGTGGTTTAACTCCTAGGGGAAAAATCACAAAGCCGGCACACTTTTTCTTTTAGAATTGTTGGGTATTACCTTCAATCTGGCAAAGTTTCATCCAAAAAGGAGAGATGGCATGTTTCACCCCTGCCTGGTCCTTTGGTAAACTCGGTCTTAAACACTATTGCATTGGCCAAAATACAAATAGTCCAAAAAGTAGAGTCTAGTAAGAAAATTTTACAGACCCTGCAGTAATTACAGACTGATTGAGGGTTTTTATTGTTTTATTCAAGCAACACATACTCAGTATAAGGTTTTCCTGACAAGGAGAGTACATATCTAGAACGTTACAGGTTGTAGGTTGCAGATTGCAGGTCAAATAAAGATAATAATACTGAGTACGAATAAATAACTAACTGGATATATAAATAAATAAATAAATAAATAAATACCGGACGTTGAAATTTAAAATTCCCGGAAGTGTTTTATTGGCAAGACTGTCTTGTAGAAGTTAATAATCATTTCTCCACTGGTGTTTATATTAGTGTTGTGACGTTCATCAGCAAAGTAATCTTAATTTACACGAATGTACGGGTAATTTCAATAATTTAATGCTAACTATTTTTGAGATCAATAGGGTTCTTGTTTTACGTCATCTCTAACCGATACCAATTAAAGTTCGGGAAATGTTTGCGGTTCGGTGTATGTGCTTCCCTTTACGCTGCTCAGTCAAATTTATTGTCTATTGTCCATGAACCAATCAAATGGGAGAAGATAACTGTGCTTGCTTAACAATAAGTTCAGCACTATTTTCAGAACTATCTGTGGAACTACCTTTGGATGAAGGACATTCATAGCCTGTATGCACATTCAAAAGTGCATAAGTGCTTATATTCCCTCAAGTTTGCTGTGAGTCCAGCGATGATGATGATGATGATGATTATTATTACTATTATTATTATAATCAAAACTATAACATAATTCTCGAACGTGATTGGCTATCAGCAGCCCGATTTTAGCAATAATTGGACAGTGTACGCGTCATGCTTGTAATTGGACAGCACGCGTCATTTTGCGCGCGCTCTTGCGGTGCACTTTATTGAGTAAACTGCTGTGTTTTTCAGCATTCATAACGACGTTTAATCGTTCAGCGATCAATCGATGGTTTGTTCGTTTCTCAAATTTTGTCATAGTTTTGATTAACAGGACATCATGTCGTCCAATTCAGTCTGTAATCATACTCGTGATTAAAAAATCGGACTCCCGCTTCGCGGTCGTCCGATTTTGGTAATCACTCGTATGGTTAGAGACCGAACTGGACTCCACTCAGTCCTATTACCATTATTTATTGTTGTTGTTGTTGTTGTTTTTAAGACCTCAAAGAAAAAAAATATATATTACTTTTATTGGGATCATTAAAATTCTTGACTAAAACTTTACATGATAATTATGATGATTAACTCATGATGTTTTTGTTGCTATTATTATTATTATTATTATTATTAAATGGTTACAGAATATAATTATGTAGGTAAGCTGTTAAAATTTTCAAAGGGAACAGAATTTCTGATTTTTTTACTTCTAAGATTCAAGTTTCTATGAAAAGGTGCTCAATAAAGTTGGTTGTTACCATTATTATTATTATTATTTATTTATTTATTTATTTATTTTCATATAATAAATGCTTACAGAGTACAATTATGTGGTTAGGCTATTGAAATTTGTACAGAAATTATTTTAGGGAAAAACTTAAGAAACAACAGAATTTCTAAATTTTTATAGCAGATACATGTAAGATCAAAGTTTGTATGAAAACGTACTCAATAAAGTTTGTATGACTATTATTATTATCATCACCACCACCACCACCATCATCATCATCATCATCATCATCATCATTATTTGACCTGCAACCCGTAATCTATATCCTGCAACCTGCAACCTGCAAATTGCACCCTCCACTTTGCAGAAGCGTGCCGACAGTCGTGCGACAGATAAATTATATTTACACCGGTTGTTTTACACACTACATAGTCTTGATTATTTCTTGTTTGATCAGTGTTTGTATGGAAAACAGTTTTTGTGGATTGTATATTCTGAAAAGTAAAACCAACTTAACTAAAGTGCCCTGCTGCAGAAAGGAGAGTTACGACCGAACCGAAGACATCAACAAAACGCAACCTCATGCTATAGTAGCCACCAAATATCTTGTGTAAACCAAATGAAAATTCTCATGTAAACAAGCAAAAATCTACTAGATTCTACGTTCAATGAATTTAATTTTCTAGATAAGACGGAAACCAAGTCTTAATTTCTAATGTACTTTTCCACATGCGATCAATTGTTTCCTGATGGTCAGCTTAGTTGGAACTTCAATATGGCGCTGCAGCGAATCTCGAAAATAAGCAAACTTCAAACAACGGTTACCGCAAAACTGGAAAGTATCCCAAAAAATTGCAAGTATATTTGTGAACGTCTGTCCTTAAACTGTATCTGTGACATAGTTATTGAGTTTTTCTTCGCGTATCCATGAGGGTTTCCGACAGTTGTATCAGGGTACCACAGAGCTATTAAAAAAAACAGCTGCAAGGTGTCTTCGAGAAAAAAAAATCATAAGATATTTATAATTTGAGAATATCTACTTTTTATGTCGTCAATGAGTTAGTCGAGGCCGTAACCATAACGTTATCGCAAAGAAAAATCCACAGATAATTTTCGATTTACGCTGAGAAGCCATAGACAGAATTTCAATTTCGAATATCAAAATTTCGCTCGTTCCGGACTGCTCGGTTCTTATATAATTACTCTCGAAAAAATGAGTATGAAAAACAAACTAACCTTGTTTTGTTTACTTTGGCACAAGGGTCTATCAATGTAGAAGGTATGAGCGAAATCAAGTTTTTGGCTGTGTCCGCGATTTTCATGATCATATCTGATTTTTACTGACACTGACTCTTAATCGATCTAAGAAACGGATGCTAAATAAAAGGAAAAATTGTCGTATAACGCAAAAGCCATACACGATATTATCTTGACAAGCTTGGTCGAGATCGCATCAAACGGAAACACTTGCATAAAAAAAGGACTGAATATCACATTATTTCTCTGCCAACTAAATAGCCCGCAACTTTAGATCTTCTGTTGATCAAATTTATATCGGCGATGAAAACTATAAGAGGTTCAATTATAATATAGTAAGTTAGCTATTGGTAAGCCCAGTCACGATGTAAACATAGACGCTTCTATTGTGAATCATAAGCGCACTGAAGAGTCGTGAGAAACTGCAGCAGCTGAGAAACGAGAGCGCAAGCATTCAATTAAAAAGAGTTTGATCCCAGTGTTTCTGCATGCTTATCCTAGTGTTTGTGTGGAGTTTTTCTTGTCTTATGCTTATGCAGCGAGTGAAAACTAGGTCCTGCGAAAATCATCCAGTTGTTTTAAAAACAGATGACGCTGCCTAGCAACGTAGACAAAGCTGCACCTTCTAAAATGTTCCACGAGGCCTTCTGTACAAAACCTGTGGCCGCATCTTGTAAGAACAGGCTTCTTAAGTGGCAAATGAAATAGCAAACATATATTCTCATCTTTAACTGCGTCCACAAAGTCCTCGTCGTAAAATAGTAACAAAAAAATGTTGATTAACAAGTAAAGAAACAAATAAATACACGGGTAAAGTTACACTCTGAGAAAACAAATTATAAAACAAAATATTTTCCCAAAAAAGCCATTTCTTTTTTTTTTTTTTATGTTACACTCCGCACTCCCTACTCCGCACTCCGCACTCCGCACTCCGCACTCCGCACTCCGCACTCCGCACTCCGCACTCCGCACTTCGCAATCCACGTCTTCGGAACAACCACTTTATTTAGCGTTTCATATTTTAATTAATTGTTTCTTGGTGGTCAGCTTAGTTGCAACTTCAATATGGCGGCTGCAGCAAATCTCGAAAATAAGCAAACTTCAAACAACGGTTACTGCAAAAAACTGAAAGGTATCCCAAAAAATTGCAAGTATATTTGTGAACGTCTATCCTTATATTGTATCTGCGGTATAGTTATTGAGTTTTTCTTCGCGCACCGACAAACGCTTTCGGCAGTTGTTTCAGGGTACCACAGAGCTATTAAAAAACAGCCGCAAGGTGTCTTCGAGAAAAAATACATAAAATATTTATAACTTGAGAATATCTGCTTTTTATGTCGTCAATGAGTTGGTCGAGGCCGTAACTATAACGTTGTCGCAAAGGAAACTCCACAGATAAATCTCGACTTACGCTGAGAAACCAGAGACATGACAGAATTTCGATGGATCGAATATCAAAATTTCGCTCGTTCCGGACACCACGGTTTTTATTTAATTATTCTCGAAAAAACTTATATGAACACAAACAAACCTTGTTTTGTTTACTTTGGGACAAGGGTCTATCAATGTAGAAAGTATGGGCGTAATCTTTGTTTTTTGGCTGTGTCCGCGATTTTCATGATGATATCTGATTTTTACTGACACTGACTGTTAATCTGAGCAACTGATGCTAAATGTAGGAAAAATTATCGTATAACGCAAAAGCCATACACCATATGATCTTGACAAGCTTGGTCGATATCGCATCAAATGGAAACACTTGCATAAAAAATTAATGAATATCATATCATTTCTCTGCCAACTGAATAGCCTGCAACTCTAGATCTTCTGTTGATCAAATTTATATCGACGATGAAAGCTATAAGAGGTTCAGTTATAATTTAGTAAGCTAGCTATTGGTAAGCCCAGTCGCGATGCAAACATAGACGCTCCTATTGTGATTCGTATGCACACGAGTCGTGAACAGCTGCAGCAGCTGAGAAACGAGAGCGCAAGCATTGAATTAAATAAGAAGTGTTTGATCCCTATGTTTCTGCGTGCATATCCTAGTGTTTGAATGGAATTTTTGTTGTGCTTAAGCTTATGGTTTCGTAGCGAGTGAAAACTAGGTTCTGCAAAAATCATTCAGATGAATTAAAAATTTATGACACTGTAGTCTAACAGCCGCACCTTCTAAAATGTTCCTCGAGGCATTCTTTACAAAATCTGTGGCCACATCTTGTAAGGACAGGCTCCTTGAGTTGCAAATGACATATTAAACAGAGATTCTCATCTTCAACCGCATCCACAAAGTCCTCGTCGAAACCCGAAGGAAGCCGATTTCTTGGAGCTTCCGCCATGTTGTAAATTGAAAGTTAAAGGCAACTCCGTCCCCAGGGCCTTCTCCACTAACCTGGCCAGGGCTGAACTAACACCTTTCCTGATTGGCCCATTCATACGAACAGGCTGATTGGTTCAAATAACCTTAAAGAAAAATGGCGGACTCGGCGGGTTTTTGCACGAACAAGAATTGACGCATTACCATTGTAAATCAAAGGCATCCTGTGGTAAGCTCGTAGAGTAAGCAAGATACTGTGTCAGGGAGCTGATATAGCGGGATTATCAAGCCTATAGAGTGGTTGCAAATGCAGTGTAATACATTTTTCTGTTGTACGATTTCATTCGTTTGTTGTAGTTGTTGTATCTTGGGTCTTGTTCATTGATTAATATACTTTGCTGAATGGGAGTTTTGAAACCACTCTAGCAGAAGAGTAGTTTATTCAAGAAATACTGTAATAGCAAGTAACAGTTTATTAACAATAACTGTAAAAGTACATTTCTTTGTAAACGCAACTGTACCGCACAATTGAATGCCAGTGCTTACATACTATCGTACTTTGAAGTATCAATGGAAACAGAACAGAATAAAGTTTCTTTGTCCCTTGAACGTGCTTGATCCTGTTTTTTTCACGTTACATGCACTGTATATGTTAACCTCAATGTTGGTATTCAATCAATCGAACTGTAACAGGAAAGATCAAAGTCTGCTTGTCCTTTAAATGTGATTGGTCTTCTTTTCTAGTTGTTTTAAACACAACAGCAGTGAACATTTCAACTTTATTGTTGACACACTATCGATGGGAACTGTAAGAGGAAAGATCAAAGTTTGTTTGTCCTTAAAATGTGATTGATCCTATTTTGCGGTTGTTTTAAATACAACAGCAGTAAACATTTCAATTTTACTGGTGAAACACTATCAGTGGGAGCTGTACGAGAAAAGATTAAAGATTGTTTGTCCTTTAAATGTTCCACTGCTTGTTGATCTTTGTTTTTAGTTAACTTTTTTGGATTTTAGTGGTTTGTCCTTTGTTTTCTTGGTTGCGTTTCTGTCCTTTGGCCTTGGTGTACTTTGTTTGTTTCTTTGTGCTTGCTGAGATTCCTGTGATTGCTCCTGGTTGCTGACATTGGGTATGGATTTCAGTAGCTGTTCATCTGTTACTTCCTCCTGAGGGTGCTGTCTCATGTTAGTTACAAGCCTTTGGTTAGGCAAAAGTTGGAAGTCTACATTTTCGATCAGCAGCATTTTTTCAATCAGGGTGTCAGTGTCTTGCTTATAACTGTATATATCTTCGGATAGGAATGCGCTGATTATTTTGGGAAAAGCAGTAGCCTTGTATATTGTGTCATCTTTCTCTGAGTGGAAGTTTATGTTCATTTCATAGTAACATTGCTTCAACGGCATTGCCCTGTTGCAGCTTTGACAGTGGATTGCCCGTGATCCTGCTGTGTTGAGAGTGATATTTTTGGAACAATCTTTGATGTTGCAAACTGGGTAGACATTTATGGCTACAATCATTATGCTTGGGTAGCAGAGCAATTGGGTGTTTTCTTTGGTTATGGTACCCTGAGACAAGTCTTGTAGCTCAGCGTTCAAAATCTGTGTTTTCTTGGTCTTAGACAGACACTTGCCATAATAATATCTCAGTTTGGTGTCTGTTATGGTGTAAAATTTATTTTCATCCAGTTGCTTGATATGATCTTGCCATACAGACAATTCGATTGTGCCAGTGCTATCGTAGAGAAGCCCATTTCTCACCACAGCCCCATTTTTTCTGTTGGTGGAGAAACTTTGAAGTCCACATCATGTGGAGGTTCATCAAGTACTGCACTGTTGTAATTGAAGAAAAGATTTCCAGAGCATGAAACTTGTAAGTGCTTTCCTATAATTGGTTTTGTGCAACCATGGCATCAAGAAACAGTTGCCGTTTTGAAAACTCGTGTGCCTTCACCATTACTTTGAAGACCGTTTTTTGTTCTGCTACTTGCATATGGACATCAAAGAAGGTGTTGGATGACTGAGCACTCTTCTGTATTTTAGTACAGACTTGCACATACCCTACCAAATCTGCAAGTTAAAAAATACATATTAAAAAGAGTTTATATCATATATGGTTAGGGATTGTCGTACAACATTCACATTGTTTAATCTCTTTTAGACCACTCTTGTTTAGCTGTGTTGATTATAGTAGCAGATAGTAGAGCACATTTTGATTGGCCTATGGGAGTTTTTGATCAGAGTATAGATGCAGGATTGACGTCATGAATTACACTCAGAAATGTTTTCAACTCAAAATATTTTGATTTTAAAATAATTGTATAAGACAAATTGATTCCATTTGGCAGTGCATGTGTACTCTTATAATGCACAGAGGACATCAAAATGTGGAAAGAACGTGGGTCACGGTACTTGGCTGTGGGTCATACCATACACACCCTGTACTTCTTTGTTCTTACCATGTTTTGATGTCATCCGTGCATTATAAGAGTTCTGCCAAATGGAATATATTTGTTAAATCTTACCTGTCATCTTGCTGGGTGAGGAAGGTGGTGATCCTCCAAATTTCATACGTTTTGGGCTCAAAAGGCCACTGGGCAGTCCAATGCTCTGCCCTATAACGACAGATCACCAGAGAGTGTATAAATATTAACAAGAATATTGGTTTATTATTATTATTATTATTATTATTATTATTATTATCTGGATTTCAACTTCTTTTTATCTCTTTGACTACTGAAGTAAAATTGTCATTGAACCAGGTGGTTCTAACTTCATCTTTGAACAAAACCATGCGAAATTACCACTTGTTGGAAAGCTAGTGAGAATTACTTTCAAGTGGTGCTGTTAGTTTTTGAATATTGTGTAAATAATTTTAAAGGTATTTGTCAAGGTTTGTTTGTATAATGACGGAGTACAAGATTCTAATGGTTATGTTCTTAGTTTGTGCATTTTTTCGCTGACTTTAAGGGAGACGGAGACTTTCTTTTCATTCAAGTTAAGCATATGTAATCCTGAAATATTACGAGCTGAGCTCTACTAAGGGCAACATAATGGATGTGATCCCTACTTGTTGAGGGGAGGTCAGCAACTAATTCATTAAGTGTACCACCCTGGCTGGTAACGATGGATAGTCTATGCTGCAGCTGGTCTTAAGGGAACTTGTCTTCTTAGAACTTGAAGTTGATTTCTGCTGGATATTTTGAATTGTCTCGTTATTTCGAAAATTGGTGTCTTGTTTTCCATTTTATCTCTTAACAGAAACGAATATTCTTTGCTTTGCTTATTGCTTATACTTCCATCAGAGAATGTTACCCAAATAATTCTTGGTCTCTGAGATTCTGCGACTCTATAGTCAATATCTTGCACTTCACGTTCTGCTCCATTGGTTAGTCCATCACTTACGTCAACATTTATAGTCAAGTCATACTTTGATCCTACTGTAATATTAAGTTTTTTGTATAAGCCCATTGTTTTTGAAGGATCATCGGGGATTTTTTTCTTTAATTCATCTTTTAATTCATCGGATATATCACCAATAACAATGCCTATAGCATTTATCTGAGCTTTTGCACTTTGAAACAAATTGAACACAGTTTCATTGTAGGCGTTTACTAATTCATTGCTTGAAAATACATTTGTCAGGGAGGCTGAATAATTTGGTTCACCTAGTTTTGATTTCAGAAGTCTTAATTTAAGTACTGTGATATCATCTTGGGTCTGCTTCCCTTCTCTTAAACGATTTAACAGTTCTGCAAAATCTTTATCATCCTTTTGGCGCATTATTTCTGTTAGCTCAAACATGGAAAAATATTCTTTCCATATGTTGGTAGCAAATGCACTGTAAACATCATTACTTCTTTCAAAAATCCACTTGTCAAAAACTGGTTGCAGTTGATATAAGTCTCCTACAGCAATAATACTTAAGCCACCAAATGGTCTGTTGGTATCTGTTATTTGTTGGAGTCTCAGATTGAGAAAATTAAACATACCACTTTCCACCATTGAAATTTCATCAATCAATATAACTTGCAACTTTCTTAATTTTGTTCTAATGGTATTTAGTCGATTTCTGTCCAATGTGCAGTAACTAAAACCTCTGTTTACTGGTATTTTGAATGTAGAATGCAACGTATTCCCCTTTATGTTAAATGCTGCCTTTCCTGTAGGTGCTGCTCTCAAGACTTTAATGTTGTCAGGATTTTCTCCCGGGATTGTGTTAAGATATCTATCGAGTGCTTGGTATAATGCATTAGTTACTGTACTTTTCCCAACTCCAGTTCCACCACTTAAAAATGATCTCAAAGGTTCATCTTTGGTCTTGATAGAATGCAGTACATGGCAAAAAAATTCTATTTATTTGTTTGTTTGTTTGTTTTTTTTGTTATGTTTTGTTGTGTTTTGTTTGTTTTTGTTTTTTTATTTAAGGAGCGCACAAGTTTCCTGTAATCACTATCACTTATTCTATTCTGTTGCAGTTCTTCTTCATCATTTGACCTTGGCAAATTTCCAGTATCATAAAAAATGTCGCATTGACTATATTCCTTACTAGCACCTGGGTCAAAACAGTCAAATAGTTCACTTGGTTTTGTCTTGCAAGCAAGATCTTGGTCATTGATATGTTGGGTGTTCGGAGAAATAGGTTGAGAATTTTCTTCATTATTTTGATGCTGTATGTCATCAACAGCTGCATCAAGGACATTTGAGTGGTGCTAATAACACTTTTTGTTTTTATGTACTATTTATTTCCTATTTCCTATGTAGCGTACTCTGTTTAAAATATCTTTGTTGCCCGAATTTGCCTCCTTGCTTGCTTTGTCTAACAATTTACTAATACCCCTTTGGCCTTTAGTTATATAAGACAAAATGTAAACAGCACATGTGTAGGGATCTAGTACAAATTGTACGTCCATGTTTGCTTGCCATATGCTTTTAATAAGTTAGTATTACAATTATTTACCCTTATTTCTGATGGTGATCTTTTAAGTAATAATGTTGGGCGTTTCAAGGAATACTTTATAGCTGTAACGTAATCACACGCTGATAATTCTAGTTTTTGAAGAAATTGATGGAATGTTATATCTTCTGCATATTTCATATCATCAAGTAGTTCCTTGACTTTGGTATAATTGCCTTTAATTATCTTAAGCTGACTCTCTTCATGCATGAATTCATCGAGAGGTTGAAGGATAACAGTTTCTTTCATTGGAGGCATAGGAAAGTTCAATCGGCAAACATTGTGCCCTAGTTTCTTGCAAGTTTTAGCATGCCTATGCAATTGTAAATTGACTAAATCTTTCATTTCATCAGATTGACTGTTTTTACATGTTAAGTACTTGTCCACAAAATGTACAACAGTATCATCAGGTGCCTTTCCATAGGCTGGTGCTCCTTTAACCCAAAATAAAGCATGAATGTGAGGAGAACCTAGGCCTTTTCGTTGAAATTCAACTCTGTAAAAATAATCTGCTATCTCCACCAAAGGCGTTGCAGTGCTTTTCAAGCCATCTTTTATGAAGAACTAGACCATGTGTTCAAAATTTCTGGCACAAGTAACAGGTATGTATGTATGTATGCATGCATGCATGTATGTATGTATGTATGTATGTATGTATGTATGTATGTATGTATGTGTGTGTGTGTGTGTGTATGCATGATCTTTTTGAATAAGGTCTGACTTCTCTTGCCAAGGCAAGTCATGTTTGCAATCTCATGATCACTATAATCTCTTTGATGTTCAACTCTTCCCAGTATCCTCAAAAGGTGAGACCACCTTGTTTCGGTTGCAGAAAATGAGCAGAACCAAGTTGGATTACCTAGCGACGTATCATTGCAAACAAATCTTTTTTGGACTTTTCAAAGTATGGAGGTGAACCTCTTAAATTTCTTAAAACTCTATAGCATTTACATATAGTACTAGTGCTGTAGGAGACAGGCACTTCTCTCTCTTTGGAAGAAGCTCTTTGTTTTCCACAAAAAATAGTAGGGAATGATAAATATTCAGACTCTGTGTCCATGAATATTCCAAACATCAGCCAGACTGGATAATCTTTTTTTCGAGATTTATAAGTTTAGAAAGATAATCATCAGATTTAAGTTCACCAGCTGTGTATATTTTTCCCTTTGTCTTACATTTTCTTAATGATATTCTTGCGGTATCCTGAATTTGCTTTATTTGCAATTTTTTCAGTTTGTAAAATATATTTGGCACAGACTCCTTCTCCTGTCTTTGCTTCGCAATTTCCATTTACATATAGTACTAGTGCTGTAGGAGACAGGCACTTCTCTCTCTTTGGAATAAGCTCTTTGTTTTCCACAAAAAATAGTAGGGAATGATAAATATTCAGACTCTGTGTCCATGAATATTCCAAGAGGTCTATTCCCTTCTCCTGGTGCAAAGCTTATTATTCTGTCAACACCGTTAATCATTTCTTGGGGTTGTAGCAAAGTGTCCAATGAACCTGAGAAATGTTCTTCAACTTCACACCAGTCATCATTGTCATCAACAGAGTCAGTACTATTTGCCCTTTCAAGGCTGTCTCCATTAACATTTACATCACTAGGACTGTTTTTAGACAAAATCTCTTGGGTTCCACTGAAAGTTTCTTGAGACTCATCAGAAGAACAGTCTGTGTTTGCTTTAGGATCTCTCAAAAATTCATGCCGTTCATCAGTATTTTCAGAACATATATCGTTAATCCAACTCTCTTGCACTTTAATCCTTTCTTTTTTAAATAATTCACTTGTTTGCACAAGGTATCTGATTGCTTCTAGCACTCTGCGAGGTCGAAGGTGTTGAAATTGGTAGTGATGTTTATAGCTAAGGCGTCGCCTCAGTTTTATTGGAATTGTCTCTGAATCATTGAGAGATCGAGGTAAAGTGTGAACAGTGAAGCCTACATCAGCTGGTACATTGACAACACCACCATGAATAAATAGACAACTGTCCACCCCTTGGTAACTCACGTGTTTGCATGGATGAAATTCTGGGGGAAATTAATCTTTCCTCAAGAGATGTAAGATTCAGGCAGATAGGTTTATTAGGAAATTCCATTTTGTTTGCTTTCGAACAAGGATTTATTTTTCCACACCTAAGATATGAATCGCATGTGAAGCAAATCCAATGTTTGCTAAGTCTGACCTTATCATCAATTAAATTGCACTTAGACAACACATTTTGGTTACATGATTTATAATTATGAACATTAAATTTCTTAAGAGATGTTTTGTACCATATTTGCTCACAGCATAGACATAAATATTCTGGACCAGAGCTGATTTTGCAATGAAAAGATTCAATTATTTTCTTAATGTCTCCTACAGAACGAAACCAACCATTGACATCCATACATTGCTTCTTTGGCTCAACAGGAAGAACATTCTGGCATGATTTTCTTTTCAATTCATTTCCCATTTTGGTCGATCTGTTCTGTTCTCTGGATTTTCTTTGATAAATTCTGTTATTCTCTCTGGTCTTTTCAATATTAGTCATTGTGTGAGACCTTCTTATTTGATTATCATGACTTTTTAATTTCTCATTTGATCTTCTTTTTCTCATATAGTCTCGAATATAGGTTTTTCTTTCTGCATTCTTCATGCATTTGTCATCAGTTTTGTCTAAATTTATAGACCGGACTTGGTTTTTTGTAATAGTATCTGTTTCATAAGTGCTTTTCCCGTTGACAGAAGATGAAACTCTTACATTGTTCATATCATCACAAATTGGAACCGTAGAAACATAATGCGTTTTACCTAGGTGACGAATGGTGGATTACCTTGATTATTCAGTGGTCTGACAGTAGTCACTGGAGAAAAGGTCTCATTTGATTCAATTATCTGTATTATCAGATTCATAGCATCAGCAACTGCTTGTATAATTAAGTGATCAGCCCAGGTACCCTGGGACCGACATGTTACTAAGATAGGATACCCACGGAATGACTGTATTACTTTCAATAAACCTTTCTGGGTTGTTTATTAAAAAGCCGACACCACTACGGCTCACGATAATATGATTGTCAGGTGATCCATATAACTTTGTAGAGAAAAACAATCTCCTTCGCCTCCACAATCTAAGAATCTCAATCCATTTTCAGCTAACCTGATTTGTAGTGTTTCAAGTGGAGATTTCCTGGTATTTTCTATTTCTTTTGGTCCAGGGTTAAGCTCAATATCTCCAGACATGATTAACATTTCCCTAGATGGACAAAACCTCTCAGTGTGTCCTACTTCGCATGAAAGGGGACTTTATCGGTAAAATAGGTCAGACTTGACAAAGACTTCTAATTTAGTTGTTCTTTCTAAGGTTAATCGTTGTTTCATAGTTTTTTCTCTTACCCAAACATCAGCCAGACTGGATAATCTTTTTTTCTTTTTCCTGTTTGTAAAACTAGTGGTACTTTTCTTTTTGCGAGAAACGAAACAATGTGTGTGTTTGAAGTAAAATCTTCTGGTTTTGAATGTTTGCCTGGCATATTTTAAGTCGTCTCCCTTTTTGCTTTTTCGTGTTCATTCATGGATTCTCGACGATTTAGGCAATATCTTAGCTATATGTTTACGAATAATTCGTCTTGTTTTTCTTGACTTGTTTAATAAACGATTAATTCTCTTGACAGGTAAACTGCTTAGCTCACGATCAAACGTGTGACAATGGTTCGATACCTACATGGCCTAGCTTTACCCGTGATAAACTTGTCGTATCGAGATCGACTATCTGTGACTGGCGCTTTGTCAAGTTTGCATTGACATGGCGATTCGAACACGTGCGCATGTATTTAAATCCTCGAAGTTTCTATCTGCTGATATACATCTATCTTGACTGAATGGTACAAAAGTAATATAGTAATCAAAACAAATGCCACAATGCTGCAAAGAACTACAAAGTACGGCAGCATAACGACAAAGGAATGCAACCGAGCACTAGCGTATATAACAAAGCGATGTGTAGCGTATAACAAAGCGATGTGTCCTCGTACGTAGCTAGATAAGCTTATATTTATTTCGCTTCTCACACTAGAAGAGATGTAAATGGCTTTCTCCCGCTTTCTGCTGGTAACCTAAAGTGACAAAATGGGTACCAGGAAGAATTAACTTGGATTTCTGCTTTGGTTTTCGTGTTTACTTTAATGGATTTTGGACCAAGTCTTTTGGCCCTACGGTTGTTGGCTGTGTCTTACAAACCAATGATTTCGGATTGAGTCTTTCAATTCAAGGACAAAAAGTAGTATCCAAAGAAATAATGACACAGTAAAAGACAAGAAATGACGACGAACTCACCTCTACTCCGTAAATCAATCGGACACCAGGTCAATAGAACTTCTCCAAAAATAGCTACGTCCTACACAGTACGTGTGATCAACCACATGTGCTGATTTGCCGAAGACATGTACCGAACACCGAAATATCACGTGACATATCGAACCTCTTTCATTGATAGCCGAACAAGAGCATTCTTAACGACCATTTAACGAATGCATGAATGCGCCTGCCGAACTTGAGACGATCGGAAATCGATTACAAATTTTCTATTGTTTACGACTGACATCCTGGTTTCCCAACCATCCCGATAGCTCTCCACGAGCTGAAAACGAATGTCCCAGGTTTGTAGTCTTATGAAGTTTTAGCAGCACACATAAAGAATTGTCCTTCTTCTCGGGTAAAATACAGAGAGATATCAAGAAATAGCAAAAGACATAACAGACATTTCCACTCTAGCTCACATGCTATACGCGTAATAATAATAATAATAATAATAATAATAATAATAAAATCCCTGGCAACATCAACATACATGAACTCTAGAAAATAACTCTCCTTTCTACCGCCCAACTTCTCAGGCGGGCCCTCTTCATCAAGTAGAAACCCTCTTTGCCTCCCAAAGTCCATGGTTTGGACTCGGATGCTGCGAGAGAAAATCACCCACAATGACACTAATAATAATAACAAGAAGAAGAAGAAGAAGAAGAAGGAGAAGGAGAAGGAGAAGGAGAAGGAGAAGGAGAAGAAGGAGAAGAAGAAGAAGAAGAAGAAGAGGAAGAAGAAGAAGAAGAAGAAGAGGAAGAAGAAGAAGAAGAAGAAGAAGAAGAAGAAGAAGAAGAAGAAGGAGGAGGAGGAGGAGGAGAAGAAGAAGAAGAAGTAACACTTATATAGCGCTAATCCCGTTTCGTTCTATAGCACTTCACAACTAAAAGGAGTAAATAAAAGCAAAAAACAAATTAACACAATGAACATTTTTTACCGCAAATCATTAGTTTAAACTCTCTTTTTAATAAATGTGTTTTAAGTGCTTAATTAGAGTTAGATGCAGAAATTTGCGAATGATCTCTGAGCTTATCTGGCAAGGCATTCCGACTTCTTGGAGCCTCCAGTGTAAATTGAAAGTGAAAGCTTCCTGGGGTCAAACTATACCTTGCGTAAATCATGATTTTAAGTATTCAGAACAGTTGATTGTGTTACCACGTTGGTTATGTTACTCCTAGTTGAGCCATAATTGTGTTGGTATAGTACATGTAAAAAATAATAATAATAAATCAGAGAAGGCAACTAGATGAGAATCTCCTTTCTGACTAGCTCAATTTTGCCATGTTAATTAGTTCGTATAATCCCTCGTTAAAAAAAAAAAAAGAAAACTGGGATAATGACTTAGTTATTAATCCGAGATGTAGGTATGGATGGAACACGGCACTCATTCCTTCCGTCCTTCGATTCATGTTAACTTTTTCTACATCCGCTGACCAGTATTTAAAGCGTTGGCAGTCGCTTGCGCCCAGGTCGGAATTTGTTTCTCACGTAGGGGCCAAACCACCCCCGTAATGTTTCATGAAGGCTATATTTGCTTGGTTTATATATTTCTGAACCAAGTTTGGCAGATGAGCTTTCTTTGTTCTCCAGTTTATTTTAATTTGGAAGTTGTGACAAAATGTCAGATTATGACGTCATAATTGATGACGTCACCAAAACATGTTATAATTTTTTGTAAAATCTGATAAAACGATTATGTCATTGGAAAGGCCTTGACTTGAGGAGTAAAATGCCGGAAACCGTTTTTTGCTACGATGATTATTTTTCGAGATATGGTAAGTTAAGGAGTTTTTTTGTTGTCGCCCCCGGAATTTGCTTAACCATACTGTCCTTAATAAAGTGTGTTATCGTTTGTCTCACGATGTAGTCACTTGAGATGTAGATCGCGACGTTTCGACTGCTTACTGCTAGTCTTCTTCAGGCGATAAGGTCGACTGATTGCACGGTATCATTTATATCACAAAGGTCGGCTGTGATTGGTGCAGCGGACCACTGAGGGAACAGCTACTCGCCGGAACAATGGAACAATAGGAGGATCGAAATGCACCAATCACAGCCAAACATCGTGAGACAAACGATAACACACTTTATTATTGCATCTACCACGATGAATAACGACAACCTTTTCCTCGACATACTGTCCTTCTTAAGTCAGTCTCTTTGGCTTATTTTTTTCAGTTTTATTCTACGAAGGCTAATAACCTAGAACAATAGAAAGCTTGATGTTGTCAAAAATCGTATCGTTTAAGAAATTTGATTTTCGGTTTTGTTAGGATGGTATTAACAGTAAAAAAACGGGTGACGTCACAGCTTATGACGTAACAAAACTAATTTTAACGCAATAACACTAGAGGGATAATTTTTAATTCCGATTTTCTTCTTTATTTTCGCTTTAGTCGTCTGGCTCATCACATGTGCAACATAGCTGCATTTGCTGGAACAAAATTACGGCTCCAATTTGGGGATTTTTCTCAAGAAGGGACCCCATATTTTGCAGAGTTATTTTTCATATTTAAAAATGCCATATTTCATTTAATTTTTGTGATATGGACAAAATTTTTTCAGGTTTCAACTCCCCTTAATGTGCTCTTTCGAACACATTGTAAAAAATATGCATATTGAAAACTTCAAAAGTGGCAAAAAAATATGACGTCATCACTGTGACGTCACAACTTTGACATTTACTGAAATGTTTCACGTAAATATAATTGGCAATAGGCCTCCTGCTCATCTGCCAAGTTTGGTGTAGAAAGAGTCAATACTTTTTAAGTAATGCGAAATAATGTGAAATACCCAAGAACTGACGAAACATTTGGGGGGTGGTTTGGCCCCTACGTGTCCGTGGCTGTTTCTTATTCGTGGATCGTTTCTGTACGGTCGACAGGGTATGAAATTTTCAACGCTAAACCAGTTTAATGCTGTTCAATTGAAGTGGCACCCTGTATAATTGACCTGAACGTAACACCAGGACACAAGTCGCATTTATAAAGCTTATATACGATCATAAGGTCTGTAATGGTAATGTAACCGCTTCCGGTAAAGTTTAGAAATATTTTCCCATTTGATTGACATTACCGTGATGGATGCATTAAATGCTTAACGAACATAGCCCACATTCAGTTCGAGCTAAGACCCCTTCTGTTCAAGATCGTGAAACAAGTTAGAACGAAATTCTCATAGGAAAATCAAGACCCGCGAACGTTGGTAAGCTACAATTTACTGATGTTGATATTACAACGTAACAACAACAACAACAACAACAAAAACCTTTATTAACGTGTCTGGGGTATTTAGCATTGCTGCTAATTGGGGACACGCACACAAAAAAGAAATTATGAATGTATCCATAATATTTAAATTTACATTGTTACGTAAATTTGTGACTCTAGTGAGAGCTATACTTAGATTTTAACCGCTCTCAAGGTTCTCTATTACCATGAGCACATGGCATAATCATTATGATTACTTTCTAAGTTAGAAACGCAACGATATTTAGTGATTTCTTGATGTAATTATTTCAGTTGACCGCTTTGCTTCGATTCGTATGAAAACGCCTTGAGGCCACAAGATTAGGATTAAAGACAATAAAGGAAAGATTGCTCTCCTAAACTGGCTTGGTGTTCTAAGGAGTTTCGACTGCGCGTGCAAACAACCCGGGAGAACGAGATTTCAATTCTAACTTAAGAAACCGTTACAGGTAAGACTTGAAGGTTCATTCTCTTCGATACGATTGTAAGAGAAAGTCTTCATCGTTTTTCCTTCGCAATCCCATCTTAAACAAGTGACAACTGAGGACTCGAATAAGGCTAGCATATTTTGAATTCGAAATCGATAGGTGTGCTGGACGAATTCTCGAATGATTAAAAGCTCCAGATGATTTTTCATCAGAAAACAAACTCTGCATAGATATATAAACAAATCCGCTCACAAGAAAAAAAAAAAAAAAAAATTAAAAAAACGTTGTTGGGTGTGTGATTGGAACCCAGAGTGTCTCGTCCACTCCACCTCGCTATATCAGTCTCTCAAGAAAATTAGTGAAACATATTCATTATATTGGTTTCTACAAAACGTTGTGTTGTTAGATCAGCAGGCTAAAGTAGAAGACTCGCGCGAAAGTCGCACAACTCGAGGGCTGGTTCCAGCTTAACCTTCAAATAAGTTGTTACTGAGCTCGTTCAAGTGGAGGTGAATCAAATTTTTTTCTGGAGATGTTGCTTATTCGTGCGTTTGTTGATCTGTTTAGATGTTTGACAATGGCGTTATTCGTCACGAACTCAATGAAGCTGGAGTAGCAGGAGACTGTACAACTCGATATAATTTCGAACGACTACGTTTAGACATAGTTTATGGACTCGCGTTATTTAATAAATACAAAATATTCATTATCAGCCTTTCATAAATCATTATCTGAGTTCAGATCCACTTTCACCTACACGGACTGATCGGAAGCTTACAAATCACGTGATCCTGACAATTTTCGAGCTAGGTCATTGTATGAGGCTTGCTCTTCACGTAAAACGCTTGTCTACAGTGATTAAAAACAATAACAACAACAACCAAAAACGTGTATGCTAGAATTTATGAGAACAATGCTAAAGAAATCGCGTCCTTCAAAAGTGTCCTCCGAAGTAGTAGTAGTAGTATGTAGTAGTATACTTTATTTACCCTCGGATTGTAGAGTAGCTTTATCAACTAATGTCTCCGAGCATTTCAACAGCACAATG
This sequence comes from Orbicella franksi, assembly GCF_964199315.1. Classification (NCBI taxonomy): domain Eukaryota; kingdom Metazoa; phylum Cnidaria; class Anthozoa; order Scleractinia; family Merulinidae; genus Orbicella; species Orbicella franksi. The sequence continues at coordinate 4,909,305 of NC_138148.1, read as the reverse complement.
GGCAAAGACCAGACCACAACACCGGGAACTTCGTGCCCTGCTCTTTACGATGAGTGTGTGGGTTCTTTAACGTCCCCTGTTGACCATAACAGTGAAGATGCAAGAGACGGGGCCTACGGTTTATCGTCCTTATCCGAGAAGACTAGAATATCTAACCATTTGCAGATGTCATTGCAAAGGCAGCATATTCTCCTCAGTTATTTTAAGACCCTGAGTGTTGGTCCGGTCTGGGGCTCGAACCCGAGACCTCCCGCACGGTAGTCCGACGCTCTACCAAGTAGATGATACAAAAGTTAAAAGGAATGTCAGCCTTTTTTTTTTTTTTTTTGCCGTCCACTATTTTTCTTTTTTTCTTTTCATCGCTTGGAGTGATTTTAAGGCCTATAGGAGTCGTGGGTGACTTGGTTTAAACTTTTGACAGGGTTTTCATAAGTCCAGTCATGTATAGCTTCAAGTGATTATGGAACACAGATTTCATATATACAGATTCTTAACGATATGTTCTCCTTTTTATCGAGATGAAATATCAGGGTTATATCTTTTTTTTGTTTTTTTTTTTTAGCTCGTGAGCGGGCGGAATTCAACAAATCCTGCAATCTGATTGGTTCCTGAAGCGGGCGGAATTTTATCATCCGGACCGCCACAGCGGGTGGAATCCGTCGAGTTGATCTATTTTCGTGAACGAATTAGCGGTAATCGTCAATCTTTGGCCCTTTTTTACATTTCCATAGACGATTAATCAACGCAAGTTTACCTCTATTCACCTTTAAATAGCAAGGAAAGTCGCTGTGAGTAGATTCTATTGAGTTTTTTGAAGTTGCGAGAGTTTGTTTGGCTGTTTGTAGCGTTTGTAGCTCAGCGCTGTAATGGCGCGTAATCACGTCTCTGTCTCTGTAACATTTTAAGTAAATCAAAGGCTCTGTGAGCCAATTCATTCATATTAATTGAGGGATGAGATTGAGTTTTTATGTGTAATTGCACTTCATGGTTTGTGTCAGTTTTGCCTACTTTTATTGAAATACATGAATGTGTGCAGTGTGATGCATTGCTATGAGCTTCATGTAAGTATGCTGTGTGCATGGATCTTCATAATTGTGGGCTGAAAATGAGTAGGGGTGGTTAATTGGTTGGGTGGAAGGATACGGTAATGTACACAGGGAACTAGCTCTTTGGGGCCTTGGAGTGATGCATTTCACTGAAAGTGAGCAGAAGTGAAACATACTACCATTTGTTTGCTTTCCTTGCAATTTCACAAATTCTTGGAACCTCTGGTTAGTTTCTTAACAACAATGGGCGGGGCAGTAGGACAAAGCAAGTGGGCCAGTGATGCATAAAAGGATTGAGCTATACATTGGTGCTTGCGACAGTGCCCACTATAAAAATCCTTCATTTTATGTCCAGCCCCTCTCATAACTTTTCTTATGGTTGAACAACAACAACGAGAACAACTTGCGATGAGCAACAATAACATTCTGAGGAATAGAGAAGTGTTGTGAGGATCAGAAAAGCCACATACAGTCTTTGCCTTAAGTGGCATTATTGACAAAGTATATTTCCTTCTTTACCTTCATTTATGAAATGTTTTTGTCCTCTTTGATCGCCAGAACAACTTGTGGTGGGGGTGTGCGACCAGCTTGTTTAAACACTTACCCATTTTAGACCAAAATATGCGATTTTCTCTACCCAATTTTGGACCAGACTCTTAAAAATGGCAAAAATCTATACCTTATTTCAGACAAGCAGGCAAAAAATTACCCAATTTTAGGCCAAAATGTCCAAAATCCATACCCGTTTTCAGACCAAAACAGCTCAAAAACCATACTGTCTGGAGTAGCACACCTATATAGCTTATATAAGGGAGTACCCCCCCCCCCGGGAAGTGGCATTATCGAATGATAGCAACAGCAACCATGAGGATGACAAAGTATATTTAGTTCTATATCTTAAGCTTCATTTGCATACTTTTTGTCCTCTTTGATTGCTAGAACAACTTACGATCATCAACAACAAGTTGTGATCACCAACAACGTTTTGAGGGATAGAGAAGTGTTGTGAGGATCAGAAAACCCACATACTTTTTAAGTGGCATTATTAAATTATAGCAAAAGCAACAGTGAGGATGACAAATTATATTTAGTTCTTTACCTTCACTGTCTTAATTTCTTTGTCCTCTTTGATCGCAAGAATAACTTGTGATGAACAACAAGAACAATAGCTTACTATCAACAACAATAACATTCCGAGGAATAGAAAAGTCTTGTGAGGATCAGAAAAGCCGCAAACTTACAGTGACAATGAGGATGACAAAGTATTGTACTTGTTTATCTTCATTGACTTAATTTTTTTGTCCTCCATGAAAATCCCAAATGAGATTTGTTTTACTACGAGGAGAGTTTGGACTATTAATTTCCTGGACATGTTATTTGACTTTGTTTCAAGATTAAATCCCTCGACTTCCGCAAGTGACTGAAACATGCCATCCAGGGTTTGTCGGTTGCAGTAAAACCTACTCAGGTTTTCTTGATTTTCATCAGCAATAATGATGTATGCTGATACATCCACTGGGAGGCTTTCTTTAAGCGTGCTTATTTTGCAGGAGGAACACTGTATAAGGTCATCGGGGGTGTCTTCATCGTAGTCGTTGCGATGTTTGCAGTTTACACAGACATGTTGTTTGTTGATATCGATGGCCAGGATGCGTCCTGTGATTTCTTGAATTTATTTCTCCTTGGGCTTCAATCGAGCAACTGCTGCATCACTGTCGGGGGAAAGTTTAATAGCTTCAGAAACAGCAATGCTTGAGTCTTGCGAACCATTAAAGGTCAAATGCAACGCAATTTTGACAATTTTTCTTTTGTCGAAAAACCTTTACCAAAAAGTCAGTTATACCAACATGAAGCAGAATCAACTCTTAAAAATAAGTTCTGTGTAAACTGAGGCGCCCAAGACACGAAAATTGGACGATTTCCGAGAGCTACATGAAAACGAACCAGAAATGGCCGCGCTTGGAGTGGAAACGAAATTATGGGTATTTGTGACGTCATATTTGGCGAGCTCATATTCGCAACCAAATAATTTCCTTGAAATTACTGAGTTTGTTTCAAGGATTTCCTGGCGTTTATTGACTTGCCGATGTATAAAATAGATCAAGATCCTGATGTCTTATTTGAAAATGTCAAAAAACGGCGGTGTAAGTTCGAACCATGGGAATCAGGCAATGATTCAGCAGATATAAACTTGAGTGGATCAGACTCGTCGAGTGAACAAGATGGCATCACGATATCAACAACGAAAGAATCAACCACATGGATTGGTGAGCCTTTCTGAATATGTTGAAAACTGCTGTTCAAAGATTAGTAATAAATTAATGAATAAAGTTCATCTTCGAGTCTTTGCCCTGTTTTATTTTGCAAAAGATGATGTTTACAATTTTCTTTCTATCAGTAACAAAAGTTGATCAGCCCACCTGATATAAGCCCTTACTGGTAGTTGTTTTGGGCGAACGTTTAACGTTTAAGCTCATCTTGTTTTTTTTGTCGTTTTACATGACATGTAGTTGCTTTTTCGTCGTTAGAATGCTATGGGTTGCTGGGTTTTCACAGGTCAGAAAAGTTTTAGGGAAAATTAGTTCATCAAGGTTAGGTACAATCTCGTTCCCAGAGTCTTGTTCCCCTTGACCAGCGGTCGGAAAACGAGAGCTCTGGGAGCAACCATTTCAGGCATGCGCCATAGATGCAGACTGCACAATGAAACCAGACAGGCAGAATCACCAGAATTCGGTTACTTCATAATGGTTCCTCCCAGAGCTCTCGTTTTCCGACTGCTGGTCAAGGGGAACGAAGACTCTGGGAACGAGATTGGGTTAGGTAATTTTATTTTGTGTCAGGGAATTAACATTGACATTTTGAAGGAAAATCAAATAAAATTAAAATATAACATTACTGAAATCTCAAATATTATTTTCTTAACAAAGAAGTAAATTTGTTGAAAATGTATCAGTCGTAAATGGATGGAATTCGAAAGTACGGCTGTTAGGGAGGTAAAAGGTAAAGTCTACATACGAGCCGAGTGGCTCATCAGGCTGGAGCTTATCCCGGTTTCGGTAGCATAAAGCGACTAGAAGTATTTCTACTCCCCCCTGGATGGGATGCTAGTCCATCGCAGGCTTACCCCCCAGCATTAAATTTGCCAGTACCCATTCATACACCTGGGTGGAGAGAGGCACTGTGAGAGTAGAGTGCCCACGAACACAACACAACGTCCCTGGACAGGGCCCGAACCCGGACCATTCGCTCCTGAGGCGAGCGCACTAACCATGAGGTTACTGCACCTCCGACAATGACCAGTACTGTAGGATTATATATTTAAATTGCTTTTATTCATCCTTTGTGATACTATTCCCTGCATTTATAAGCGCTTACCTGCCCATTTAAAATGTGTCCGTGTATTTTGATAAATTACTAACTTACTTGCTCACTGAAGCATTATATATGTAGCTTCCTATGGCTATTGACACCACATCAGCTAAACATCAACTAAACTTTATTATTTATTAATTAAATGACATACAGTACTTTTACTGAATGTAAAGATCCTGGTTTTGGTTTCCAAGTAAGCACTCTGGCCTCATTTAGAAGTATGAGAGATGTTCAAAACAAAAAATATTCTAAAAATGTATAAAAAACGTTCACTGGCTATATAAAGTTAAAACTGTCAGAGATTTTTTCAGAGTTTTTTTAATAAATTTTTAACATGTTTTGTACTGGCTACGGTTCTTCTATTTTTAAAAAATATTCTGACAGAACAGATATGAGTTAACCCATTGGCACCTGAAGGGATAATTATGGCACACCCACCTCAACATGTTTCATACAAGAACATACAAATCCAGACAGATAAGCTATTTCTTCAGTTTCAACTAGACATTCTCAAAGAGAAATAAATAGCTCTTTTAGGATTTAAAAAGAGGTTAGTGACCTTGATAAATTTATTGCAAACTCCCAGTGGACAAAATCCCATGTGAAAGCCCTGTGGATGCTTGTTGTCTCTTTTTGCATAGTAAAAAGATGAGAATTGTGGTATTATCATTTGTCTCATGGTGAGGTCACTAGAGTTATTGATCACAACACAACAACTGCTCAGTGCTAGTCTTCATCAAGAAGTACCATTTATATCATGCAAGGGGGCTTGTGATTGTTGCATTCAATCCATCTTTCCAGCAAAAAGTTTTTATTAGCACGCTGATGAACAATGAAAATTCACACAACATTATAGCATTACTCATAGGGCAATAGCCAGGAAAAAATATGACCGAGGCAATGGCCACAGTAAAATTCTCTTCCTAGATACTTAGCAAAAAGAAACAACAGAAACGAAAAAAATGGCTGAGGCAAGTGGCTCGGTTTACCTTACAATAGCTATGGCCTTGAATAAGGGTCTTTCGGGTGAAATGCCTTGTCTTCTTCACTCAACAAAGTATCACTAAGGGTTGCAAGTCAGAGGTAAGAGAATATAGTCGTACTATGTTCTTGGTTTAGGCCTGTCAGTTATGAAATCCTGGATAGAAGCACTGGATACCATTTATGAGTTTAATTTGTATGTCTGCTTTAGAATGGCATCTTTCAGTTATCACTCAAAGCTCGAGTCACACTGACATAACTTACTCTACTTCAGCAGTCTGACTCCACTTTCCAGGCTAGTACCCCCATCCCTCTTCCTTAACACGGGATGCACTGAAACCAACCTGACACTTCATCCCAGCACTAAAGTTACGACTGAAAAAAATCCTCAATACTCCTGTAATAAGTATGTTTATATTTTGTTCAACTAATAACAATGTTGTTGCAGAAAATTGGTAATTCTAGATGATTTATTTAGGCGTTTTTAAAGAATGAAGTCTTAATTAAGCATATTTACCAATTACGATGGCGTGAAATCATGCTAAATGACAAAAATCACACTTTTCTAATTCTCTTTTTTATTTCAACTAGACTAAGTTTAGAAAATGAGATTGTGACTCCAAAAAGTTAAACTTGATATAATGAAAACCTCGCAATAGTTTTATTTAGTATATACCACACAAGTGAATAGTACTTTTCGTACACCCTGATTGGCTAGCTCGGAGGTGATTAGCCAAGTACTATTCCCCTCTGAGCTGCCAAAGAAAAACAAAATGGCTTCCCGTTTCCCTTTGTCGTTATATTGTCACAAATAAAGTTACTCTTTGGTCTGCTAGTTATTCAGCTTGTTTGGTATATACTGAAACAATTATTCACCTCAGTGTCGGTGAAAGTGATGGATATTTACCTCCACTTCGGTGAATAATTGTTAATTAGTATATACCACACAAGTGAATAGTACTTTTTGCGCACGCTGATTGGCTAGCTCGGAGGTGATTAGCCAAGTACTATTCACCTCCGAGCAGCCGAAGAAAAACAAAATGGCTGTCCGTTTCAAATAAATAACGTTACTCTTAAACAAATAAAGTTACTCTTTGGTCCGCTAGTTATTCAGCTTGTGTGGTATATACTAAAACAATTATTCACCTCAGTGTCGGTGAAAGTGGTGAATATTTACTTCCACTTCGCTGAATAATTGTTAAATACAGCGACTTTACCCCGGGCTTTACCTCGCTTTCTGCTCTTCACAATATGGCTGCCGCTGCCGAGCAATTACATTCCGTGTTGGTAGAGCGTTTGTTTCTTGGATGTTCGTCGTCAACGCTTGGCTTTACGGCATATGGTACAGTTCCGAAGGTTTATGGGCTTGAACTCGAGACCCTTCTTAGCGATTACGAAAGATATCGCTTCGAGGTTTCTGCTAAAATGTTTGGTGGTAGAGCGAAGATGAGATGAAACTAGATGAAACAGTTCCCTACATCGCTTCTCATCCTTTAAAGGGATGTAACCAGGCTCACACCGCAGATTTTCGAATGAATGCTAAAATTAAAGCTGCACAAAACACTCACATTTGGCCTAATACTTTGTTGTTCTGAACGGGAGCTCACCAATTATGATGTCACAAAATCCAGTTCCGACAATTGTCCGAAGTTTCTACGAACCGTTCCGTTTGTAAAGCGAAGAAAAAAAGCTGTTTTCAAGGTCGAATATCTCGGCGACTTTTTGACTAAACCAGGTAAAACTTTGTATTATGATTATTTGGATTGGTATGTTTTATTTCAACTTATAATCAAACTAGACCCAATTTCGTTGCATTTGACCTTTAAGGTATTTTCCATTGAAGTAGCAAACTTTCAAATTAGTGAACTGGTACGATTTGTCAATCTCAACTTTATCTATTGCCTCTCCCCACAATGTAAGACGCATTACGCTGGTGGAATCTGCGATTATGGTATCACTCTTGTTGAACGTTTTGTTCAGCTTATAGGAAAACACAGGTTCGACGTCTGACTTTGAGATAAGTTTGGCTTTGACGGAGACTATATCGCCAACTTGAGTCGTGGAATTTTACGCAGCGACCGTCAAGTCTGATCGAATTGGGAGCTCAATAAAGGTTTCAGCGTGACTGTAGACCGCTATGATTGATGTGTGCGTTGTATGTTTTAGAACTCAGGTATTTAAAGCACAATAAAGCAATTGTTACTCACCCAAAAAGACGGCAAAACGGCTGGAAGCAGAACTCCTCGCAAAAATGGCTGCCATGAGAGAACGTGGATCCAGCAGGCATTGCGAGCCAGACGGGATTTGATTTCCGCCTACGCCAATTTGATTTCAATTTGATTTTCGTCTACGCAATTAAATGCCCACGCAATTAATTGTCCACAAAATCCGGCCCTTCACAACAACTCATTCACTGCGCTGCGCGCATATGAATGAGTTAAAATGAGTCAATCTCAGTCGAGTTTTCCTCTGTGACCGTTGCTGTATCTGAGAGAGAATTTCTGTGGAATACACTTAACGAATTTCCACGCTATCTGCTTCACAATTTACGATAGAAAATTATGATATCGAGTGATTCGCAACAACTGAAAGAAATTGTTTTTGTAGTACAACTTCAAACTTTGCACGAAATTTCACGCCGGAAAAACACACTTTGGATAACTTACTGGTGGACTTAATGCAACCAACCTAAAGCACTTAGAAATAAATCTGTTCCTTAATACATCTTTCTTTATCTAGTAGCTTTGTCTAGTATTTTTTTTTTTACGAATGGTTTGTAGACGACGCGTAAGCCCATTCAATGACAAAGTTGCGTACACAAACCCACTTGTAAGCCAGTTTACTGTAGGAAATATAAAAAGATAAACATGTTATTGGCCGTCTTAGGGTCGATCTTCGGGATTGAGAATGCTGCCGTCGGCCTACGGTCTCAGGCAGCATTTTCAAGACCTCGGTCACAGTTTTTCCCTATACGGACCTCCCAGCCGGCCATTATTGCATAAATATTGCGGTAAACAGCTAGTTTTGTTTTTCCTAGTGTGGGATGATTGTCTTCAAAAAGCCCCTTTGGCGAAGATCAAAAAGGAATGGACTGTATGTAGGTAATCAAGCATGTATGTGACACAAAGTTTGAAATCTGTGCACTTGGATAAATGTTCATGCTCCACAATCAGCAGTGCAAGTGTGAAAGTTCCTTTGAACTTCTTACATCCCTATAAGAAATGAAAATGCCGTCTTTTCTTGTGAGAAGTGTGCGAGACAACTACGCAATTTTAGTTAAATACGTTAACATTTGTACGCTGAATAGCGATCTATTCCTTTGACATTCCTTTGATCACTCTTTTATCAAGCCTGGAGTGGGCCTCGTCAGGCTCAAGTGATAGAGACAAATTAATTACGTGATCCCGATGGAAGAGGGGAGGGGTCGGGTGGCATGTGATTTTCAACCCCCAAGGGGAAAGGTACGACAATGCCGTATAGAAAGTCGCCAAAGGCTGTTTGCTGAACTTTGTTTCAGTGCTAAATGAGGACAATATACCTTCTGGGCGACCCAGTCTTGTGGTACAAATTTAGCCATGTTGCGTGGTATTATGGTACACCCAGAGCAAACAAATCCAAATTTGACTGGTGAGAGTTTTCGACTTTAGTTTGTATGGTCCTTATGGCTCAGCAATTAAGAGCGATTAAGAGAAGGGAAGAAAAGAAGTGACTGCTTCGCAAGGGGGTTACCAACCGTGGCGTGCTTCACGATGAAGATTTATTTTATTTTCATATTTCTTAACCACTTGGCTAAAGGTCTGCAGAAATCGCCGTATAATATAATCAGACCCCCCGCCAAATTTTCCTCCTCTGTTTTGGCAACAGAATAACATTCAATCGAACATAAAATGCCTCGAAAATAAAAACAGAAACTGATGCTATAAAGTTTCACATTCCTCGTCCCCTCTAGAAACGCTGAATGCACTGCATGGCCCTTGGGGCAAGAAAAGAGTTCTCTGGCTGAAAATATTATAACACAAGCATTCAACTGCCTAAACTGCTAACCAAAACCTTGCGTTTTTATAATAGTTTTAGCCAGAGAAAGTTTTAAAATTGCACTTTGATTCGTCCTGGTTTCGGTCCCTCGAAGTTGTAGGTAAGTTTATTGATTCATCGGCAAATTAAGATAATAACAAACATTGTCAATATCTATCATTTATTTTATGCTCAATTTTGGTTTGTACATTGCTTTAATCAATAAATACATATCTACATAAGATTTTATACTCCATCAAATATTTTCGCGCGCGTGCGATTGGTCTAAACACATCACTTGACCGCTTAGTATAATTTCCAGAGGTGAATATAATAATTGGACATTCTGACGGGTCAAAAAGCTCATCATATGATGCTATATTCACCCCGCTTGAGCTTGGTTACTAAGCTCGCCACCTTTGCCATCTCGGCAACTGAACATGGCAGACACATAGGTGTACCGGCACCTTCGGACTTAGGAATAGGGGGGGGGGGGGGGGGGTGGGGGGGAAGAGGGTGACCTTATTGCCAGAAAAAAAAATTACACAATGCCCGAAAGCATGAGTGTTGTCCAAATGCACTCAAATCGCAGTAAAAACAAAAACGTTTACAACTCTCGCGTCTTATGAAACTGTTATCATTCCAAAAGTAGTTGTTTTGAAACCTCGCATATTAAATGACCTCGATAGGCAGCCTAGTAAAACCAGAAACTTATGAAAGAAACAGTTAATGGTTTGCTGAATCGCTTTCGTTTCGATACAAAGTCGTTTCGATACAAAGTCGTTTCGATTCAAGTCGCGGTTCGATACAAATGGAAGACGATTCGATACACATCTAAATTCGATTCGATATATACACACTAACTTCGTTTCGTAGCAAAAGTTAACTAGAAGAAATATCCCAATGAAAGTTCTTTTTTTACCTTCGCATCGCATACGACAGCAATCGATCGAAAGAATGGTTTCCCAAAAGGAGAAAAATCATGTTTATCTGGAGGTCTCGGAACTTTTCCCGCCAGCTGAATGCCCTGAACTTCTTCTCCGAAACAAAACCGATTTGAAGGGATATCAGACGAGCCATCGTCCACTACAGAACAAAAACATTTAGTATTGTTTGGTAATTCTAAAAGTGAAAATTCTAAAATAATTTCAGGCTTCCGAGTATCTTAAAGTTTTGTATCCAAACGCTTTTGTTTAGAAACTGACTTTGTATCGAAACGACCGCACACCGAATTGGTTGTTAATTCTTCCTCGTACGAAAAGTTAAAAAAAATTGAAAACGGTTATTTGCGGAAACCATTCAAAACGGCTCTTTTCAGAGCCACCACAAAAACAAAAGTCTTGGTCTTCGTTTGCTCAAAGTTTTTAGAGGGAAATAGTTATGAAGCCCGGCAAACATCAGAGGACCAAACAAAGATGCCAAGATTTATGTTGGAAGGTCCAAGACCGTGCACAATCTTTTTTTTTTTTTTTCCGTCCATACACTATGCATGAATTACGTAACCAAAACGTTTCTATTGATTAGCTCCTCAGTACGGAGTAAACAACTATTGTGGGCGCGATCCGTTGAACCAAAATTTCCGGAAATTTTTGTCTAAAGCTGAATGGATTAAATTACTTCGCATGAAACAGCTCACACAATATCATTGATATCGCCGTCGAAATCGTTATCTAGCTTTAATACGAGCAACAGTGATCCAACAGGCGCGAAACTCGTTTTGCGAGTAGAATGGAACGAGACCGTTCGGACCCGTCGCGATCCATTCGACACCATAACATTTTCGAACCTCACCCCTGAAATTTTGATTAAATGGATTGCGCCCTGTGTTTTATGCACGGTCAGGGCCAAAAAGGTGAACAAAAGCTTAAAACAAAGAAATTTGTGGGATTTCATAGCCATTTCCCTAATTAACTATGGTTTGCTTTGATTCTTTTGTCATTGTTTTGTTGATGGAAATAGTTTTCCAGGATACACATTTAAACGATATATGGTTTCTCCAAAACAGAATACCTGGATCCCTTTATCATTTGACCTTAACTCCATTTTAGCAAGGCAAACGTCCGGAGAAAGTAGCCTACAAGTCTAGCCTTGACATCGTTTTAGAATGATTTCTCCTGAGTAGTTTGCCCGAATCATCGGCATTTTGCCCGTAAAAATTTCAAAAATTTCTGAAACTGGGTGGGGCTGCAGCCCCCCTGCCTCCCTGGCCCGTACGCCTAGGGGCAGACAGTTGCTGAATGAAAATTTCATTTATTTGAAAGACATTACTCCTAGTCCAGGATATTTGAAAGAATGGAGAATTTTCAAAATGACTACTGTCGCCCTTGGATCAAAAATCTTTTCAAAAACTTGTATTCAGGGCTTTTCGTAAACGCAGTGGTTGCGTCGATCGCCAGCAGGTCAGATCGATTGACCGAAATTTATCTTTCTTCAAATTAAAGCTACTCATTTTTAGGCGATGATGACACTTGTGAATGAAGTCAACAACCATAAAACAAAGGTACCGGATGAATTTATTTTTCGTAGTGTTTCGCTCGTCTGTTTTACTGCCGAAGTCGACGAGTAAACTGATTGACAATTGATGTACATGTAAGCTTGTTATTAAAACTACGGCTGCATACGTGTATGTACACGAACAATTGCGTCTGTGTTTTTATGTCCTAGACCGTTATTTTGTAGTCCTTGATATTCACCTCTGAAAATTATACTAAAACGCGACTTCGTCTCGGTGAATATTCACCAATGTTCACTGAGCCTGAGGCGAATAATTGTTAAATATTCCCCAATTTTCAAAACTGCGCGCGTTCGGAAAAAGATTTGAAGAATAATAAACACAATATCCTCCATTTGGGGCGAAAATATGCTCGAATATTTGTCTGCGGAAATTATCTGTTCCTCGAAGTTCACAGTTTCCCTCGACCTGCGCTCTCGGAAAACTGTTCGCTTCTCGGAACAGATAGTGTCCGCGGACAAATATCTGAGCATATATTCGCGCCAAATGAAGGTTATTGTTTATGTATTTACCTATTGTTTAAATATCCTATTAACCTCACCATAATAATTAAAGTTCACAAAGTAATGTGAAAAGTTTATCTGAATTGATGCCGTGAAGTGTCCCAACAGAATAAAGCATAATGCCTCACAAAAGTATCTAAAAATGGTAAGAAATAATAACTCTTTAAATTTAAAGTTGTATAACTGCGGTTGTAAAAGAGTAAAACAACGTATACGTCATCCAGGCTTTGCTCACATTACAATGCAGAGAAAAGATTGCAAAATCTATCAAACTACGAATTCGTTAAGACTCAACTTCTGTGCATATTCCTTAATTTTCCCCTGATGAATTCGAGCAAAAGACCAGCAAGTTATCTCCCACCAGTGCAAAAGAAATTCTCTCACCTTTCAGTTAAATTTTGAACATAAATCGCTGGCGAGCTCGAGAACCCGGAGGGGGGGGGGGGGGCACTGCCATATATGGGCTATATAGGTATGTGCCGCTGTGAAAGGTATGGTTTTCAAGCAGTTCACTGTAGGATAGGGTGTATAAATCAGAGCGTATCATTTTTCACAAAACTGACTGGTTGGTTGAAGATTTTACCTAGAGTAAGGAAACCAGAAATTGCCACTCAAAAATATAAAAAAAAAATCAAATCGGAAAGTTTAGATTTACGCAAATCAGCCTCAACAGTGTCAATAGATGGGGGATTTGGGGAGTTTACTCTAGTATACGTTAGTAAAACTCAGCTGAATTAGCTCTGGTATAAGCTAAGGGTTCCAGGGTCACAGCGGCACATCCCCACCCAGAAATTCCCAAAGTACCCCCCTCCCGGGCTCGAGAAGCATGCATTCAGTTTAATAATTTTAAAGAACTACGACGAGTTCCTATCGAATCAAGCGGAAACAAAGCAAACTGCCTCTAAAGGAGTGCTAAAACAGAAATAGAGGGAACTACTTGAAGTTAAATTTCATAAATGAGACCAAGAAAATTCCAAAATTTAAAGTGCCACTATGATGAAATTCCCGATATTCATTTTTTTTACATTTTCGTACACAATAGGTCTTTCCCAGATATCTTGGAAAATTTCAATCTGTTACGAACATTAGAACTCGCGGTTTTTAGACCTTTATTTCTGAGAATTTACGGCCGCCATTAATTTTCCTTGTCCCAAGTCTTGGCTGATAATTGAAGAAAATGATGCCATATTCTCATAAATATCGCACGGATTGAAATTAAAACAACAATTAATGTGGCAAATTGCACAAATATATGAGCCAAAGTTTTTGTTATTTTTTTATGCGGATTGCTGTAGTAATTGTTATTATAATTTCAACCCGTTTGGTATTTTTGAGAAAATGACGTCCATTTCTCCAATTCTCAGCTAAGACTTGAGACAAAGAAAATTAATGGCGACCGTAAATTCTCGGAACTAAAGGTCCAAAAAAACGTGAGTTCTAATGTTCGTAATAGATTGAAATTTGCCAAGACATCTAGGAAAGATCTATTGTGTATGAAAATGTAAAAAGCTAATGGGCATCTCGAATTTGATCATAGTGGCACTTTAAAAAGCATGCCTGTCAAAATACAGTCACCACGAAAACATCCTTTTCCAAGAACATTGACATGCCACATCACTGGTAGTCTTTAAGATATAAACGGTTAAGGTTAAAACCATGACGTCTTAGCTTTTGGTGAATCTATTTGAACTTTAATGAATAAGGTGTCGTTAACAATAAAGCGTCTTCTCCTGAGGTCGTTATGAGAAACAAATTTTGGGAATCCATGTCCTTTACGGGCCTTCTCTTCTACAGGCTTTACAAAGGCTTTACTGTTTGGGTCGGAAGTAAATCCCTTAACAACGTTTTGTCGTTGATTTGGATCATCTTGTTGATCTATTAACGTAAATGTTACCGTCTTTGAGAACCCCCAAGGTAATACGGCGTCATATTCACCTTTCATTACAACAATATTTATGGAGAGATGAGTGGTCTCTCCGAAGTCAGCACCATTTGGATACAATCTTAGCATCAGTTTGTAGCCATACGCGTAAAACGGAAAACTATTAATGTACTTCAATTCATTGTTTTTTCCTTGCCTCAATTTGTCTTCAAAGCTTGTTATCTTCCATATAAAAATGCGGGATACCTCTGGATCCAACTCTAATATCAATAGTTTATTGCTAAGGTCAGCGTTTAACGAATAAAATTTGTCATTAAGTTCCTTCTTTACCATGCCCACGTTCTCTTCATGCAGGCTCTGAATAGCACTTACTTTTTCTTCCAGTTTCTTCTGGAATCTATCTTCAAGTTCCTTCTTTACAATGCCCACATTCTTTTCATGCAGGCTCTGAATAACACTTACTTTTTCTTCCAGTTTCTTTTTGAATCTATCTTCAAATTCCTTCTTTACCATGCCCACATTCTTTTCTTGCAGGCTCTGAATAACACTTACTTTTTCTTCCAGTTTCTTCTGGAATCTATCTTCAAATTCCTTCTTTACCATGCCCACATTATTTTCTTGGAGGTTCAGAATAACACTTACTTTTTCTTCCAGTTTCTTCTGGAATCTATCTTCAAATTCCTTCTTTACCGTGCCCACATTCTTTTCTTGCAGGCCCTGAATAACACTTACTTTTTCTTCCAGTTTCTTCTGGAATGTATCCCCAAGTTCCTTCTTTACCATGCTCACATTCTCTTCACGCAGGCTCTGAATAACACTTACTTTTTCTTCTAGTTTCTTGTGGAATCTATCTTCAAGTTTTGTCAGGTAAAACGTTAAAAACACAACTCCCAACACCAAACAAACCAAAAATATCGTGCGCTCCATACTAATTTTCTGCTCTAGTTTTGTTTGGCACGTTTTTACTTTTTGTTCAAGCTGCTCTTGAAGGATACCAACTCGCTGTTCGTGTTGCTGTTGTAAGAAATCTACAGTGTTTCGAAGCTGGTGCTGAATATCATCTACTTTTTTCTGCGTGTCCCTTAACTCACCGCACGCTAAATCGAGGTGACTTTTAGTTGCACATTCAAGATGTGATTCGAGTTCATTTCTCTGCACCTGAAAATAAAATGCTATAATTTAAACTCTTTCTTCCACAAGGACAAAGCTACTACTCGATACCTATTATACTTGCAACGTTTTCCTCCCTTTGAAGCCATCCTCGTTTTTTTTTTTCTTTTAGCGTCGAATAGGTTTTCTGATTTTAGATCGGTCGATCGGTCGGATTGAAAAACAAGTCCAAAGAAACAAAATAAAAATAATAAGAATTTAAATATGGAACTTGGAGGTCCAAAACAAAGAGACGTTGGTCACGTGACGACATAAATGCTTTAGTTGAAAGAGTTTGCACTTTGAATGTCCGGTTGCACTACTTTGAATGACCAGAGTGGAAAACGTTCACTTGTCATCACCTGAACTGGTTTCCTAATCAGTGTTCCAAAAACAACAACAATAACAATCCTTTTAAGACGCTGCCTTGGCGAGTGGGAAATGTATAAATCAGGGATAGCTTAGTCATAACGTGGCTGTATTTAACATGACCAAAACATTTTACCTTTGTGCGGCAGCCTATCCACGCATATCGACACGGAATTTTGGTCAAGGGACAATCGCTTTCAATGTGATTTGAAACCTGCAAGACAACGATGACATGAGTACATTTGGCTGACGCTGTTTACAGTCAAGATTACGGCACTGCTGCCAGTTTTTGGCAACTTTTTGGCATCTTTTTCACAACATGCACAATACTAATTAACAATTAGATTATATGAGCTCAAGAGTTCTATTAAAACAATAGACTGTTGCTGTCGAGGGACTATCGGTTGATAGTTTCCCCACGGAAATCTGATATTCTTAAACAAATATTTGCCTGAGAGAGAACGTTTCGAGGGCAAATAAGCTAGTTTTACTTTATGAACATCCAGTTTCCTAGGGGCAACTATCGGACTAATAGTTCCGAGACCACTACATTTTGTTCCACGCGCCAGCTCAAAAATCATATTGAACTATTTTCGACTTTTCTAGATGAAAGGCTTGAATGCCAAGTGTATAAATTAATTAAAAACCCACAAAATGCAGATTAATTAAATATTTATTCATGTAACATATGTTTACAGAAAAATTATCACAGTTATAGTCACAGGTCACCTCTAAATTTTCTCAGACTATTCATTGATGTTCATCGGTGGAGATACATTATCCAACCATAGTGCCCGTCCGCGGAAAATATTCGGATGGATAGCACTCGTCCGTGAAAATTTTTCTGCAAACAAGGGGGCTTACAGGAAAAAAAAATTGACAGACGCCATTTTTCTGTTTTCAGGGTTTGCTACCAGATAGGTTGTAAAAATTAATTAGTGTGAAAAGAAAGAAGAAAAGGAGAAAACCAAAATTATAATAATTATCAAGGACAAGACGAGACGAGGAGTACTGATGTGACTCACCATTTCTCGAGAAATTACTGCTTTCCATTTCTTTGGACACCTCACTGGGAAGCGTTCACATGTTTCACGATGATCCGGCAGATCCTGCAATCAAAACGAAACACCGTAAGGCTCGTGAATTTCCGTGAAAACGTTGCCATTAAAGCAAACTTGAATGGTTTTAATGTTGTTGACGCTTCTGCTGCTGCTGATGATGATTGAGAAGATGATAATGAGTAGGAGGAGGGTGGTGTTAGTGACTAATTATGCTATCTGTTGCAAATAGTCATGAAATTTAGAAGAACACAAAGATTCGTCAACTCACCTTGTCTCTCAGTAAAGCGCCGCACCTACATTTACATTTTTCTCGGACATGATCCTAAAAGTAAAAAGAAGCCAATATCTCTCAATTCTCAAAATATCACCCGCTTAGCTATAGCTATGTTAAAACTGCCTTTTCAATCCGTTACATTTGAAACTTTTATCACTAATTATTGTGTTTGTTTCATACGGAAAAACCAGCAGTTTTTTGGGTAAAAGCGTCACCTTTTGATTTGTTGTTGTTGTTGTTTTTTTTTTCAGAAAACGGCAAAACCTTGCGCCGTTTCCCGCAGTGGAGATAAATAACTGTAAGTGTTTATTATATACAAAAGATAATTGACTTACCAAAATATGGAGAGTTTCATGTTTATAACGTTTCGTTTCTCGGTAGCAAACAAAACAACAGATTTTGAAACACATTTTAGCGATTTTATTAGTGACTGTTATTTGGAAAAGCTACCTACCAAATCTGCAGAACTAAAAGCTTGTTATACAGACGGATTCAACGATCTCAAGAAAAAAGGGCAAGCCCGTAGATTGGAAGTGAGGAGCAAAGGATATCATTAGTTTGATGAGCCAATCACGGCGCGAGAAAAGCACTGCACATCATTTTGGTATATACGAAGACGAGTATTTCCGTGTTTGGAAACTGACAACATGCGATCATTTTTGATTGTCCTACATCTACATCTACATCTACATTTATTAAGTTGATAAAATCTTGGAAGACATCACATCAACTGTACCTAAGAACTAAAATAGAATATATATATATATATATATATATATATATATATATATATATATATAAACGTTTGATAAAACAAGGACGGACAACTTCTGACGGTAAAAAAAGTTAAAAAGTTAAAAATTTAATAGAAAGTGCTCAACTGTTCTCTTTGGCTCCCCATGGCTTAAATAAAAGAAAAGAATTTCACTCCAAAAACAGAATTTGTTATAATTAACTTTCTCTTGTGTAAATATGCGTTCGCGCCATAAGGCAGTTCAAAGGTCCTTCCTTGGATTTTGTCAGCTTTTTGGGTGTTAGGTATGCTCAAAGGCCCTGCCTGGGATCTTATTACAGCTTATTGTTTAAGGGCCCCTCCAGGGATTTTGTTGTTTGTCAACCCTTTAATGCTCCAAAGGCCTCGATTTGGGATTTTGTTATTAACCTTGTCCAGCGTAAACGTAGGTTTCTTCTTTTATATTTACCGCATTGCAAGAGTCCGTTTTATCTATTTTAACTCTTTTAGTTTTTAGGTTGAATTTAACCTAGTTCTACAATTATCACGCTCTATAATGTAATTTATGCACAGTATTGTATTCTTTTCGTTTGGTCTATTAATTATCACCCTGTATGACGCAATTTATAGTACAGCATTGTATTTCTCGTTTTGCATTTTCTTCCTGTATTGTATTAATCACGATGTATTAATAGCACAATATTGTATTTTTCATTTCGTTACGTAATCTCCCACACTGTAACCGTATTTAAACTTAGTTTTCGTCCTTTTTCTCTTGTAACTGATGAAGGTCTAAGACCGAAACGTTTTTCTATTAAATTTTTAACTTTTTAACTTTTTTTACCGTCAGAAGTTGTCCGTCCTTGCTTTATCAAACGTTTTTAAATTCATTTTTGCGGTGAGGCTTGGACTGTGAATCTTCATTGATCCTCCTGACGCAGTGGCATTCTTTGTTGGCTTGAGGCATTTTATAACCGTTTATGTATATATATATATATATATATATATATATATATATATATATATATATATATAACTGCAGACAGTACTGTTTCGGCCTTCTGGGCCTCATCAGTGCAGTGCTGAAGACTAGGATGGAGGCTAAGCTTAAAAAGCCGCCCCAAATACTACACATGCGGTAGTATCTAAGCCATTACCAGAGTGCTCAAACTGGACATAAAAGCATATGTATATATATATATATATATATATATATATATATATATATATATATATATGTACATATGCAAAAGTTCGATAAAAGTAAATGTATCAAAATAACACGATAAATAAATAGATTTTATCAATGATTTGAAAGAAAGTGCACAATTAACGCAAGCCAATGAAGAAGAACTGACCATTATAACTCCTTTATTTATTAAAAGCCAATTTGAAGGTTTGTTGAGTGCATACTGGTTTCAAGATTATTCAGCTCAAACTGTATTTAGTTAAAGTTTTACAATCTATTTAAGCAAAGCTTTAAACGGTTTGTTATTACCTCTATTTGACACTTTGGGCGTCGCTCACTGCAGAGTTCACACAGTATAATCTTCCACTGGCACGTGGCACTCACGCGTTCATTGAGGTCTTTGCTTTTCAATATAACTGGACAGTTTTCATTAGTGCAGGGAACATCTCTAAAAGGGCAGGATGCCAAGTGAGTCTGTAGGAAAACCAACATGCTTTGGTTAAGATCGTTTGCCTCGCTTATTCACCTTCTATGTTATTTAAAACAAGTCAACCATCATTCATTTGAAAACTCACATGTCACAGCACGCCTTTGTCTACTTTGTACTTCGTGCGCACTTGTACGTATGCGCTCTTTCACATGCTGAAGATGGACTACGCCCGAAACGTCTAGTTTACATGTACGCTACTATCTGACACATTCAAGAGCTTTTTCAGCCTTATATTTAGTTCATCTTGATGTCGACCTGAGTTGGTAGTTGACTTCCAGGAGGGAGATTTATTGTTGGAATTTGATGGTGCTATTTCTCCTTCCACTGATATTAAACAAACAATCTGTACCTTTTTATATCTTAATTCATCAGTCCACTCACAACCATCACTTGGACTTGGACAGCGATTGTATCAATGGTTTGCGGCAATTTTTAGCAACTAAGTTTTGGCGGGAGAGATGGATCTATAAAAAGGGTGGACTGAACCTTACGGTGGAACCTTATAACCAAGGGTTTATGGTTAAAAAACCCTTTGAAAGGGTGGGAAATGGTCCTTCAAAAACTCTGGGTCTCTCAAAGTTTTAGTCGAATTTCACGGGACTCGCAGTCTCGTCTTTCAGCGGTTATATGCGTAGTCACGATTTTTTCACAACGTTGTCTCGCGATCTCGATTTTTTGGAAGGTTGAAGAAGTCTCAAAGTCCCGTGATTATTTGTTTGTTTTCATAAATGACGTCTTCTCGTCACTTGAAATATTAAATTTTATTAACTCAACTTTCAATTTTGCAAGAAAAGGTTAATCCAAAATTCGTGTGAATTTTCTGAATTCCACCGAAAGTACCGCCACGTCATTTTGGCGCTAGAAATTAAAAACTTGGAGCGTGTTCTAAGATATAATAACGTATAGTGTTATGGTTGAATTTCTAGTCACAGGTAGTCTCCGGGTGGCAATTTAAAAGTCAAAATCTGTTCGGGCTCGTAAAGAAAACGCGCGGCACGGCGTCTCGCAAATTCTCGCATTTATCATTCGCCATCTCTTTTTCAAGACTCTAATGGGCCCGATTCCAATAAAACAAACACTGACAGTTATGGACTTGTGAAAATTCAAATGCATTTACTATACCTCACGGTTCAAGGTCTGCCTGTCCGCGGGACAAGTTAAACAGTTCGTCTGCTCGCCTGTTAAAAGAAATGATAAAAGGAAAATCAAAGTAATTCCCTCAGCTCAACCTCATCTATATGCCGTAAAAATTACTTGTTCCTTGTTTTAGACAGTTTTGCTTAATCTATGGAAGACCTTGTACTCGGTACGTGTGCATTTGTGCACGCCTAGTTTTTTTTTTTTTTTGTTTTTGTTTTTTTGTTTCTTTTTCTGACGTAAAGGCCTGTCCAAACGGGAAATGTTTGGCGACCAAACACCAAACAATCATTCGCATCATTTCGCGGTAACCTGGAGTATTTTCGATCATCAGTTCCTGTACGATATTATTGAAGTATTCTTTGTAATATCGTCTCCTCATTTAGCCCCTGGTCTTCCCCCGTCTATTTTCTCTTTTTCCATCCACCTCTTATATTTTAAGACAGATTTTAGCCGCTATACTCTTCTTTGATTTGAACCTTTGAATCGCAACCTGCGAAGTCTCACATTCCGCCATATTGAAATCTCGCCGGTGAGTCAGGTACGCAGGCTAATTTGTGGTCCATAGTTCTTTGCTTGTGGTGTTTGATCTGCGCTTGATCAAACATGTTTTAAACGTTTAGCCACTCACTTCAACATCGGCACGTTTGGTCGCCAACCATTTCCAGTTTGAACAGGCCCTAGGTGATCCCTCTCGCAGGGTCCCAAATTAAAGCGAGCCGGGGGACGGGGGGGGGGGGGGGCGGGGTGTCCCTGGAGCCCTGAAGCCCGAACGTTTTAGTTGTTGGATCCCGAACCCCATAATTTCGCTGCCTGGAGCCTTGATCATTTTCAAGTAGCGAGTCCAGATCGAGAGCCCTGAAAGCTCTGCTGTGGAGCCCAGAGCCTGAAGTATTAAAACTGAAACATTTTCAGTGCCCAGTAAAAGGAATTTAGTGAAGATAAAGCGCAAGAGATGAGACAAACATGCTTTTCTTTTGCCATTTGTACAGTGTTTAACGTGATTATCATATTCCCATTTTGTTTTCTGAAATTTGCTAGATTGGTACCCTCATATTTAGTTTAAAGTCTTTGCTCTTAATTAGATGAGAGATGGCCGAAACAAATCAGTTATCAAAAATTTTACCATGTCTTTCATGCTGATTAAAGGGTCAGTCATATATTGCACCCCTTGATTTACAATTAGTATTTGAAACGCATAGTTCAAATTTAACTTCTTCTAAAGGAAAGATAACGTTCTGCAGGAAAAGGTCATCTTTATCAATAAATAAATAAATAAATAAATAAATAAATAAGTAAGTAAGTAAGTAAGTAAATATATAAGTAAATAGATAAATAAACAAAAACTTTGATCAATCCATACTGATTCCTATTTTTGGAAAGTACCCGGTAAATTACTTGAACTATGGGGTTGCAGTTCCTTCTGATTTCGGTGCACAGTAATCGTAGTTGTTAATTTTTGATTGCCAAATCAAAAGATGGAAAAAACGTCGTGTACATGTATTCAGTAACTTATCTTACTCACGTATCAACCTTTGGGATATATGATAGTAACTTTAATAGGAGAGACTATGAATTTAGTGATTAAAAATGCTTTTCGCCAATAAATATAAATTAAACATACCTTTTTCCTCGATTTTTTTTTTTTTTTAATGTATTAACCTTTGGACTTAGTACATGTAGGTTTCATAGAAAACAAATTTCTTCTCAAGCAATTTTTTTTCTCAGTTTTCGAAATATACTTATTTGAATAAAAGTACTGACAGAAGTTCTATGAGTCCGACACTACTGTAAAATTGATGTTAAAATCCTTTGAAATTCAAAAGCTTTTTTGATGCAATCCACATCACCAAATCCGGGATAACAAAAATATTCTGCGTAAGGCTTCTATACAAATGTAAAGTAAAAATGTGTGAAAAGGGTAGGAATGTGAAAAAAATGAAACAAACATGGTAAGGTACAAATATGAATTAGAAAGTGTAGTCTCTCTAGATATACTGAAATAGACATCAGAACAAAAGTATCCAACGATTACTTATTTGAACTTTCCCTGTCTGCCTAGTCGAATCGCTGTTTTTTGGGGTTTTTTTTTATAACTGGCTGAAATTTGGACGCTGGGGAAAAAAGGAGAGTTCACAGCAAACTCGATAGCAAGCGCAAACTGATGAAATAACTGACAAACTGCCAGAAACTAGCCCACGAGAGCATCAAGTTTTTCGGCTCTTAAAAAAAAAAAACATATGCTCTCGCAGGCCAGCCGGAGACGGGCAAACGGTAGCAGGAATGACCACGTAACCAGTTTTCTCGCATTAATTATTCGTTTTTTGTTTACACCTTGTTAAAAAAGACAAAATAAAGTTATAACTGTGCTAAATTGTTAATTCCATTTACTCCTGTTTTCATTTTTGGCGAACAGTTGAGCCAGGAGCCTTAAAGTAAGTGTTTGGACAAAAAACAGCGGTGGTAAACCAAAAATCCATAACTCGCTTAAAAGGCTTCGGATCGAGCTGAAAAGCGAGATGACAACAGAAAAGACAACAAGGCATTAAGTTAAATAAATTCCATTGCCAAAATATCACAATTTCAGCTATAATGTTGATTACCGTTTCTCCCAAACCTTTAAATAAATTCAAACCGTTGTAACGCAACACCTCCATATGCTG
The DNA here is from genome assembly GCF_964199315.1 of Orbicella franksi. Taxonomy (NCBI): domain Eukaryota; kingdom Metazoa; phylum Cnidaria; class Anthozoa; order Scleractinia; family Merulinidae; genus Orbicella; species Orbicella franksi. The sequence continues at coordinate 4,885,930 of NC_138148.1, read as the reverse complement.
CAAGGCGAGAGTCACGTTACGCGTATTCAAACTCGGTCGTTATGTAATATTATTATATGGCTTTGGCTTGTGGCCGATATAACGCGCGCTCTGATTGGCTAAGAGCGAGATCTGAGCGGCATTATGCAGCCGTAATGCCCACGGGCCGACTACGGATTATGCAAATTAGGAAGAGCCCGGCTCGGAAAATTCAAGCGCATTGAAACGATGAAAGCCGATTAAAAACAGTAAGAAAAGTAAATTTAATTCCGAGTAGCTAAAAGTGTAGGGATTTTTCCTCAATAAAATTTGTATAGAAGTCGCCTTTGACTTACCGGTAACCTTGGCGGGCACTAGTGAAAAACAATCAAGGTTTGCCGAGTGTTGAGCAAAGCTAAAATCGCTAAGTGAAAAACACCATCGGCAGATGTGTCACGTATCCTGAGCAGAACACCACGAAGAAACTTATAAGTTATCATCGTAGTCACAACAATTACCGAAATATTGAACTCCGTTTCAGTTCTCATCAAATAGATTCCCTCGCTTTAACACAAGCAAGTGTAAATCAGCTTCCAGGATCATCAGATGTAAACAATCGGCTGGTTTCTGTCGGTAGCAGTGTTTCTGATACCTGCAGGAAGTTTTAGACGCTCAAAAGGCTTGAAAAGTTCATTCATAAGTCCCAGAATGAAGAAGGCCAAGATATGTTGTCAAAAACGAATGCGAAGATCGAGTTATTCTGAGCAGTGCATTCTGAAGCGTTCGTATTTTCTTTCACCGAAAGACCGTTGGTTTGGACTATTTTGAAGCACTTTCCTAAATGCGTTGACGTTTCGCCACAAAAGTTGGAAAAACTCCCTCATCAAGTTATGGCACCACGATACTAAAATATCTTTTTGAGGGCTGTGACAATCATTTTTCCCGTAAAGAAATACAGTGGTAAAGTTCATTGACTGTGTAGTTTTGCCCTGGGTTTGAGACGATGAATGAATCGGTAAACGCGCGCATCGCCGGATGTAAATTGACGACTTCCGCTCGAATAATTTTTCGTCTTTAATTCGTGAGCCATATAATAAACAACTTAATAACCTCGACCGTTCGGTCGTTACGGGAAAATCTCAAACCTCGGACCTCGCTATCGCTCGGTCAATACGGCAAGACCTCAGTTTGAGATTTTCGTGTAACGACCTCACTCTCGGTTATTAAGTAGTTAGTATGTGTCAGCTGTATATGTCACGTTTCGCTGAACGTTCGCATAAAAGAAAAAAAAAAACATAAAAAGAAAAGCGATAAAACTAAATCAAACAGAACCAATTATAAACAATAAAAGCAAGTGAAAATCGATTAAAATAATTCGAGCAATATTATATCTCGAAATATTTTCGGTCTCGCTTCGTGAGATGCCTCCGAAAGCTTCCGAAAAATCACTGACAATCTTACGCACCGTTAGCATAATGGTGACTGGCGCCAGTAACCACAACAAAAAGCTGTTTCTTAAGGTTACCGTAGACCTTGCAGAGGCGATTTTTTGCGATTGCTTTTTGATCACACCAGACTAAACATTACCAATTTCACTGCCTTTTCCAAATATATATATATATTTTAAAATATCGAAATGCACTCCAGTTATCGACAAAAACGTGTTTTCGAATTAAATTCTATAAAATAAGCCAATTCTGAATGCGTCAACCACAGGGCTTCCCGTGACGTTTTTTACAATGCCAGTTATTCAACGGCTGGTCTCGAGTAAAGTCTAAAATGATCATGGTTAAATATATGATAACGCAACGATACATACCCCAGTGTCCGCGTTTTACAAGGCAGTTCGCCGCTGCCGATGCTTCAGTTTTCGCTGCCTGGAAGACTCCTTTCTGCCCGGCATATCGCATTGAAATACTACGTGGATAGACAATCTCGCACTACACAAGTTTCCCGCGAAATCGTATCCTGCACAGTCTCTCAGGAATCCACAGGGGTCTCCCGTATTTCTATTTGCTGTCGGCATTTGGGGTAACTAGGGTGTTGACATAATGTGTAGCAAAGGCGTGAAAAGTTGCTAAACCTTTAGCGGTTAATATGTTTATCACATTTAAATCAAGCACGGAAACGGATATACATCATTTCAGTCTGATTTAGAACCATTTAAGTCGCCAATTATTTCTACCTGTATGACATTTTAAGTTCCTTTTGTTTCCGTGTCACGAAATTAAAATTACTTTCAACAAGTTGGTGTGCATGTTTACCTTATGAATTACAAATGTTACCCTAATTACATTCATACTCACTATGTCAGTAAATCACTCTGAAACGGAAAACATTACCATTTCGTTGGACTACTACCATCGGCGTAAAATATCGGATTGGTGGGCAAATCTCGTGGTATGGCGGTGTCACTACCTCGAAAATATATTTCCTTTCCACTGTCACCGTTCTATTAGAGGTCCAATGCATAGTTTTCTTGTGTGATGTAATGACGAGAAACGAGTCTCAATCGTAATTTTCCATTTTCGTACAAGGCAACAATTGAAATTAATGCTGCAAACGCCCTTGCAAACGCCGCATTTTGTTGCGATGCACCGAATTTTGGCGCAAATTTTGCCGCCGTATTTACATTTAAAACAATTACGAACTTTACTCTGATTGGATATTGCCTCCGCTATGTAAACAGTTCATCCTGAACTGAAAACAATACTGTATCGTTTCTGAGGAAACGAAGCAAAAATTAATTCTGCTCGGCCAACGTGTAAAATTAATTCATGCTTCCGCTTTCGCTTACATTTTGTCTGTTAAATGGAGTATTTCAGGAGCAATTAAAGAAGTTAATCGATCTAAGGAACGTAAGGACAAAGTGTCGTGTAAAGCAAAAGTCGCACATGATATGATCTTGACCCGCTTGATCGAGATCGCATCAAACGGAAACATTTGCATAAAACAAGGAATGAATGTCATATCATTTCTCTGCCAACTGAATAACCTGCAACTCTAGATCTTCTGTTGATCAGATTTACATCGGCGATCAAAACTGTAGGAGGTTCAGTTTATAAGCTAGCTATAGGGAAATTCATGCTGACGTCTTTGTTTACATTTTTGCTCATTTGCATACGGCTTTGCGTACAGAAGGAAACATATTAGATATATTAGATATAAATTAGCCTGCGAGCAGGCTCACGTTGGGGCAGAAGCGAGCGCGGCGTAGCGGCGAACGCAAAATCGAGCGACGAAGCCGCGAGAACGAGAAAGTGCTCTTCTTTTTTTTCTTGGCCCCTCTTGATCACCAGACTCTACCCGCCGGATCGCTTTGCTCTTCGCCGCTCGCGCGCGGAGCTCAAAGATGAGCCTGCTCGCACGCTAGATATGAATTTACTCCAGGTAGCTAAAGATCTCGTGAAACTTTATACATGGCAAAAATTTTAGCTCTTTGAGTGAAATATTCAAGAAGATATTGTTTCTCAAAAACTGCAAAATTTGTGGGTGGCAAAAGCGCTAATGAGCTCATACATTCTTTGTAAAATTTTGAGTTTTTAAACCTGTGTTGCACAAAAAAGTATTCAATACATTAGGCTTATATTCATTGGCAGAGTTAATCGTACTATGACCTTTCAATATTCAGAACTAATTTATTTGTAGCTCCATCAGAAACTGAATTGCTTATGCATGAGGCAAATATTGTAAACAAGGATTCCCCTATTGGTAAACCCGGTCGCGATGCCAGTGCCAATAAAATAGAAGGTCACTGGAGACAAGCAAATGTGAAACTACCTCCATTCGGTGTGAGAAAGTATCACTTTTCCTCTTACTTAGCTGAGTTTATGTGGAGAAATAAGGACTGCAGGGAGGAGGAATTATTTGAAATCTTCTTACCAGATGTCAAGAAATTGTATAGGGAATAAATTAAGTTCGTTTCATTTATTGGGGATTCGGAATAACTTTGTATATAAAGGAACTGGCTATGCGACACGCTGTGTGCAGTAGTTATAAGGCACTCGATGTAACTCAGTTTTAGCTGGTAACGCTCATAGAACGAGCAACGTTTATTTGTCAAATAGGCTAAATATGAATTGTATCGTCTCCTAGGTAGCGAAGTGCAAATTCCAGTGACATTAATAGAAAGTGAATGATCCACCTCGATTTTAATGGATACCGCTTATAGAACGGGAAACACATATGCACAGTAATTTGTCAGTAGTCGTTTGCTAATAGCTTTACTGAGTCGTCTATCAAGGCGCATAAGTGAAAAATGTGTCCAAATTAGTGCTGGTTTTGAAGAAAAATTAAAGAGATTACGCGGTGTAACTTTCAGCGGATAACGCTCTTGGCTTTTTCGTAGCTGAGGGGTTTAATTAACTACCATTGAACGATCTGCATAATTTCATAGCTGTTCTGAGTCTATCGACGCACATTAATGAAAGGTGCATTCAATTCAAGTTCTGGTTTTGAATAAAACTTAAAGAGATTATCCTAAAAACGTGTTGAAGGCTTTAGACGTATTTTTTCAGTCTTTTTGTAGTCTTTGAAATCTGTACGCAAATTTGACGACTGCGGGAGTGCGGAAGCTCTTCGATGGTCTGGCGAAAACAGTATGCAAAGTAGATTTTAGTGGCCGTGTATTTTAGAATCTACTGAAGCAGCTGCGAAACGTGAGCGAAAGCACTGAATTAAAACGACTTTGATTCCTGTGTTTCCACCTGCATATCCTAGTGTTTGCATGGGATTTTTCTTCCCCTTAGGCCAATGCTTTTGCAGCGAGTGAAAACTACGAAAATCATTCAGATAAATGAAAATTATATGACACTGTAGCCTAACAACGTAAACAAAGCCGCACCTTCTAAAATGTTCCTCGAGGCATTCTTTACAAAACATGTCACCGCATATCGTTTGAACAGGTTCCTTAAACGGCACATGACATATCAAACACACATTCTCATCCTGAACTGCATCCACAGAGTTCTCGTCATAACCAAGAAGTAGCCGATTTCTTGAAGCTTCCGCCATGTTGTAAATTGAGAGTAAAAGCCAACCTCGTCCCAGGGCCTTCGCCGTTAATCTGGCCAAGGCTGAAATAACACCCTTGCTGGTTGGCCCATTTACACGAAGACACTGATTGGTTAAAACAGTCCTAAAGAAATATGGCGGACGTGGCGGGTTGTTGCATGAATAAGAAAGGGCTACAGGCTAGAAGGTTGTATTGTAGTCGAATTCAAGCGATGTTGAATCAGACTCCCGTTTGCGATTCAAAAGGTGACTCTTTTTCTGTTAGATTTTCATTTGCAAGACGTACGCAGGAAAATATGAATAAGGAGCACGATGTTTCAGCTTTTATTGAAGTACAGATCTGCCGACAGCTATGAAGCTGCAGCTCGCCACAAGCGGCCCTTTTTTTTTTGTCCTGTTCTTTAGTTATAGAAACTTTTTCGAGCCACTTTAAATGATTTCGGTGGCTGAGGGTCAAACTAAAGAGATTTTAAAGCCAGAAATTTCATATGAAACCCAGCACGATCATCTCAAAAACAGAGAGACTGGTTTCCTCAGCTGACGTCATAAATACGTTTAGTCCAGATCTTCTGTCGCGCGGCCGTGAACCAGAACATCGCAACTTCAATGATTCGTAGCTTCCCGAAGATTTGATGGATTTACTCAATTCTTTTTTTTTTCTTTTCCTTTTTAATTTCCACCAAATTATGTATTTTTTTACAACAACAACAACAAAAAAAGAAAGAAATAAATAAGTAGATAAAAAATTGCGGGTTTGGAGCACTTAAACAACTAGAAATAATTTCTTGTGATCAACTCATTCTCTATTACTATTTTTGCTATTTTTGCCTCATTAGCATAAGCACTACAGTCTCCGATAGAGCTACAAAAGCATCAAGTTTCAATATTGAAAGGATATCGCTGGATTAACCGAGCCCGATGTTTTTGAGAATTCGAACTTTTTCAAATAATGCTGTAAGTTAACCAAGGCTTTTGACGCTCTTGCTACCCAAAAATGTTACAGCTCCTGAAAGCCAATATATCTTTCAATTTTACACCAAAGAGCGAAAAAATTCGCCAGTTATTCGCAGATTTGTACGTGTTTGTTAATATGGCAACTGCTTTGACATCGATACATAATGATATACAATACATGTACTTATTAAGGGGGCTGGCAACA